>NC_142739.1:20586259-20943759 GCF_051943395.1 Hippocampus bargibanti | reverse complement strand
GGGCAAACGAAAACTGGAACAAAATCATCAGCAAGGGACAAATTAAGCAAGGGAGCATTTGTGACAGGTACACCAATAACTTAATTTTAAAGTGTTGTTCTGTTATATATTCTAATTATCAATCCTTACTACTTTGCAACAATGATTTTTTTTGCAATTAGTCATCTTATTGTTTTTCAAGTTGTGAAAAATGGGACAGGCAACTTTATGGCTGGACAGGCAACTATTCCGAGTTGTCTGCCCTGGTGTCCGCTAACTTTTTGTCATGAGTTTCAGGCACTGAAAATACAGTGAGACCTCAACTTACAAACACCTTAACTTACAAACTTTTCGTCTTACAAACATCAAATTTATGAAAATTAAACCTTATAATAAGCACTATTTTCATAATACACACCCACCACGGCTGGCGGAGTGATCTTCGGCGGAAGCACACGACCAAACAGCACCAACAGTCCTTATGGAAGGTGACTCTCCTTCCATAAGCCATCAACGACCATCAAAAAGGTAAATAAAACTTATTTTACAGCACAGTTTTTTCTTTAATTACAGTCCTCATGCAATTCCCTTTGACCTTCGACCTCCAACGCCATTCCATCAAGCCATAAATGACCATCACAAATGTAAATAAAGTGACTTTATGATACAATGCAGTGTATTTCTTCCATTGCAATAAAATTGCACATTTATTATACATAGAATAAGGTATGTTGTGTGTAGTTTTAAGGCTTATTTAGTTGAAAAGTATATTTTATGGAAACCTGGGAACGGGTTATTCCCATTTTAATGGTTTCCTATGGGAATTTTTTTTTTATACACACTTTTCGCCTTACACACTCTGTCTGGGAACCAATTAAGTTCGTAAGTTGAGGTCTGACTGTATTATGAAATCAAAATATTGCTTCATACACAAGGCACATGAAATTATACAGTGCACTTTCAGCTTTTGAGAAAATTGAATCCTTTTAGGTGTCCTTCAAAGTGCAGAAAATGCGTTTTATATTTATATTAGCATCAACGTTCAGCCCACCATCCACTCGTCATCAACTATTAAATTTGGTTATGCAACCGAATGAGCAAATTATAACTTGACTTGAAATATTAGGGAAATTTGACATGGCCGATTTTTACAACAGCAACTTGAAGGTTAACTCATTCACTGCCAGACGATGTGCAAAAATGTGCCCACTTCAGTGCCAGCATTTTTGTCATTTTCAGTCAAATTGCAGGACCCACAGAATATTGGGTTTTAGGACTCCATAAACATTCAATGCAGTGTAAGAAACCTTAGACTCTCTTAATTCCTAGGACTCCTAGGACTTAATTCCTAAATTATATGAGTCTGAAGCTATAACAAAGCGCGAACATGGACAAAAGGCAAATGCCGCTCACGAGTGGAAGGGAAAAACATTGCCAGAGGTCTGACCAGCGCTTTTTCAGCATCACCGCAAGAAAAACCAAAACCAGAACAAATTCGGGAATGGCGCTCCACGTCATACTTTTCAATTACCGAATACATTTGGGAATTGCAGTGAATTAGTTCAGGAGATTTGGACTCCAGCATGTGATTTCCGAATTTCTGTTTGTCACTCACCAAAGAAGCAATCTCATGGATGATGCAATACATTTAGATTAAACGTTTTTACGTGAGAATCGTGGCGGCTTTCCCGACTTGTGGCTTCGTTTGAGTCCAACATATTGCTGATGTGCGGTTGTCATTAACAACTGGCCAAATTGATGACACATTCGGTCAGGTCGACCAGATGGGACCGAACAGACTTTTTTCTGCCCTCGACATTGCCATTGCTTCTCTTCTTGTTATTCCCCCCAAGACAAAAACGCGCTTTCCCTCAACTTGACCTTTCGCAGAGTGCAATATTCCAAAGTGTTTATGGAGGATGTTAATTACCCTGCACGTGGCCATCACACCTTTCTGCTTCGCGCTTGGTTAAAAAAAAAAATAAATAAATCCTGCACAGGAGCGCTGAATAATTTCATCCCTTGAGCAGAACGGTACGTTCCCAGTTTACCAAAAAAAAAAAAAAATGAAAAAAGATCTGCACAGTGTTGTTGTGTAAAGAACATTTGGTCGATTACGCAGGATGGATATAAACTATTCCGTTTAGGAAAGCCACTGGGGCTTTTATGAAAGGCATTAGTTAAACATTAAGATGATTTAAAGATAAGACGTTTCCGTTATCGAGTCAACATGAGCTGCCTCTAGAATATTCTATTGCTAATTGCCTTTTACACATTCCATTTACCCCTCATTACTTCCCGACATCTTTCTGCTCCTCTCAGAACCTAGTCATGTTCAATCAACTGGGGGAAAAAAATACAATTTGATACAAGTTCCAAAGTGAAAACATGTTCCATGATGCTAGTTGGACAAATTGTGATTGAGAAATAATGTGGATTCATGTCAAAATAATTGATTGAAAGCGTGTACATTTGTTAGCAAATTGATTGGCCGCACACAACTTGCATGCATTAAATGCATTAGAATTTACATTTTCAGTTTTTCCAAATCAATTGACGCTCCCCCCGAACCCTCTCGAAAGATAATCAGTGTCACCCTCTGTAAATAATCGTACTTTATGTGCTTTTTTCTCTCGCGTTCCAGCAATGTCATAAATCGGCTCACTAATCTGCTTTCAAACACCAAAATAAATGCAATCATAAAAAAACCAAACAAACAAAATACACAGCTCATCTGACAGCCGAATGCAAAATGGATTTCATTACAGCTCGAACATCACTCGTCTCCCTCAGGATGTGTAAAAGGTGCTGTGATGGATTGGCCGTTATGTCCAAACACGTTGCCATTTGTCTGATTTGGTCGGCCTGAAATGTAATAGTTATGGATCATGAAAAACACCCTGAAGACAACTATTAGTCCCATTAAGAAATGGTTATGTGGCTTGGGAGATGAATGAATGGGGAAGGGGGCGGTGAAATATACAGTAAAGTCTCGTTATATCGATATCGGATATATCGATAGTCCCGGTTATATCGATACTATTTCTATGCACGCACGGAGAAAATTACATGCAAACAGGGTCGGATATATCGATAGTCCCGGTTACATCGATATTTTTTCGGACTCCCTTGAATATCAATATAACGAGACTTTACTGTATGTCCAAAAATTGCATGTTTACAAATGCTTGCAGCATGCAGACATTTTATGTAGCAATCGGCCTGTTTGAAACTTTCAGTGTCTTGAAGGAGTAAGTTCTGTTAACTCATTCACTGCCATTTCCAAATTTATTTAGGAATTGAAAAGCATGACGTAGAGCGCCATTCCCGAATTTGTTCAGGTTTTGATTTTTCTTGTGGGGGGTGGGTGCCGATAAAGCGCTGATCAGACCTTTGGCAATGTTTTTTTTCTTTTCTTTTCGACGAGGGGACAGCATTTGCTTTTTGTCCATGTTAGCACTTTGCTACAGCTTCAGCTGTTGTTAAAGCGCAATATAACCCAGTATGTATGTATTGTATTTTGTTGAGTCGCCCTCATTTCATGCTCAGTTAACTCCAGGACCATATAACTTAGGAATTAACTATTTTTTTCTGATGAAACAAGAGAGTCTAAGGTTTCCTACGCTGCATTGAATGTTGATGTAGCCCTAAAACTCAATATTCTGTGTGTCCTGCAATTTGAGTGAAAATGACAAAAACCCTGGCACCGGAGTGGATACATTTTTGCACATCGGCTGGCAGTGAATGAGTTAAAGAGTGTATGATGCAGTTGAGTGGTTCCCAAAGTGGGAATTCAGTACAAAAATCCGTGCAGCCGTTATGAAATGAAGATAATACCAAAAGCAAAGTTAAGTCATTCACTGCCAAAGCAAAAGACAAATGCTGCCCCCTCGTGGGAGGGATAAACATTGCCAGAGGTCTGACCAGCGCTTTATCAGCATCCCCCGTCAGAAAAAACGAAAACACGAACAAATTCAGGAATGACGCTCAACGTCACAATTTTCAATAAATTCTGGAATGTCAGTGAATGAGTTAATGGCGAAATGAGGGAAGGAGACAAGTAAGACGAAGGATATTTTTACCCTCTTCTGGGTATAAGCCCAACACGTTTGTGTGCCTGAAAGGACAACCGACACCTCCTGACAAGTTACGTCCATAATTTGTAAAATCACTTGAAATGACTTCTACTGAGCGTATTTTACAAAGATTCCACCGCATAGAGCTATATTTTACGTTCTAAGACTCGCGCTGAATATTCAGGAAGTCTTCTTTTTGAGTTGTTGACGAATTAACGTCACATTCGGAATGCCCCTGAGTGACAAAGCGACCCGAATGCATTTTGGACACTTTTTTTCGGCTGAAAACGCCGTTTTGATCGCGAAATTAGAAGGAAAACTACATAAATAATGCGATGGTGTATCGTTGTCTGTCGCAGCCAATTTGGGTAACACGCATAAAGGAGGTGTAAGCTTACACAAATTCCCAGCGGACAAATCAGCCCACGGAGCTTGTGCGCCATCTTGTGCATTTTCTGGGCGCTACATTGGAGTCCAGACGGCTCGAATTGATACAGAAGGACGTTTTTAATTGATTGCTAATATTTATGCTTTCCTCTTCAGAACTATTTGAGTCATATTCATAACTCGATGAGTAACAAGAAATAATTTTCTCAGAATCTGAACTCTCTGAAGCCATTGTTTTGATTCTGGAGCAAGGCAGTTTGTCAAGGAATATCCTGGCGTGATGTCAGCGAACAAGGGGGCAATTTAGGGACACTTTAAGTCATTTTTATTGGTGTTTTGCATTTGACTAAAAATATCAGCCTGCGTGTTTTGGGTATTTTAGATGCTACAAAACGTTTTTCTGAAAAAAAATGGTGTTGGTTGTTCTTGAAATCGACTGTCTTCATAACCTTTGTTGGTCATTTATTGTTTTAGATTACCATTTGTATTGGTATGTCCGTGTTTGTGAGCGGATCTCATCACTTTAGTTCAGCCTCAGTGGTCGTGCAGTTTCTTCATAGTTGTATTGTATTGTATTCTCTTTAGTGTAGCTTTGCCTCATTAATGCGTCCTGTAACCACAGTCAATATTGTAGGTTATTTTCTATATATTCTTATAATGAAGACAGCCCCTTATTATACCAAGTGCTTTACAGTGCATAGAATATGATACTATACGATATTGTTTTTCTGAACACGTCGTTCCCATGACTTGCACATTGATATTGAAGCAGGCCAGTTTTTCTGTCCCCGTAAGCAATTTGGTGGCAGTACGTGAGGCCTTACAGCCGTTCCACTATTTGAAGGCATAATGCCGTTCATGCTTCAGGTTATGTGAGCACCACCGTCTTCCTTTTGAAGCCTTTGAGTGACATGAAGTCGCTATGGGTAAAGCTTTCACGCCGTCCAAAAGAATGAAGCTTTTGTTGATTCTGAATTCAATCGCAGCCCTCCGGATAGACTTTGGCTTTGTGCGTTGGGTGTATTAATAGGTGATGCGAGAGGCAGGCATTCAGCTGCGTGTTTTATCAAGAACAGATTCTGAAAAATCTCGGGCGCGGATAAATGCTTCATTATGTTGAAGCGGCGTGATAGCCGTAATGCTTTTTAAACCACCGCAAAAATCCAGACGGGGTACAGCAACACTTTTTGCCATGCCACAATACTTGCATTGATCCGTAAATGTCAATTGGCAAGCCGTGGCGAAGAAATTGAGTTGACTTAAAAAAAAGTGCAAAGTCAAAGCTTTCAAATGCCTCGTTTGTCTGGATGATACGTAAAAAATAATACAAATGAAGCGGTTAGCAAGACACCCTGAATAACATTACGCCAATCAATCTTGGATAACTCATATCAGAGTGAGATTCCTGCCTAAGGTTGGGGGAGCAGTAGACTACTCCCTGAAGCTAATCTGATTACCACATTTGTCCTATGCCTGGCTCTGATTGCCCCATTAGTCCTGGTATCACCTCATTAGCATGATTTAGCCTACATGGTAATGACCTAAGACATCTTTTGTAAGCACAGTCTAAATTAAACCTTAAAGCACCATGGCGATTTCGTGAAGGATTTTATTGTTTTACAAAAATTGCTTCTTTTACTTCTCTTTCAAACCATCTATTTTCTTACGCTAAGATTTTAACCTCACTGTCATCAAATGAGTGTTTGCTAGCTTTTAGCTGCAAATGTACTGCAGATTGAGGCCCATTAGCATTTTCCCTTTGATGTTGATAAAGTATTTTTTGAGCATTTGTTTAGTTTCCCCAATGCATTGCTCTTAACAATCTTCATATTTACCATGTATAGAATAAACTACATTACTTAAATTTTCATTAGCGGACTATCTTTGGATGCACTCATTTTTGTGTTAAGGTATTTATAGGTTTGAAATTGGCAGGGATTTTGTGTTGCCATTGGACCCTTTGTAGTTTTTCAGAAACCCCTGCAATATAAGGTTCTGCTACTCCTCTCCTTTTTTTTTATTTCTGAAGCACTGACATTATATAGACTCCATATAAATAAATTAAAAATAACTAAAACTATAAAAAAATAAAGCCTATTGACTAAAACGACCTTTTTATTATACATCTTTTCAAATAGTGCACCTTTCCGATTCTAATTGGATATAATGTTCAAATTCAGAACTGCTTCGTCCCTTAACCGCCTTAACTTCCAAGTGTTTAAGATTCAAACAAATGGAATTTGCCGTGTGAATGACTCAAACATAGAACAAGAACCGTTTGTGCGTGCACAGGGTTGTGTTTGTGTCTTTCAAGAGAGAATTAAGAGCACTATTTCTCCAGTCCATTAGTGCGTGAGTGAACTGTGTTGATTCAGTTACTTTTGGTGTGTTTTCCCAAGCGCTCCATTGATCAACGAGACGCCAGGCTTGGCGCTTGCAACGTAGCAGATGGCAAACGGAAAGTAAAGTAAGCATGAAGGGTCATCCTCTTAGTCGCGAGCTGGTATTTAATATCTGAATGGGCTTTTAATAATGCTCACCGCATTGTGTATGCACCCTGGGAACGCTAATGGAAGAGCATAATGCAGCGCGGCATGTCGTCTCCTATACATGCTGATTTTTTAAATTTATTTATTTTCCCCCGGTCTTGTTGCCATTATTAGGCAGCGTGCAAATTAGCGGCAAATAAAAGGAATTTCCCATCTCAAGACGTCTCCGGTGGAATCATCTTGACACCTTCTTGCTGTTTTTAGACATTTTTGTTGTGAAATTCGGCAGCAGCCAAAGTGAGAACCTTTTTTTCTTTCTCATCTCACCTCACGTCCCACTCGTCGTATTGATGGTGTGAACAACCAGGCTTGCCCCCCCTCCCCTTCCCCTTCACACCCTTTGGAGGGACACTTCACACTCGAATGAATCAATCAAGGCATCACTAATTGACAACGAAAGCCACACTACCTGTACCGTCAATGTGAGTTGTTCATCAGACATTTAATGGTGCCGACAGTTTGGGGAAAGTCCGTTCCCAGGGCACACAAGACGGTCTTTAAATGTCCTTTGCCGTGAAAAGTGTCTTTTCTTCTTCCCTTGGCTTTGATTGCTGTTCCTATATCACAAGGGTGTCAAACAATTTTTTTGCTGTGGGCCAAATTGTTGTAACGGTTTCCTCTCGGGGGCCGTTATGAATTTGGAGAAGCCATTAGAATGTTTCATCTCCTCCACATATTACATACAGAACGCACAATAAATTGATGAATACAATGATACCTCGGTTTACGAACCCCTTGGCTTACGAACGTTTCGGTTTACGAACGTTACATTTCTGAAAATTTTACCTTGGCATAAGGAACTATTTTTCGGGATACACACGGAACGCCACAATGTGTGATGTGTCGTTCGCAAACGAGCCTGTTCTCTATTCCCCGCCTCCAGTCTTCGGTTAAAGCCACGTGATTGGTCAAGAACGCAGCAGTGGGGGATGGGGTTGCAGACAAAGAGTGAGGCCATTCTCGAAAAAACAAAATGGTGTCTTCGGTTAAAGCCACATGATTGGCCAAGAACGCAGCAGTGAGGGGGGGTGGGGTTAAACATTAAAGAGACAGGCGGACGACAGAGAGAGTGTGAGAAAACAAACACACACACACGAAAGGGAGACGACAGAGCTTGAAACAAAAAAACAAAGTGAAAACAAAAACTAAAGTGAAATGGTGAGAAAATGGATAGAAAACATTGAAATTTGGACTCATTTCAACTTTGATCGTTCAAAAGCAGAGTGTAGACTTGAAGGTTAAAATATCCCATCAATCAGGCCCTGCAAATAACCCGCACAAGCCATCTGTACAATTTGAAGAGAACATACAAACATAATTTCGCCATCAACACGAAGTTTTCAGACCAAACAAAGTACCGCAAAATGCATTGTGTTGCTTTCTTGGTCAGTGGCGTTCCAAACGTGACGTCATCAACTTGAAAACAAGACTTCCTGAATACAGCTGTATTCAGCGCAAGTCTTAAAACGTAAAATATAGCGGTGGAATCTTTGTAAAGTCATTTGAAGTTTTACAAATTATGGACACTTGTCCGGAGGCGTTGGTTGTCCTTTAAGGCTTATTTAGTTGAAAATTATGTTTTATGGGAACCTGGGTACGGATTATTCTCATTTTAATGGTTTCCTGTGGGAAATAAATGTTTGGAATACACACTTTTCGCCTTACACACACTTTCTGGGAACCAATTAAGTTCGTAAGCCAATGTATCACTGTAATCACATTAGATTCAGGGAGTTGTCCACTGCTCCCCCCAAACTTAGAGCAGGGACGTATCAAAGCACCGTCCATTAGGGATATATATATATATATATATATATATATATATATATATATATATATATAGTTGTGGGAGTTGGAAAAAATATCGATATAACCGCACTATCGATATATTGTAAACATGTAAATTTTCTCCTTACGTTCATAGAAATAGTATCATAATAAGCGGTACTATCGATATAACCGATATCGATATAACGAGACTTTACTGTATATATATATATATATATATATATATATATATATATATATATATATATATATATATATATATATATATATATATATATATATATAGGTCCAGAGTTACCAGCACAACTTTCATTCGCTGACGAAGCTTTTCGGATTAGGAGCGAAATGCCCGACACCTTCAAAGAAGTACAGATGACAGCTGAAGAAACCTTTTCATCGATGTGGACGAATGGTAGAAGCAACTCAAAAATATGATAAACAAACCAATTTTTGTTAACTTGGAGGAACCCTGCCTCTCAATCTAACGACAGCTGGGATAGACCCGACCGCACCCGCGTGCCTCTTATGTCATATGAATTGAAATAGAAAAGGATGCATGTTATCTTCATCTTTTCACGCCAAAGTGTATGCACCGATCTGTCTCTTTGCAAATGTGTTTGTCTTGCTCCATTTATATCATGCACGCCTGTTTGGGGGATTTCCAAGTTGGAGGACGGATACGCTCCCCAGGGGTGTGACTGTGTGTGTGTGTGTGTGCACTGGCATACTCCTTCGCTGATTAGATGCGTCTTCCCTCCTCCCCCGCCGTCCCCGCCTTTGGGAAACACCACCCCATGGCTAATTTGCTTGCATATTCTTCTTGTTCTTTTATGGTTCCGACTTGTCGAGACCATCTGGGTGTAAAGTTTGTATCACAGTACAAGCTGGCAGCTCACGTCTAGCGCCGCATCCACTAAGTCACATCCAATGAGGGATTTAACCCTATTAGCTGGTTGGAAATGCCGCAAGGCCTGGATGGAGTTTTGCTTGGGATGCATGGACGAAGGAGAAAAGGTGAAAGGTCACCGCAGAGAGGCTAGGGAGTGTGTCCGGCATGTGACATCAGCTTTCCTTGTACATGCTTTTTCTTGTTTTATGTTTTTTTTTTTTGCACTGCCCTCCTCCTTCTGTCCGACTCACTCTTTGTTTTGTGATGTCCCATCGCTCGACCTTTGACCCCCCACTGCCACCATTTTTTAATGTTATAGCAGCAAAAGATAAATAGGATTTATCTCAGTGATTCTTTTTTGGATGCCGTATATGTTTAGCGAGTGTTTGTTTCAGACAAACATGCCCACGCGGCAGATATCCAAGCATCAAAGAACCGCCAACCCACTTCCCTCCTATTTTGGTCATGTTCGGGGCAGTGGCACTCACTCACTCACTCGCTCATTCATTCACATTGACGGATTACCTTCCTAATGGAATTTAATTATTTATCCCCTCCTCGTGGCGGTTTAGCCAGGAAAAGACCGACAGCAGCAGGAGGCAGCAGGGGAAGGACAGGACCGGAAGGTGGGAAGGAGGAGGGAGTCGACGAAGCAATGGGGTTCGGGGGGTGTGAGTGGGGTGCTCATTTCCTTGTGGCAAAATCTGGACCACCTCACCTTTTTTTTTTATCCCGGTGAAAAGCCATGAAGGCACGGGGAGAACATGGGTTTTACCTCGTTCTGTTACGATTTGCAAGGTAGTTGTGGTGGTGGACCCCAAAAAAGAAGAGGGAGCAGCTGTCACATCTCGTTGCCATCCGGGGCGCGCCCCGCCCCTCCTGTCACCTCCTCCGCCAATCTTGGGAGACGGCCCCTCCAATCATCATTCACCTGGGTTCCCACAGCTGATTGTCATTCACTGATTGTGCCTTCTGCCTATATCTGTCTGTCGCTCACTACCGTCTCCGTCGGAGTATTTTTGGTCATTGCCGTTTCCACTTCCGTGTTGCCAGGTCTGCTGTCATTTAGTTATCTTCCTCCACTCTTCCCTGTTTGTTATTATTTGATGCATGTTCCAGTAAAGACTCTTGATCCGTCCAAGCCTGTCACGCCGTGTATTTCGTGTCCTTCCCTATCGCCAAGATTCCGTCGCTCGAGTTCTGCCTCTTTGCACTCGAGCGTCGTCACACAATACTCCGACCACCCATGGACCCCGCCGGCGATGACAGGTATTTTGCCGCCCTTGTGCAAGAGGCGGAGCGTTCGAGCCAGCTGGCCCAGGCGATTGAGGAAATGCGCTATGCCACTTCCTCGCTGGCTCAACGCCTCAAGGAGATGGAAACATGCATCGCCACCCTCACTGTTCCTTCCCCCCCGCCCGTGGGCAGGCGCACTCCCCCGCTACCCCAACCCTCACGCTACGCAGGCGAAACCGAGCGCTGCGCTCAATTCCTCATGCAGTGTGCGCTCGTGTTTGAACAACATCCTGACGCCTACGTTAGCGATGAGGCTAAGGTAGCCTTCATCACCAGCCTGCTCGCGGGTGAAGCCGAAACATGGGTGCTGGCGGTACGAGAGTCCCCGGAGCTGTGCGCCTCGTATCAGGACTTCGTAGCCGAGATACGCCGGGTGTTTCACCATCCAGTGACGGAGGTCGAGGCGGAAGGGAGAATCCTCGACTGCGTCCAAGGGGCCCGTTCGGCCGCAGAATACTCCGTCGCTTTCCGGATCCAGGCCGCTGGCAGCGGCTACGGCGACCGAGCGTTGAAGGGGGTGTTTCGTCGCGGCTTGAATTCCGACCTAAAGGACGAGTTGGCTACCCGCGACGCCGGCACCACCTTCGTCGACCTCGTCGAGATTGTCATCGGCTTGGATCATCGTCTCCGAGAGCGGCGAAAGGAGCTGAGCGACCGACGGCCCGAGGTACCCCGAAGCCGACCTCGGTCGACCACACCCGGCAGCGACCGCGCGCAGCCCCAGGAGGGACTCCGTGAACCCATGGTGATAGGGGGGGGAGACGACCGCGCCAACCCGAGGGCTCGTCGCACCCGAGGCCCCCAGCCTAGGACCCACGGCCAATGTAAGTCCCCGCCGAAACGGCGTCCGTTGGGGGCTAAGTCCACAACACGGGTCACACGGTTGGAGCTGGAAAGTGAACTATTTGGCCCCTCCAGCTCCCAAAGAGTGCGGGCACTAGTGGACTCGGGGGCCGACGGGTGCATCATCGACCCCCACTTGGCCGACCTGTTGGGCTGCCAACTTATAGATCTCCTTCCCCCTAAGGAGATCGTCGACCTGGATGGCCGATTATTAGCCCGGGTCACCCACCTCACGGCCCCACTTAAGCTCCGAGTGGCAGGCAACCATGTGGAGCACCGCCAATTTTTTGTGATGCCCTCCCGGAACGCGCCATTGGTCTTGGGTCTCCCCTGGCTCAAGGCCCATGACCCATCCATTTCTTGGGAGGGCCCCACCATTCAGGGCTGGAGCCCCTACTGCAACGCAAACTGCCTGCGGTCGGCTACGGCAGGGCGTAACCGCTCCCGCGGTGGCCCGCCCGAGGCCATCTGCCTCAAAGGCGTGCCACAGTGCTACCACGACCTGCGGGAGGTGTTCAGCAAAGACAACGCCCAATCCCTGCCGCCCCACCGACCGTATGACTGTGCTATTGACTTGCAGCCAGGGGCTCCATTACCGGACTCCAGACTTTACCACATTTCACAACCGGAACGGGAAGCCCTGAGCACTTACATAGACTCCTCTCTAGCGGCGGGACTCATTCGCCCGTCGCGTTCCCCGCTGGGCGCAGGGTTTTTCTTTATCGACAAAAAGGACGGATCCCTGCGCCCATGCGTTGACTACCGGGGCCTGAACGACATCACCATCCGCAACAAATACCCTCTCCCCCTCATGGATTCGGCCTTCGCGCCCCTTCAGTCCGCCACCATTTTTTCAAAATTAGACCTTCGTAGCGCCTACCATTTGGTCCGAATCCGTGAGGGGGATGAATGGAAAACAGCCTTCAAGACACCTTTAGGGCACTTTGAATACCTGGTGATGCCGTTCGGGCTCACGAACGCGCCTGCCGTATTCCAGAATTTGATAAATGATGTGCTCAGGGACTTCCTCAATGTTTTTGTTTTTGTTTACCTTGATGACATTCTTATTTTTTCTCGCTCTGCAGAAGAACACCGGCAACACGTCCGACGGGTCCTGGCACGGCTCCTGCAAAACCGGCTCTATGTGAAGGCAGAGAAGTGTGACTTCCATGTCCGCTCTCTGTCGTTCCTGGGGTTTGTTGTGGAGCAGGAGCAGCTCAGGGCCGACCCCGCCAAAACCAAAGCGGTGGTGGAATGGCCGATCCCAAAGACGCGCAAGCAGCTTCAGCGGTTTTTGGGGTTTGCCAAATTCTACCGCCGCTTCATTCGCGGGTATAGTCAGAAGGCACTCCCCCTCACTAACCTCACGTCCACCAAGCTCCCTTTCAGGTGGACTCCCGATGCTGAGGGGGCTTTCAACCGCCTCCGTCGTGCCTTCACCAACCCCCCTGTTCTGCGTCATCCCGACCCGGAGCTCCCGTTCACGGTCGAGGTTGACGCATCCGAGTCCGGAGTAGGGGCCGTCCTTTCCCAGCGCTCTCCCACCGACCAGAAGCTACGCCCATGCGCCTTCTTCTCCCGCCGGCTCAGCCCCGCCGAAGCCAATTATGACGTCGGCAATCGGGAACTGCTGGCGGTCGTCCTGGCCCTGCAGGAATGGAGACACTGGCTTGAGGGAGCTAAACACCCCTTCACCGTCTACACGGATCACAAAAACCTGGCGGCCATCCGGTCGGCCAAGAGACTTAACTCACGGCAGGCCCGATGGTCACTCTTCCTCACCCGTTTTGACTTTTCTCTCACCTACTGCCCAGGGTCACAGAACACCAAGCCCGACGCCCTATCCCGTATCCATGAGCCGGCAGAAAGGGAGGAGACCACCGCCAACATCCTGCCGGCCCAGCGCATCCTGGGCGCCCTGAGGTGGGAGGTTGAGAGAAAAGTCCAGCAAGCCCAGGGAACTACCACCATCCCCAGGGGCTGTCCCAAGGATCGCCTGTTCGTCCCCCCCCCCCCCCCCCCCTCTACGCACTGAGGTGCTTATCTGGGGGCACACATCTAAGATAGCCTGCCACCCGGGGGTCAACAGGACGATCCAACTCATCGCCCAACGGTTCTGGTGGCCGGGGTTTAGGAGGGACATCACCCTCTTCGTGAAGGCCTGCCCGACCTGCGCCCGTGGAAAGGCCTCCCACCAGCCCCCGGCCGGACTCCTCCAGCCCCTACCGGTTCCGTCCAGACCCTGGTCCCACATCTCCGTCGACTTCGTGACAGGCCTTCCCCCCTCCCGTGGCAAGACGGTCGTCCTCACCGTAGTGGACCGATTCTCCAAGTCGGCCCACTTCGTTCCGTTAACCAGGTTGCCGTCCGCCACCGAGACGGCTCAACTCCTGGTTAACCATGTCGTCCGTCTCCACGGGATTCCGACGAACATCGTGTCGGACCGGGGACCGCAGTTCGTGTCCAAGGTATGGAAGCGTTTCTGTCGGTCCCTAGGGGCATCGGCGAGCCTGTCGTCTGGTTACCACCCCCAGACCAACCGACAGACGGAGAGGAAGAACCAGGACCTGGAGGCGGCCCTCCGGTGCGTGTGCCTCCACAACCCGGCGTCGTGGGCCCTGCACCTACCCTGGGTGGAGTACGCCCACAACTCCCTGGTCTCCGCAGCCACAGGTCGGTCCCCATTCATGTCCGCTTGTGGCTATCAGCCGCCCTTGTTTCCCACACAGGAAGGCCAGGTGGAGGTCCCGTCTATCGATCATCACCTCAGACGGGCCCACAGAGTCTGGAAGGAGACCAGGGACGCCCTGTCACGCACCGCATCCCGGAACCGGCGGGTGGCAGACCGCCATCGGCGGCAAGCACCCAGCTACCAGGTCGGGCAGGAGGTCTGGCCATCCACGAAGGACCTTCGGCTGGCAGGGTCCTCGGCCAAGCTGGGCCCACGCTTCACGGGTCCCTTCCCCATCGAGGCCATCCTCAGCCCGGTCTCGGTGAGGCTCCGGCTCCCACCCACCATGCGGATCCACCCCGTTTTTCATGTTTCCCTCCTCAAGCCAGTGGAGACCAGCCCCTTAGCCCCCACGCCCGCCCCCCCACCTCCCCCCCGGAAATTGGACGACGGACCAGTCTACACCGTGCGGGAGATACTGGACTCCAGGCGCAGGGGCAGAGGAGTGCAGTACCTGGTCGACTGGGAGGGCTATGGACCTGAGGAACGTCAATGGGTCCCACGTTCCTGGATCCTCGACCCATCCCTCACCCGGGCGTTCCATGCGGCTCACCCATCCAAACCTGGTGGGCCGCCGAGAGGCGTCCCTTGAGGGGGGGGCACTGTCACATCTCGTTGCCATCCGGGGCGCGCCCCGCCCCTCCTGTCACCTCCTCCGCCAATCTTGGGAGACGGCCCCTCCAATCATCATTCACCTGGGTTCCTACAGCTGATTGTCATTCACTGATTGTGCCTTCTGCCTATATCTGTCTGTCGCTCACTACCGTCTCCGTCGGAGTATTTTTGGTCATTGCCGTTTCCACTTCCGTGTTGCCAGGTCTGCTGTCATTTAGTTATCTTCCTCCACTCTTCCCTGTTTGTTATTATTTGATGCATGTTCCAGTAAAGACTCTTGATCCGTCCAAGCCTGTCACGCCGTGTATTTCGGGTCCTTCCCTATCGCCAAGATTCCGTCGCTCGAGTTCTGCCTCTTTGCACTCGAGCGTCGTCACAGCAGCAGGGTATATTTGACAAATTGTATTAAAGTCGCCAGGAACAAAATCACAAACAACAAAGTCATCAGGACAAAAAAGGTCCAAAGTAGCAAACAAAACAATGAATAAAACCTAACAAGATGAAACAAACCTGACAAGGGTGAAACAAACAATGACCCGACACTGAATGGTTGTGCCAGGAGTCCTTTTAACTGCCACTGATTAAAACGAGCAACACCTGTGCAGCTGGAGGAGAGCCCTACAGTGCCGCCCGTTGGTCGCAGCCCGAAACGTGACACGTTCGCCTATCATTTACTGACATAAATCCTTAAATGTCAAGCGTTCTTGTTGGGTCACTCTGAAAGTTGCTTTACTTTATAGTTAATCTTGTTGTACAGACACTCACCAACTTACGAACGACATATGTCCCAAATGGTCTTTCGTAGGGGAAATTCGTTTGTAAGTTGCTTCAGTGCTATATTTTGTATGTTATGTATGTTTCAGGCTTATATAAGTATGTTTAAGGCTTGTATAAGCGACCTGTATTGGTTTCGACTGAAAAATAAACATTTAATAAAATATGTCTTTTAATGAACATATACATGTCCAACTGGAGAGAATACTCCATATGTTAGAGAGAGAGAGAGCTTTGACAGCACCTCACGTTGGTATTAGCGGTGGAAAGAAGCACTACTCGGAAAAATGACTCTACTCCTCCGGGATTTGTTTATATTCCCAAACTCTGGAACTCACTTCCTCCCAACATTCGTAACATTGATTCTCTTCCAACTTTCAAAACCCACCTACCGTATTTTCACGACCATAAGGCGCATATAAACGTCTCAGATTTTTTTCAAAATGTGCGGTGCGCCCTGTAGTGCGGACGTATTAGAGACCACCATGAGGAGAACGTGGGACAGAACATGTGGGGGGGATGTGGGGCGTGGTTTGTGTATAAACGAACAGGTATGTGCTTTATGCAGAACATTGCTGTTTTAACGACCCTGAAAATGGCACAGAGATATGGTTATGAAGCTCAGTTTAAACTGAAGGCTATCAGTTACGCCGAAGAACATGTGAATGGAGCGGCCGTGACATAATACGCGGACATAAGGCAAGGTAGCCGGAGTTGGAGGAAAGATTCAAGCAATGGATCTGCGAGCTAAGAGCGAGCATAAGGAGCGTTTCGACTGTCACCATCCCACTCAGAGCAGTAACGCTAGCGGAGGAAATGAAAATTGAACATTTCCAAGGAGGTCCGTCTTGGTGCTGGCGTTTTATGAAACTGTGCGATTTTTCCAGCGACGGCCGGCGAATTATTCTGAAAAGCTGGCGAAAAGGCTGCCATGCTAACGGAGAGAAACTCCCGGCGATTGTGATTTTTTTTAAAAGAAAGACTTTGCCTAAAGAGACATTTCCAACAGGCGTCATTCTTAAGGCAAACAAAAAGGGCTGGATGTTACGCCACAGTTTGCCAATGGATTGTGGATGCTTGGGCTAACGTGTCTGCTAGCACGGTGGTTTGAACTTTCGGAAAAGTCGGTACCGGTAATGTGCTCCTTTTTACCATGCCGACGCATATTGAGTGATGATTACAAAATGTTATTCCTTTGTAATTAATAAATAAAGCACTACCAAACTCAGTTTTGCTCCCGATCTGTTTTTTTTGAATACGCATACTTGTATGCCTGTGTGTTGTTGTGAGGCGGACGTACGTATGGCAGTAGAGGATATGTACCGGTATATAAAACTTGCGTCCTTTCATCCGGTGCGCCCAATGTGTGTGTTAAATACAGAAATGGCACACATAAATGAGACTGCGCCTTTTCACACGGTGCACCGTTTGGTCGTGAAAATACGTATTTAAAATTGCATTTTCTGTGTAGCTTTCTTTAGTTTCTATTTATAACTGTATTTTATTTATTTATTATTGTATCTATGCTTATCTGTGACTGTCAAGTGTCCTTAAGAGCTTTGAAAGGCGCTTGAAATAAAATGTATTATTATTATTATTATTATTATTATTATTTTTATTATTATTATTATTATTATAAAAAGGCGCGCAATGCAAAATCTAAATTACAGCATCTGTATTTTTTGACATACCCACAAAACTGTTCGTATGTACCGTTGTTTATAACTCGAATGTTCATAAGTAGGGGAGCGTCTGTATTTTAGATGAGATAAAAATACATTCGTTTAGATTAACCTTTTTTTAGTCTCAACATTCAAAATTCACGGCATTTCACAATTCAACACTGAATGAGATGTCCTCCTTCCACAAAATCTGACACATGAATCTCCAATGTGAGACAGCTGGGCTGTGCCTCCCTTCTTCTGTATCACACACACACACACACACACACACACACACACACACACACACACACACACACACACACACACACACACACACACACACACACACACACACACACACACACATTCCTGTTTCAACTGTTTTGTGGGGTCCGGATAACCAGATAAGGAGTGAAGAACTAGTGTTACATTTGAAAACTAAATATCACCCCATTTCCCACTTCAACTTCTTTAAAAACAAAGAAATAAAAAGTGGACTTGAAACTGAAATAACAGCAGGAGTGAGGTTTCTGAATGGCTACATTCAAAGTCCTCACCTCTGTGGTAAATTTGGTTAAAATACCGTTTGGATTTTTGTGGTATGAACTTTTTCCTCTCATTAACCACGCACACACACACACACACACACACACACACACACACACACACACACACACACACACACACACACACACACACACACATATAAACACACACAGTGAGTAAGAAATATGTGTGTATCCAAGTGAAATGAAAATACACACCAAAAATCATTTTAGGTGAATTTGTGAGGACCTCTCTGAAATTTGAACAGATGCATATATAGACCCTCTAGAAACCTTTAGAATGAAAAACTCGTGAGGACCGACCAAAAGGTCCTCACTTGTCCAAAATGTCCTCACTACGTATGGTATAAAATGTTAGTGGTCCTCACAAGAGTAGTCATACAAACACACACACACACACACACACACACACACACACACACACACACACACACACACACACGCACGCACACACACACATACGCACACACACGCACCACACATACATATGTGCACACACATATTCCTGTTTCAATGTTTTTGTGAGGTCCGGGTAACTCCAGTTAAGGAGTGAGGACCACTCACAAACACACACACACACACACACATATATATATGCACACATACATATTCCTGTGTCAAAGTTTTTGTGAGCTCTGGGTAACTCCAGTTAAGGAGTGAGGACCACACACACACACACACACGCACACACGCACACACACACACACACACACACATATATATATGCACACACACACGCACACACAAACAAACAAACACACACACCTCCGTCATTTTTCCTACATCTCCTTTGGCTTTCTACTCATTTCATCTCTCAACGTGTTTCCCTCCCCCCTTCTTCTGTTCTTTTTGATTCCCTCATTTCCTCCATCTTCCTGCTGCTCCCTTGCTCTCGCCGGGGATCCTAATTAAGCTTGGCTGCTCTTTGATGTTGTTGCCGTGGCAACAGTCACCATGACGAGGCTAGTTTGGTACACATGCTCACGCCCTCACACAAGTACAGGACTCACACACACACACACACACACACGCACGCACGCACGCACACACACACACACACACACACACACACACACACACACACACACACACACACACACACACACACACACACACACATACTTTGGCTGATGGAAAAGCAACGATCAGCGTTTGACCCTTGGTTAGCTTGATGGCTTCCCCCCTTCGGGTCCAAATGAGTGTGTTTGTGCACATGTTAGCGGCATGTGCACGCGTGTAGGCCGTGTGGGAAAACACACATCCTGCTGAGCATCTACCGCATTAATGATGGACTATCAGGCGTTCATCCATAGGTGGTCATGGCAGAGATTTGTCATTTCATCGTCACATGAGCAAGAGACCACATGGAGCTGACTTCTGGTGAAATCCCATTTTTATTTGTTTTTTTCCGTTCGTGGGCGCAAAACTTGCAACATGGTGGGCGCTGGAAGAGGGTCCCTAATTCTTTGTAGCACTACAGAGATGTTGCTTTTACCTTTTATACATTTTTTTCCCCTTTGCAACCTTTTACTTAGTCTGCAGGGATATAAACCTGCAAAATTGAAGTGAAGAAGAAAAGCACGCGCATGGATGTTTTGCCACAGGGTTGTCAATTCCCTCTCGGTTTTCATTTATTTTTATAACAATTCTCATGTTGCCAAGACTTTTCCACCCTAAACCACGATTGCGGAAGTCCTCTAAGGGCCATGCTAAATATATGTAATAATACGTGTAATGAGTGTTTGTCTTTTAAAGGACAACCGACACCACCGGACAAGTTGCGTTCATAATTTGTAAAATCACTTCAAATGACTTCTACTGAGCATATTTTTCAAAGATTCCACCGCATATAGCTATATTTTACGTTTTAAGACTCGCGCTGAATATTCATAAAGTCTTGTTTTCGAGTTAATGATGATCCCGGAGTGACGTCACGGAGGGAACGCCCTTGACCGAGAAAGCGACACACAATGCATTTGGGGTACTTTGTTTCGTCTGAAAACACCGTGTTGATGGCGAAATTAGAAGGAAAACTACATAAATAACGCGATGGTGAATCGTTTGGCTGCCAATTGTGGTAACACGCATAAAGAAGGTGTACCTTTACACAAATTCTATATAAATAAATTCATAAATAAATAGGGGAATAAATAAATAAATGGATACACAATAAATAAACAAATACATAAATAAATAAATAAACACACAGATACATACATACATATGTGAATATAGATAGATAGATAGATAGATAGATAGATAGATAGATAGATAGATAGATAGATAGATAGATAGATAGATAGATAGATAGATAGATAGATAGATAGATAGATAGATAGATAGATAGATAGATAGATTCCATCTCTTGGGAACGCTAATTTCAATTATGTTTAATGGAAATGTTGTTTCTTAATCCAAACAAATACGATGTCAACCAGTGGCGCAGAACAAATTCACCTTTCTGACCCAACATATATCTTTTCATTTCGTCTACATCAATCTGTCCTGGTCTCATCAGCACCCTCCCAAACCTACACTCCCCCTCCCTCAGCTATCCTTGTGATAAAACCTTCCTTGGGCGCTTTCCTCATAACGACGCCTTTCATAACAACGTCGACATTAACACAGCAATTAGCAATTAAAAAAATGCAAATCCAACCACGAGCGAAGTACAATTAGCCGAGACGACGGTCGCGGTGATCGCTTCTCAGAGACGACTCATATAAGCACCTCTTGTTTTTTATTTCACGTTCTCTATTTATATATTAATTTCTGCTCAGCAGCCCTGGCGCCAGATGACTCTGCAAGTGTGCAACGTAAGAGTTGCGTCTCGTGCTAATGAGGCTGCACCGAGCCTATCAAGAGCCATTTACGCCGTTAAAAATAGCAAGCGCTCCTTTAAATCATCACGTCCATCACGCGTACTGATAAGTGGACCTCTTGTGGCTTCTCCCCGCAGCTGTTTGTCATCGACAACGGGGCAGACGACTGGCGCATCGCCATGACGATGGAGCGGGTTCTGCTCATCGCTCTGGAACTGCTGGTGTCGGCCGTGCACCCGGTGCCCGGCGACTTCAAGTTCCAGTGGCGGGCGAGGCTGGCCTTCTCGTACGCGTCGTCGCAGGCCGAGGCAGATCTGGACATGGTGTTGAGCGTGCCCATGTTCCTGCGCCTCTACCTCATCGCCAGGGTCATGCTCCTCCACAGCAAACTCTTCACCGACGCCTCGTCAAGGAGTATAGGTGCACTCAATAAGGTCAGAAAGGCATCCTTTTTTAAAAAAATCATAGTGTTTACCCCAATCATGGATTACTCGCCAATCAAAGTGTGCTGGAGCCTATTCCAGCTGTCTTGGAGCAGTAGGTGGGGGAGACCCTGAACCGGTTGCCAGCCAATCACAGGGCACACAGGCACAAACAACCATTCGCACTAGTGGTGGGCCGTCAAGGCCTGCAAGGCCTTCTCTGCTGGCCTAAAAATATCCTAATCACAAACTAATGTGAATTATATTTTCTCTGTGAATTTTTATTAAATAATTCCAAATCGTCTTTCAGCTTCCTTTCATTGCTTTTCCCTTGTTATGCTGCTTCCAGATGTGTTTCGTATTTAAGCATTTAACATTTCAGACATCATTTGTTACCAGGGCACAATCAGTACTGCGGGCCCTGGAGCGCTAAGTGTGTCGACCAAACTGTTGCTCTAACCAATTAGATTTTGACTTGGTAACTCAAGGCATGCTGGAAGGCACTGGGAACTATGATTGACTAGTCATATGATCGGCTAGTCACTAGCCAATCGTAGTATTACTAGCCGGTAGTGATAAGCGCAAGTGGCCAGAGCTAGCACACTTATCTGTAGCGAGCTGCATAAGCAAATATATTATGTTGATTTTATAGCGGTTTTTTTAACCAATAATAGCTGAAGGAAAAGAAGAAATGGATTTGCTTGTAAATATAATGTTAAAGTCATTTTCAAGATGGAATTTTCAAGAATAGATGGACATCATTAAGAAAGGTTGAACAGCTCAGAAGCTAGCAAAAATAGAAAGTAATATTGCAATTTTATGAGATTATCATGAATCATAGTAAAAATTCCAACAGTTTAATGACAATATTTCTTAAGTTTCTCCAAGTCACAAGTTAACTCCTGGCTATCGGCACCCTCTAGTGGACGTGTAATAAATCACACCACGCTCGCAGCGGCGGATTGATTCAGACATAGCACTAATGAAGGCCTAGCGATTAATTCCACGGCCCGCCACTGATTTTCACTTACAATCACACCTCGGAACATTTCAGAGTGTTCAATCAGCTTGTCATGCATGTTTTGGGAATGTGGAAGGAAACCGGACAACCCGGAGAAAACCCACACAGGCCCAGGGAGAACATGTAACTTCAAACAGGAAGTCACACCTTTGAGATGAATCAATTGCCTGAATTTGAGCTTTTGACCTAAATTAACAAAAAAAAAAAACTACGACCTGGGCACTGTGAGGTCGACGTGCTAACCACTGGATCACACCCTCTATTTTTGTTTTTTTTTTTTAAATCTGATTGGACTCGATTGCTAATGTCGTCAAAGCACCGCAAAACTAATACTGAGATTTCAACCCTCCTAAACTTCCAAACTGGTGTAACTAGGTCACACGAATCCCATTTTTGTCGCACTGCCCCGCGTGAAAATGAGAAGGCGAAAAAGCCCTTGTGCTCAAATGAGATCTGTGTTCTTTTTCATCCTTCCAATCGCACGTCTTGCCTTTGCACTCCAGACATAAGCTACCCAGAATCCTTTATAACACAATATGAAATTAGAGCTTGAAATGGGAGCGCGATATTACAGTGCGACTCAAATGGGCCATGAAAAGAAAAGATGGCGGTCATAACGTGATGTACCGGAGCCATGCGGTAAACCATCAACGCTGGTTTTTAATGACGTTAAATGATGATGGTCATGATGATGATGTCGTGTTTAGAAGGAATGCACATAGAGAAAGACTTGGGTTGTTTTAAGGAGAAATTCCGTCATCTCCTTTCTTTCCAAAGAAGTGAAAAAGATGTGACCGCAATCAGAGTGAATGTTTTCACACCTTTGAGATGAATCAATTGCCTGAATTTGAGCTTTTGATTTGACAAAAAAAAAGACAATGTGGGAATTGATAGATCACAGCACTCCAGTATGCATAAAACAAACAAATCAAGGTGAAATGGTGATGAAGATGACAACAACCATAAGTAATAGATATACTGTACCATATTGGTGTTTTTTATAAGGGTATGTTTTATAAGCCGTCATGTAACAAGATTGTTTGGGTGTCTTGCAGGTGCATTTTAACACGCGCTTTGTAATGAAAACGCTCATGACCATCTGCCCCGGGACGGTGCTGCTGGTCTTCAGCATCTCACTGTGGATCATCGCTGCCTGGACTGTACGAGTGTGTGAGAGGTCAGTAGAACTATACGTGTAAGCGTGTTGGTGCGTGTGTGTTTATCTGTTTTTCTCATTTTTTCTATAACGCGAGGACTTAAACTTGACTGCACACAGACCAGTCAGGAGTTGTTGCCTTGTGGGGACCTAAAATGCTGTCCTCTCAGGCCCAATACCTCACAGACTAAGTCCCCAGCATGTGGGGAAAACGAGTGTGTGCGTGTGTGTCTGTCTGTCTGTTTTTCTATTTTTTTCTACAACATGAGGACTTAAACTTGACTGCATACAGACCAGTTGGGAGTTGTTGCCTTGCGGGGACCTAAAATGCCATCCTCAAAGGCCCTATCCCTCTTACATTCTGTCCCCACCATGCTGGAAAAACGAGTGTGTGTGTTTGCTTATTTGCACGTGAATTAAAATTCACTCACAAGTTAAATCCCTGAGAAAACTGTCCAGCCTTCTCCCGCCGTCCTTGTGAGATTAGAAAACAAAAACTCCAGTCAGAGTTTTGCCCGCAAAGTTGAAGAGCGAAGGGGATTTGGCAACTTCTCAAAATCAATGATCTGATGCGTTGAAGTTTTGCAGCCTTACAAACGCATCATTTTAACTTCTCGCCGGACCAAAACAAGTCAATATTGGGGGAAGTATCCGTTGCTTTATAAGCTTATTTAAATGCATAAATGCCCTGCTGCTGGGACTGGGGCCGGGAAGCCCTCGTTTGGGTGGCATCCAGGTTTAATTGGCATTCTCTCTCCTCTCCAAGCCAAACTAATAATGAAAGGGACAAAAGTGGGCCTCAAATGAGCTGCAAAACTGTGAGCAGAAACATTTTTTTTGACAAGACAGCATTGTGTCTGATTTGCACTGGCATGGTTGCTATGGTAACAGTATTTCCGTGTGTGTGTGTTTTCAGTTTCAGGCGAGTGTGCCAAGATGAATCCCCAATTATTATTTTTTTGGTTGGCGTTCTCAAAGACACATTTACATTTAGATTTATTTGCATTGTTATGCGTCCGTTGTGCAATTTGTGAATTGCAATTATGCATTCAAATTAAGACAATGTAAAACAATTCATCTTGAGATGCAAAACACTTTAACATACCCTCAGCATGTTTTTTGGGAATGCAATTTGAATTCATTTTTTTTCTAAAATATTTTTTTTTCAGATATAAGCATCCTCAGGCTCCATTTTATAATTATGCTCCCTCATAATATATGTCAATGTATTACTTTTTTTATTTCTCTTGTATTAATTTATAATCCTTTGTCCATGGTCATGTAGGTTTTTTTTAATGAATATAACTTTTTTTCCACAATTTGACGAATAATACATTTTTTAAATATATTTAGAGATTGTTATAAAACTGATTCAAAGCCCTGATTTCATTCCAGTTATAAAACATTTTTTATTGACATGCAATTTGAGTGATTCCACATTTTTCAAAATCATCATAAAACTCTCCGTTTTTGACCCGTTTTAGTCCTTCATGCATTTTAACTCATTCACTGCCAGACGATGTGCAAAAATGTGTCCACTCCAGTGCCAGGGTTTTTGTCATTTTCACTGAAATTCCAGGACCCACAGAATATTGAGTTTTAGGACTACATAAACATTTAATTCAGGGTAAGAAACCTTAGACTCTCTTCTTTCATCAGAAAGTTATATGGCTCTGAAGTTATCTGAACTTGAAATAGGGGAGGCTGTACAATAGGCAAATGCTGTCAACTCGTGGGAGGGAAAAACATTGCCAAAGGTCTGACCAGCGCTTTATCGGTGCAGCCCGAAAGAAAAACCAAAGCGCAAACAAATTCGGGAATGGCGCTCCACGTGATATTTTCAATTCCCGAATAAATTCGGGAATAGAAGTGAATGAGTTAATATTGGCAATTTTGATTTTTCAAGCTTCATGGTTCTCCCTTTCTATTTTCTTTACTTTATTATTATTTTCTCGTCTTTTTGACAACCGTCATCGTCATCATTATTACAATCAGTTGGTTTTCACGTGCAAATTTGACCAATGACAATGTGTGGATTAGTTTTCAAAATATATTGCTAGATTTGCTCCTCTGAGTTCATTTAAGCTGACTGTGCGTCTGTCATGCAGGTACCACGATGCACAGGATGTGACCAGCAACTTCCTGGGAGCCATGTGGTTGATCTCCATCACCTTCCTGTCCATTGGCTACGGAGACATGGTCCCTCATACTTACTGTGGCAAAGGGGTGTGTCTACTGACTGGAATCATGGTGGGTACAATGCAACACGGTTCTTTTCTAATCTCACATTAAAATACTTAGATACAACAGTGATACAAACAAGAGTGAGCCCATTAATGTTCATGTGTCCGCAAACATCCTCATTGCGTAATGAAGGTCCTACCTTTCAAGGGTGTCACATCCTCCCACTCGCAGTTTCTCAACGCTCATTTTTCCCGTCCCATCTTTTTCCTATTGATCACATTTCACTTGCCTTGCTGTCCATCTCCTCCTCATCATCCTGCGCCGGGCCCGGTGTTGAATTTCTGCTCGCCGTCTCTCACTCAATGTCTCTTTCGGTTTTCCAATTTAGAGAGGAAAAGTTTTCTTCAGCCACCATCTGTACTCTCTTGAAAGGTGTCGGACATTTCGGTCCTCATCCAAAGAGCTTTGTCAGTGAATTAAATTTGTGCTGGTAACCCTTCCCCTATATGCATAATGGACAGGGGTGGCCGTGCCAGACCTCTGCTCTGATAGGTCCCTGCTCTGACGTTATTAATATGGCAGGGACAATGCTAGTGGGCCTCAATCTGCAGTACATCTGCACGTAAAAGCTCGCAAACACTCATTTGACGAGAGTGAGGTTAAAATCCTAGCTGAAGACAATACTGTATATGGTTTGAAAGAGGAATATAAGAAGCCCTTTTTGTAAAAAAAACAAAATCCTTCACCAAATCGCCATGGTAGTTAAGGTTTAATTAAGACCGTGCTTACAACAGACTTCTTGGGTCGTTACCTCGTAGGCTTAGTCATGCTAATGAGGTAAACCAAAGCCAGGGATAGCACATTAGAGGTAATCAGATTGGCAACTGAGGTGAATCCAGGACCAGGGATAGGACTATAGGGGTCATCAGTGGGAGATGTAATCAGATTGACTAATGAGGTGAAATCAGAGCCATGGATAGTACAACCGAAGTAATCGGATTGGCTTCATGGAGTGGTCCACTGCTTTGCCAGCCTTAGGGCAGGGACTTATCAGAACAGGGGTCTGGCACGGCAACCTCTGCCCATTATGGATTTATGGCCAGCACAATTTTAGTTCGTTCACAAAGCTCTTCAGATGAGGAGCGAAAACGTCTGACACCTTCAAAGAAGTACAGATGACAGCTAAAGAAACCTTTTCCTCGAATGACCACTCCTGTACAACTGTGTGAGCCTACACAGTAATCCAACTTACCCATTCAGATTTCCTTGAAAAGCGATTTTGGCTATTTGTGCCACACTGTCAATTTAATTGACATATTTAATCTATTGTGAGTCAATGATGGACTTTTCGAGTTATGGCAAATGTCCCCCAAAAAGTCTGCTTTGATTACGTTTGCACAATAGGGCGAAGGGAAGATTGAAATGAAGCATGTTACCTATGATTGCCTCCCTCAAAGGACATGTAGCATACGGATGCTAATTGCGAGACAGCCCGCAGTGGTTGAACGCCTCAATTGGTAGTGATGCATATTTTAAGATGTTACCTTATCATATTAGCTTTACGAATGACAGAATGATTTCACTCTCTGAGTGTGTGAGCAGTCGTTCTTAGAAGCGCTTTTTTTTAAATAAAATGCTAATTCATTTTGGGGATGCTTTTAAATCCATTTACTCGCAAGTAATTGAAGCCAGTGGGTTATACTTTGGGGATGACAATTTGTGCAAAGTACAGCTCAAGGCAAATTGTTTACGAAAATATGTCAAATTTGTGCGTGCTTTGACGAAATTCAGACTTCCTTTTTGTACAACTTCTCTTAAATAGTCTAAATCTATTAGTGAGCACTTTCCCTTTACCATGATAATCCATCCACCTCACAAGTGTGACACATGCTAATTAGACAGGATAATTATTGCATAGGCGTGACATAGGGCGCCTGTAAGAAAAAAAAGAAAAAAAAGGGGAGGAAAAAAAGACCATTCGACTCAAAATGTCATTTTTCATCCAGAAAACGTGCAGTGAATAGCAATAATTTTACATCACTCTCTCTTGCTAGCTTGCGTGTGTGAGGAAGCCGATAAATATAGGTTGGTACCTCTACCTCTGCACATATTTTCAAGTTACAAAACGGCCGCAAAGAAAAATATTGTCTCTTCTTAGGAAGGAAATTTCAATGTAAGAAAGGTAAAAATACAGTATGGGCTGCTTCTCGCAGTTCCGAGTTTCCTGATAGCAACATACCGATAGCAGCTTTGCTATTCGCTATTGCCTAGCATCTTACTGGCTATCCCATTGGATAAGAGGGACCTCTACCAAATGTTTCTATGTGTATTGATAGCTAAATAGATACACGTTTCTATGCCGCTTCCTCATCATTCGCCTCTTGGGCCATGAGGCGTTATGATAGCATACCTGTTAACCGCCGTATTTTGCCCTATTCTGTACGATTTGTGCATATTTTTAGATGTGTACGGGCTACAAGAAAGTTTGTACGGGAAACGCAAAAATTGTTAAATGTAATTTTGAGATATTTTCCATGCCGTTTTCATCAACAAATATTAGCAGTAATATTAATTATAACAAATATCGCTACCTATAAAAAGCAGAGTCGACCACCGAGAAAACAAGTCCATGCGAAAAGTCTCGAGAAGTAACAAAAGTTCAGAGAAGACAAGTTCTGGTCAAGTGGATGTTTTTTTTAATCAGTTAAATTAAACATTTTAACATGTTTTTTTTCGCCGTAATATCTTTCATATTTTTTATTTACATTATACATCATAAGAAAACAAATTCTACAACAAAGAACACGTTTAATTATTGCTCGAAATATGTTGTAACTTGTTAAAAGTATTCATGTATACATGTTAAATTTTCTTAATAAAATTGCACAATAAAATATTACACATGCATATGTTTTTATTTCCTCAGTAAGGATAAATTCAGCCGTTAGTAAGGTCACAGTGTCTTGCAAGTTGACAGGTATGCGTTAGTTTTACATCAATATGAATCACCCAAGAAAATGTTCACCAGTCGGGCGGTCGCTCACTATGCTGATGTTTTAAGTAGATTGTTAGAAGCAGACAAAAGCAAACTATATTTATATTTTGGTGCATTTTTAAGCTTTAGACAACATTTATGTCGGAACATCGATGAAAAGGTTTCTTCCGCCATCATCTGTACTTCTTTGAAGGTGTCGGACGTTTCGCTTCTTATCCAAGATGCTTCTTCAGCGAACGAAAGTCTTGCTGGTAGTTTCGGCCCTACTGTCCAGACGTGGCGTGCCGGACTCTGCTATGATTGGTCCCTGCTCTCAAGTTGGGGGGAGCAGATGACTAATCCCTGCGGCTCCACTGATTACTTCTCTTGTCCTGACTGACGACTGGCCTGATTGCACTATTTGCTCTGGTATCACCTCATCAGCATAACTAAGCCTATGTTGCCTAAGCAGTCTGTTGTACGAACAATCCAAATTGAACCTCACACCACCATGTCGGTTTAGTGAAGGATTTTGCTGTTTTATGAAATTAGCTTCTTATACTCCCCTTTCAAACCATCTATTTTCTTTTGCTAAGATTTTAACCTCATTGTCGTCAAATGAGTGGTTGCTTGATTTTAGGTGCATATGTACTGCTGATTGACTGTGCTGAGCGGTTGCGCCTTTTCGGCAGCATGAATATGCCAGTACTGTTTTTGAATGGGAGGAATGTCGGTGCCATTCGACTATCATCGCTGGACACTACAGGGGCCATTGTGCTTTTTTTTTTGCGCCTGTAATGGCCAGCATCTTCACAGCCCCGCTTTGTTCAGCGGAAAGGTCGGTGCTGTTGGACAGTCTGCGGCTGGACGGATGCATGGCTGGAGGAGCCGGCGATAAGAAGAAAGGAGTGTCAGCGTAGCGCGCCGATGCGTATGTGGAACTGTCGCGGCTTGGAATTGAAGCGGATTTATGTGGGACAGGAGATGCGAGACAATATCTTTTCGTCAATGGATGCTACAGCTGCTTTCAACATTTAGCTTGTAGTCGACGTGCACATTCGACCATGATGTCCCTGATCCACTGGTGGAAAGACGCTTTGAGCCTCTCCTCTTTCATCTAGAACTGCTTCACGTAACAAAGAGGGTACAGAAAGTGCTTAAGAATGAATGACTCTCTGTGTCTTTGTGTTGTCATATTATTTGTTATTTAGTTGTTGTTTTTTTTGTTCTTTTGACTTCAAGATGGCACCGCTAGAGTGGCTGCCTTTCCAGCAGCTCATGTATTTTGTTTTTCTACTTTCATTCCTTTCATCACTTTGCTGCTGTGAAATGTAAATTTCTCCACTGCGAGACTAATAAAGGCAATTCCAATCCAATCCAATCCAATTGAGGCCCACTAGTATTATCCCTACAATGTTGATAGTCTCTTTTTGAGAATTTGTTTAGTCTCCCCAAAAACAAAGTAATGTCGTTTATTCAATACACTGTAAGAATGAAAATTGTAAAGAGCAATACATTGGGATGGACCACTCCTGTACGACTGAGAGCTTACACAGACGTATTTATGTTGGAATTTTGGGAAGACTTGGAACGGATTCGGGCATTTACATGAGAAACACGTCTGTACTTACAAATTTTTTATTGAAATTTCTTCCCTGAACCAATACATTTTCTCAGTGGAGGTACCATTGTACAAGTAATTGAATCATCCCTCTCGGCTGATTAAATTATTTGTACAAATATAAGGGAATCGGATTTACTTCGGCAAAGGGTAAATGTTTGCTAGCGCTCCTCCAAACGTGGGGTGAGCCAAACAGGCAACAAGCACAAAACAAAGGGGGTAACATAGCAAACGTCCCATGCACACCCTGTCAGGGGCTGCATCCTTCACAGTGTGCTGACAGTATGCTTGACACACACTCTTAAAGAGGACTCCCACTCCACACACACACATCAGAGTGGTTTATTTTTACTGCTCATCAGGGGAAGAGTGATGAATGTTCGAGTGCATGCACAAAAGCAACGCTCAAAGTCACTTTCCTGATTACTTTCTTTTCAAAGTTCAGATTACATGTGACTTTAATCGTTACATTCCGCAGATAACAGCAACTGTGCTTTGAATAAAAATGAACCTCGGTTTCGCCACTGTATTTTTACTGGTGACATTTAACTCGTACACCTGCCAGACGTGCAAAAAATGTGCCAGGGTTTTTGTCATTGTCACTCCAGGACCCACAGAATATTGAGTTTTTACGACTACGCCAACATTCAATTCAGCATAAGAAACAATAGACTCTCTTCTTTCATCAGAAAAAAAGACTTAATTCCTAAATGATATGTGTCTGGAGTTATATGAGTGTGAAATGAGGGCGGCTGTCCAAAATATAAGCGCTTTAACAACAGATGAAGCTGTAACGAAGCGCTAACATGAAAAGTAGGTAAATGGTGCCCCTTGTGGAAGAGCCTTTTACTGAGCGAATTGCTTGTTCTGTAGCCACAAAGGGACATCTGTCTTCTTGTGCCGGTCCCAAGCCAGGATAAATACAGAGCGTTGTGTCAGGAAGGGCATCCGATGTAAAAGCTTGGCCAAAACAAACATGCGGATCAAACCTCTAAACATGGAGGACACTGATTTGCTGTGGCGACCCCGTCAAGGGAAAAGCCGAAAGGAAAAGAAGAAGTGGAAGGGGAAAAACCATTGCCAGAGGTCTGGCCAGCACGTTATCGGCAACCAAGCATGAAAAAAAAAATTGGGAATGGGGCTCTACATCATATTTTCAATTCCCGAATACATTCGTGAATAACAGGGAATGACAGTGAATGAGTTAAGAATGAATTTTGTCTTTATGTTTTTGATTTACCATAATTAAATGATGTAATTTTTAATTATATTTAATCTAGACTTCACTCAACAAAAGTGTTTAAAAAAACAAAGGCAATGTTTTTTGGAGGGAGGATTGGGTTTAGTACATTTATGTATCTTACAATACATACATGTAGCTATGTAGCTGGCTATTTATTAGCTAAATGGCTATCTAGCTAGTTAGCTAACTGTCTAGCTGACTATCTATTGGCTATCTGTCTAGCTAGCTAGCTATGTAGCTGGTTATTTATTATCTATATGGCTATCTAGCCAGTTGGATAGCCAGCTGGCTATGTATTAGCTATCTGTTAGCTACCTGGCTAGCTTTCTATCTATTTGAGTTACTTCCGGGTTGAATACGTGTGGCTGCCGCTTCTCACCCGCAGAAAAAACGATCCTGTGACTGTAAAGTGACCTTGAGTTTTGAATGGCACTTAGAAATGAAATGTATTATTAATACAATACAATACATATTGATTTATATAGCGCTTTAACAACATCTGAAGTTCTAACAAAGCACTTAACATGGACAGCAATCATATACAGGAAATAAAGCAGTCACAAAGATAGTAGAAACCACCAGGGAGTGAAAGCAAGATCAAATCAGAATCATGCTGAGTTGAATTCCATAGAATACTTTATTAAAAAGAAAATAAAACAAAAACTGACTGTGGATTGTATGATAAACAATGATTTCTCGATGACTTTAACGTGGGTGACAAGAATGCAAATCATGTGCGTGCGTTTTAGTTTTGTTATGTAAGAAAAGGTGATTCGGTATCAGCTATTTTCCAACCTTTTTTTCATGTCTTTCGGCGTGAATGTAAACAGAACAAGTTGGTTGGTAGTAAATATTTGTTGGTTAGGGAAGTATAATAAGTTAGTGGCTTATGTTTTGTCAATTGTGAGGTTGGTGGTAATGATGTGTAGAATATGGATTTTTTTTGTCGTCTTCATTATAGACAGAGATCTGCACCATAATCATTTTTTGCTTTTTCCCTTCGCTAAAAATGATCCAAATAGTCTCACGGCGTACAATTGTCATGCCGTGACACAGATGGTAATTTGCCGTTTTCTGTCAGCGACGTGGACCGCGGCGGCGTCACTGAGCAAATGCGGGGAAACACTTGAGCGAATGAAACAAATCACAGCAGCTCAGCTCGCGTCAGTCCGTCTGTGGAGAGTACGCAGGGAACCCCGTTGGATCCGGCGCGTGTGGGAGTAGATACACACAAAAACTCCCACCGAGCCCACTACACACACGCACGCGTGGGCACACGCAATGTCTGCATAGAACAATCAGCACCATGCTGATTCAGACCACGGGGCACAATTGCACACGCAGAGCTTGGCGTGCTGTACACCATGTCGTGCAGCAATTCATCAGAGCTTTCTTTTTTCTCGGCAGCGCTGGTTTTTAAAGTGTGGTACATCAACCATAAAATGCAAAGACGGAAACTGGTTGAATGAACTGGAATTACTGTTTGTTGGGACATAAATAAATAAATAAATAAATAAATAAATAAATAAATAAATAAATAAATAAATAAAATACATAGATAAATAGACAAATAAATAAATAAATAAATACATAAAATACATAGATAAATAAATAAAACCGGGTACATAAATAAAATAATAGACAAATAAGAAATAAAACCACGTAAATAAATAAATAAATAAATACATACATAGATAAATAGACAAATAAATAAATAAATAAATGAATGAATAAATAAATGAACGGAAAAACGGACAAACAAACAAACAAACGTTTGTTCTGTGTACATTTAAGGATCATATCCCTGCCTCTACGCAATCACGTTATAGATTTAAAACAACTTGTCTGAAGGAAGTCTAGAGTATTCTGTTTCTCGCTAACAATTGTTGCAAAACGCGTTAGGTGAGCAAATGAATAGCAGATGTTGCTGTATTAATCCCTTAATCAAGAGAGTTGATCACTAATGTTAGAGCAACACAGGTAGACACAAAATAGTCCCTTGCTTTTATTCCAATTTTTGTGACTATGCTTAATCGGTGATTGGAATAACCATGCTGTGTTTGTTTACTTTGACTGACCTCTGGGAAAAGTTATGTTGGTGAACAACATTAGCATTGTGGTGTGCTTCTTCTTTTCTCCATGCAAGGAAGGAGGAAGTGGCCATTAATATTCCTTATGGACTCTGTATCTTAATTTAATTGCTTATCAGGAGCTTTGTGACCTCATTAACATTACCTTCGTTTGCTACCGTCGTCTGCTTCCTCCAAGATTCATACGGAGGCACTCACCCTACCCCTCGCTTTCTTTATCTTTATCCCCCCATCTGTCTCCACCCCTGCCCCCTCCCTCTCACATCTTCTTCCCAGCACTCAGCATGCCCATTGAAAAGAGTATCTAACCTGAATGTTAACTCCACTGTGTCGTCCTCCCCGCTGTTCCTCTTCACTGAACAAGCGCCGCAGCTCAGCCAAGCCGCCCGGCGTTTCCCCGCCATCCAGTGCCTCCCGTCGGCCCGCCCGAAGACTGACACCACACAATTAAGATCAGCGCCGTCCCGTGAAATGACATTATGGAGTGTCAATCTCTCATGCTTTTTCCAGCATATGTCTCAGTTGGGTATTTAACTCATTCACTACCAGATGATGTGAAAAAATGTGTCCACTCCAGTGCCAGGGTTTTTGTCATTGTCACTCAAATTGCAGGACCCACACAATATTGAGTTTTAGGACTACATGAACATTCAATGCAGCACAAGAAAACTTAGACTCTCCTCTGTCATGAGAAAAAATAGTTAATTCCTAAATTATATGGGTCTGGGGTTATCTGAGCTTGAAATGCGGGCGACTGTACAAAATACAATCCATACATATTGATTTATATAGCGCTTTAACAACAGATGAAGCTGTAACAAAGCGGTAACATGCACAAAAGGCAAATGCTGCCCCCTTGTGGAAGGGAAAAACATTGCCAGAGGTCTGACCAGCGCTTTATCAGCACCCCGCAAGAAAAACCAAAATCCAACAGAATATTGAGTTTTAGGGCTACATAAACATTCAATGCAGTATAAGAAACCTTAGATCCTCTTCTTTCATCAGAAAAAAATAGTTAATTCCTAAGTTATATAGATAAGGAGTTATCTGAGCTTGAAATGAGGACGATTGTCCAAAATGCAATGCAATACATACATGTTAGTTTATATAGTGTCTTAACAACTGCTAAATCTGGGACAAAGCGCTAACATGGAAAAAGGGAAATAATGCCCCAAGTGGACAATAAGAAACATTGCCAGAGGCCATGGCCAGCACTTTACCGGCAGCCAAGCATGAAAAAACAAAACCCAAACAAATTTGGGAATGGCGCTTCACGTCATAGTTTCAATTCCCAAATACTTTTGTGAATGGCAGTGAATAAGTTAAAATGCAAACCCAACAATGAAAATATTCGTTTTAATGTCAAAATAGTTCATTTACAAGTAGCAGCAGTGTAATAACTTCAGATTTCACAAACTTTACCACCAGTTTCCAAGCTAGTAGCAATAGTCGTACTTAGTCGTGTGCATGCAGGAGTTAAGAGTTATGGAAGCTGGGGGCTTACGCCAGATGGGTTGGAAATGAAAATAGAATTGGGCTTGCTCGTCGACATAAAGAATTGTGGATCTGAGACGAAAGTCTAACCTAATCTCTTTTTTTCACCCCATCTCTTTTTGCCTCTCTTTCCTATCATTTCTCTTGGCCACTCGTTCTCCTGTCACTCACTCGGGTTTAATTCTCAAAAGTCAAATGAGCCTCCTTTTTGCCTCCTTAGCAATTGACTTGGTGTTCTGCTTCTATTTATACCCCCACAACCCCCCACCCCCGCACATACAGGGTGCCGGTTGCACAGCTTTGGTGGTTGCCGTGGTAGCCAGGAAGCTGGAGCTGACCAAGGCGGAGAAGCACGTTCACAACTTCATGATGGACACGCAGCTCACCAAGAGGGTGCGTAAAGGCCTCGTGCGGAATCAGGAACAAAACTCGCGTGTGATGTTATATTCATGAATCTCTCCGTAAAGTCAATGACATGACCACGGTAGAGCACTTGGATTCATCTGAGAATGTGTCGTTTCATTCAAAACATCTATGCGCTGTAGCTTTAAAGGACAACCGACACCTCGGGTTGTGTCCATAATTTGTAAAATCACTTCTAATGACTTCTACTGAGCGCATTTTACAAAGATTCCACTGCATATAGCTCCATTTTATGTTTTAAGACTCAGGAAGTCTTGTTTTCGAGTTGATGACAATCCCCTAAGTGACGTCACGGAGGGAACGCCCCTGACCGAGAAAGCGACACACAATGCATTTTGGGTACTTTGTTTGGTCCTTCAAACATCGTGTTGAGCCGCGTCGATGGCAAAATCAGAAGGAAAATGGTGAATCGTTGTGTGTCGCAGCCAATTGCGGTAACACGCATAAAGAATGTGTAAATTAACACAAAAACAACAAAACAAGCAAGGCTTGTGAGAGCACTTGATGACGGCGGCCTATTCGGGCGCCATCTTGGACTTCTTCTTGGAGATCACACTTGGTCATTTTTTTCCTCATTTACATGATGGAAATTATTATATTATATATAATTATTATGATATTTATACCCGATTTAATGTACTGTATTTTGTTTAATTACCTGACTCGTGACGTAAAAATCTCCCATTTGGGATTTTTTGAAAATGATTTCACTGGTGACCTTTAAGTGGATGACCAATTGGCGCACGACATCTATTAGAGGCCACGATGCTAAGTGTCTTTTAAATGTGCGCTATCTAAAGTTATGCAAGCAGGTGCAGTGCGGTAAAGGCTGTTGGCATTTTTAAGCTGTAAAATTCCATTGCCGAAACAATATGTTTTTTTTTTCTTTTTTTAATAATTTTTCAGCTGAAAAGGGTGAAGGGGCTCATTTATCGGTTGCCAATCCCGTTGGGGTTTTTCCACGTCAGTCGGGGGTTGACAGCTTGTCCTTTTGCTGCGACTCCTTTGGCCTGTAAAACAAGAGGAGCATCTGCTCTGAATTTGTCTCACAATTCCGGTTCCGCGAGTGTGACATTTGTCACTTTTACTGTAAATTCCCGTCCCTCCTTTTCAATGTCATCTACTTTTCTTTATCGCACCTCTCTTGCCATTTGCCCGCCCCCCCTCACACTGCTTCCCTCGTTCTTCTGGTCCTTTTCAATTTTTCATACAATTGAACGACCAGCGTTTTAAAAATAGCAGCTAGTATCAAATATGTAGAGTACATGATGGCAGCCGGGTATGTAGGAGGGAAGATCAATGACTTTGTGTTCCTCAAAAGAGGATGAGATGTTCACCAGGGTAGTTCTCTGGGCATCCTTACGCCTCACAACGTGTTTGACGAATTGGCCGGTGCTCACGGGGGAATATTTTGGTTCATTTCGGACTTCTTTGAACACTCCCCCCACTTTATTTTATTTATTTTATTTCATTGTACCCATTTTCCAGACCGCTTTATCCTCATTAGGGTCGCGGTGGGTGCTGGAGCCTATCCCAGCCATCTTCGGGCACGAGGCTGGGGACACCCTGAATTGGTTGCCAACCAATAACAGGGACATGAACAGTCATTCATGCTCACACTTACTTACACCTAGAGACAGTTTTGCGTCGTCAATCTGCCTGCCACGCATATTTTTGGAATGTGGGAGGAAACTGGAGGACCCGGAGAAAAGCCATGCGGGCCCGGGGAGAACGTGCAAACTCCACACAGGGAGGCCGGAACGGGTGTTGAACTCACGACCTCTGCACTGTGAAGTCGGCGTGATAACGACTCGACTACTGGGCCGCCCAATTTCATTTGGGCACAATAAAATTCCAATCGCCAATTATTGTCACAAAAATTGGAATAAAAGCCAGTGATTATTTTCTGTCTGCATGTGTTGCTCCAATGTTTGTGTTCAAATCTCTTGTTTAAGGGATTATAAAAAGCAACATATGCTATTCATTTGCTCGCCAAAGGCATTTTGTAGTAATTGTGAACAATAAGTCGAATACACTTCATTATTATTATTAGTATTATTATTATTACAGTGAGACCTCAACTTACAAACACCTCAACTTACAAACTTTTTGTCTTACAAACGTCAAATTTATGAAAATTAAACCTTATAATAAGCACTATTTTCATAATACACACCCACCACGGCAGGCGCAGTGATCTTTGGCGGAAGCACACGACCGAACAGCACCAGAGGTTAAGTTACCAACAGTCCTTATGGAAGGTGACTCTCCTTCCATAAGCCATTAACGACCATCAAAAAGGTCAATAAAACTTTATTTTACAGCCCAGTTTATTTCTTTAATTACATTCGTCATGTAATGCGCCTCTCTTTCCAAACAGCAATTCCCTTTGACCTTCGACCTCCAACGCCATTCCATCAAGCCATAAATCACAAATGTAAATAAAGTGACTTTATGATACAATGCAGTGTATTTCTTTCATTACAATACAATAGCACATTTATTATACATAGAATAAGGTATGTTGTGAGTAGTTTTAAGGCTTATTTAGTTGAAAAGTATATTTTATGGAAACCCGGGAACGGATTATTCTCATTTTAATGGTTTCCTATGTGAATTTTATTTTTGAGATACAAACTCTTCGCCTTACACACTCTGTCTGGGAACCAATTAAGTTCGTAAATTGAGGTCTCACATTATTATTATTATTATTATTATTATTATTATTATTATGATTATTATTATTATTATTATTATTATTATTATCATACATTTCATTTATAAGCGTCTTTCAAAACTCCTTAAGACAAGGTCGTTTTAAATCTACAACATGTTTGCAGAGAGGAAGGGAGGTGATCCTTAAAGGACAACCGACACCATTTTTTTATGTCCTAACTGACATCAGAAAAACATTTCATAGCATCTAAAATACCCAAAACACACAGTATGATATTTTTAGTCAAATGCAAAACACCAATAAAAATGAGTTAAAGTGTCCCAAAACTACTTCAAAATGACCCCGGAAATTGCGAGTTTCACAAGGTCCCGCCCCCTTGTTCGCACGTCACGCCAGGTTGTCTTGCCTTCCTCTAGAATCAAAACAATGGCTTCAGATTCGGAGAAGACGCTTTCTTGTTACTCATCCAGTTATGAATATGATTCAAATAGTTCTGAAGAGGAAAGCATAAATGTGTGCAATCGATTAAAGAGGTACTTGTGTATCAATTCGAGCCATCAGGACTCCAATGTAGCATCCCAGACAATGCACAAGATGGCGCTCAAGCTCCGTTGGAAATGGGCGCATTTGTCTGCTGGGAATTTGTGTCAACGAGAATCAAATAGTAGTCTTGGTGCAACACACAACAATTCACCATTGCATCATTTATGTGTTTTCCTTCTAATTTCGCCATCAACACGGATCAACACGAAGTTTTCAGACCAAACAAAGTACCTAAAATGCATTGTGCGTCACTTTCTGGGTGAGTATCGGTCGGTATGATTCAAATAGTTCTGAAGAGGAAAGCATACATGTTTGCAATCGATTAAAGAATTTGTTCTGTGCCATTTTGAGGCAACATTGGGGGAAAATGTATCACCCAAAAAGAGGCAGAAAATGGCGTCCAAGCTCTTGTGAGGAATTAATCAGCCCGTTTCCACATTCTGATAAATTCCTTCCATGGAGCTTGGTCGCCCTCTTCTGGCGGCTTTTTGGTGTAACACGAGGTTTTCAGACCAAACAAGTACAGCAAAATACATTGACGTGATGGAAGGGCTGCTACAATGTGTCTTTTTTCGGTCAGGGGCGTTCGTTCAGTGACGTCACGTACGGACTCGTCACCAACTCAAAAACAAGACTTCCTGAATATTCAGCGCGAGTCTTAAAACGTAAAATATAGCTATATGTGGTGGAATCTTATACACTCAGTATAAGTCATTTGAAGCCATTTTACAAATTATGGACACAATTTGTCCGGAGACGTCGGTTGTCCTTTAAATGTACACAAAACACAAAAGATGATCATGCAATGTATTTATTTATGTATTTATTTATTTATTTATGTGTGCCTTTATGTATTTATTTGTTTTTGTGCGTGTTTCACTGCTATTCCCGAATTTATTATGACCATCATTTGTATTCCATATTCTTTTTTTTTTTTGCATTACGCACAACTCTCATTTATACAATGATCAAGGTCAGTGGTTCTTAACCTGGGTTTGATCGAACCCTATGGGTTCAGTGAGTCAGTCTCAGGGGTTCGGTGGATCTGCCGCCACAGAGGTCCAACCCTCAGTCTAGACTGCAGTTAGTAGGCACAGTCATTGAGAAGGGTTCGATGAATGAGCATATGTAACTGGTGGGGTTTGGTGCCTCCAACAAGATTAAGAACCACTGATCTAAGTGTAACCTGTATTTGTTACATATTTTGATGCATCTTTATGCTTTAGGAAACATTTTTGTCTGAATTTTGAGGGTGTTTGCTGGGCCCGGAACGAATTGGGACATTTCCATGCAAAACACGTCTCTACTAACAAACTTTTCTAGTTAACTCATTCACTGCCATTCCCAAATTTATTCTGGAATTGAAAAGTGTGACGTGCAGCACCATTCCTGAATTTGTTCGGGTTTTGGTTTTTCTAGCAGGGGGTGCAGATAAGCATCTGGTTTATATAGCACTTTAACAACAGCTGAAGCTGGAAATAAGCTCTAATAGAGAAAAAAGGGAAATGTATATCCTGGAAAGGAGAGGAATGAAGATCAGTCGCAGCAAGACGGAATATATGTGTGTGAATGAGAGGGATCCAAGTACAAGAGTGATGCTGTAGGAAGAAGAGATAAAGAAGGTGGAGGATTTTAAGTACTTGGGCTCAACTGTCCAGAGCAATGGAGAGTGTGGAAAAGAGGTGAAGAAGCGTGTCCAGGCAGGCTGGAGCGGCTGGAGAAAAATGTCACGTGTGATGTGTGATAGGAGGGTTTCAGCTAGGATGAAAGGAAAAGTGGAGAAAACGGTGGTGAGACCAGCCATGATGGTTGGACTGGAGACAGTGCCACTGAAGAAAAGACATGAAACAGAGCTGGAGGTAGACAGATGAAGATGTTGAGTTTTTTTGGGAGTAGTAACCAGGTTGGATAGGATCAGGAATGAGTATATCAGAGGGACAACTCTTTGGAGAGAAGGTCAGAGAGGCCAGACTGAGATGGTTTGGACATGTCCAGAGGAGAGAGAGTGACGATATCGGAAGAAGGATGCTGAGCCTCGAACTGCCAGGCAGGAGACTGATAGGAAGACCGAAGAGGACATTTCTGGATGACACGAAGGTAGCTGGTGTGAGACAAGAGGATGCACAAAACCGGGTTAGATGGAGGACACTGATGGCTGAAGGGAAAAGCCCAAAGGAAAAGAAGAAGATTGGAAACAGTAAGTTTCGTTTCTAACCCGTAACCCGGAATGGGATAATGAAAACCGTAGTTTTTCAGACCAAACAAGTACAGCAAAATACATTGACGTGATGGAAGGGCTGCTACAATGTGTCTTTTTTCGGTCAGGGGCGTTCGTTCAGTGACGTCACGTACGGACTCGTCACCAACTCAAAAACAAGACTTCCTGAATATTCAGCGCGAGTCTTAAAACGTAAAATATAGCTATATGTGGTGGAATCTTATACACTCAGTATAAGTCATTTGAAGCCATTTTACAAATTATGGACACAATTTGTCCGGAGACGTCGGTTGTCCTTTAAATGTACACAAAACACAAAAGATGATCATGCAATGTATTTATTTATGTATTTATTTATTTATTTATGTGTGCCTTTATGTATTTATTTGTTTTTGTGCGTGTTTGTTTATTTCTTTATGTGAGTTTTATTTATTTACTACTTTATTTATTTATTTGTGTGTGTATTTATTTATTTGTTTATATATCTATTTGTTTATTTATTTCTGTATCTGTATTTCTGTATTATTTCTGTATTTGTCTACTTATTTGATTATATGTTCATGTATTTGTTTGTTTGTTGTTGTTTCTTTATTTATTTGTCTTTTTATTTATGTATTTGTTTCTTTATTTATTTGTTTGTTATTTTTTTTTTAAATGGTGGAGGATAAGCCCTCGACGGCATTTGTCATCTGTTGCTACAGATTAAACAGAGAATAGACCAAGAAATAATAACTTTCTAAAAGATCTCCGTAACTGCTCTTCCATCACTCAGAGATGTAATGACGAAAGTATTTGACTTGCATATTGAATTCCTCCCCTTGCCCACACATCGAACAGAAATGTCATACAATTTAAAAAGTGATGTGATCTCAATTAACACACTTTGGGAGTGTTGCGTGGAGTGCTCAATGTGCAACGCACATGGTGACATTTCCTCGCAGGGTCTTTGGGTTTACGCGGCGGTAATTGTCTCCTGCCCTCGATTACTGAGCAAGTCATAATTGAAGCTGTTCAATGCGCATTAATTTACATGCGCCGGGCCTTTCTCCGTCATACGGGCGAGCAACACCAGAACACAATCACTCAAGGCCATAATGATGATAATAATAATAATGCAACAATAGGCTCCGCCTGACATCGTGTCCATCTTGTCGACGTTGTACATACACTCGGGGAAACGGGATTACACTGAGACACGTGGCGTTTAGTTCCATGGCACAGTGTCCCCCTATAAATGAATTGCCAATTAGTGGAGAGCGAGGCCGGTGAACCGCTTCGATAGTTGTTGCGGGTTTGTGTGTATGTATTCTGCGTGAGTTTGCTCAGCTTTGTTTTACTTTGTGAATCTCGAACGATACATTTTGGACACCAAAATTTTAACTCAAAGTGCAGCAAAGCACAGCTGCAAATTCTGCATCATACTCATCTCGACATGCATAAGATTTGAGTATGATAGCATTACTACTACTATTGGACCCTGCGCACCCTGCACACCCTGCCCACCACATTTTCCAGTGACTCCAGTCGGGCACACCAAATCCAGCCAGCATTTAAACAGCTTCTTCCCCCGTCGCTATTAACTCTCGATACACTAACCCGAATATAACTGTATAGTGCCTCTTTGCAATTTTTTAATGATGATACTAGTGCAGCGTGTTCCACTGGAGACAAATTCCTTGTGTGTTCTCCATACTTCGCCAATAAAGATGATTCTGATTCTGATATTGTTGCCACTCGCATCAACTACGAGCCATCATGACATCAGAACGGGCCGATGAATGGCGAGGCTTAATCGGTGATAAGGTAACACCGGGAGCACAAGGTCAATTTCAGTTCAGCTGAGTGTTCCTCTCCTCATAATAGGATTTAAGATCTTAATTGATAACGGTTAGCGTAACCCATGAGTCGATGGTGTGTTGGGTTTTAATTGCTCATGTTATATGTCAGGATGAGCATCAAAGGTTTCATCTAAATTGGTGCAGGCGCTTCACTTGGCGCTTCGCTAGTTGCGGCTAGCTTAGCGCATTTGCTGTTGAAGGTGAGAAGCTTCATCGCGTGTGCTCGAATCGTATTTAAAAGCACAAGCGATACACAAATGACAGCATGAAAAATAAATGTCACCAATTTCGTCAGAATGTTTTTTTTAACTCATTCGCTGCCATTCCCGAATTTAGTCGGGAATTGAAAAGTGTGATGTAGAACGACATTCCCAAATTTGTTGGGGTTGTGGGTTTTTTTTGCGGGGGATGCCGATAAAGCGCTGGTCAGACCTCTGGCAATGTTTTTCCCTTCCACAAGAGAGCAGAACTTGGCTTTTGTCCATGTTAGCGCTTTGGTACAGCTTCAGCTGTTGTTAAAGCGCTATATAAATCATTTTATTGTATTTTGTACAACCGCCCCCATTTCAAGCTCATATAACTCCATACCAATTTAACTTAGGAAGTAACTCTTTTTTTCTGATAAAAGAAAATATTCAAAGGTTTCTTAAGCTGAATTGAATGTTGATGTGGTCCTAAACCTCAATATTCTCTGGGTCCTGCAATTTGAGTGAAAATGACAAAAACCCTGGCACTGGAGTGGACACATTTTTGCACATCGCCTGGCAGGGAATGAGTTAATGATCTCATATCTTGTCGGGCAGAAATTAATTTTGGCCTCCAATCTTTAGCTTCGGCTAATTCATTGACTCGTTCTCCAGCCAAAGGGAATCAGCTGCAATATTGTGCGCTGTTTGTGCCATGAGCCAAATGGGAACAGCCCATTCCTCAGAGATCCCAGCTTTGTCTTCCACTACAAAAGAAAACAAAGAGCACTAGGTGGTGATAATTTAAATAGACTTGATGGAAAACTGACTTTTTAATTGCCTGTGTGCGCAAATGGTGTCTCTGGAATGCCTTGCCACAAATCAAGTACATCTGAGGCAAGTCTGTATTTTTATATTCACCGTCTTACGCCAAATAAACGAAATGACTTTGTAGCAATGTTGGTGATTATCTGCCATTATCTTTGCTGCAAACTACAGTGGTGCCTCTATGTGACTTCATACAAAATATTCAAGTTACGAAATGTCTCTTGTTCCAGAAGAAATATCAAGATATGAAAGCTAAAAATATAGAGTTCCCTGAATGCAGCATCGTCATGGCTGCTCTGCGATTGGCTATTACCGGGCATTATCTTGGCATTCATTGGCTAAGAAGGACTTCTACTGTAAGTGTCTCTGTGTGTAAATAGATAGATTGAGGTAGAATCCCAATCATTCGCCCAGGACATGTTCTGATGGTTTTATGTAAATGTGAAATACCCGGAAAAAAGTTTTCACCAGTCCTTCGATTGCTCCATATGCTGATGTTTGCCTCGGACATTTTCGAGGGATTGTTAAAAACAGACAAAAGCAAACGTCCTTGGATCAGTTCTTTACAAAATGTTAGGCAAAAAACACTTTTCACAGAGAACATGGGCTAAAAATGACAAGGACACCGTTATAAATTAACTCATTCGCTGCCAGACAGTGTGCAAAAATGTGTCCACTCCAGTGCCAGGGTTTTTGTCATTGTCACTCGAATTCCAGGACCCACAGAATGAGTTTTAGGACAATATAAATATTCAATGCAGCGTAAGAAACCTTGGACTCTCTTCTTTCATAAAAAAAAAACAAAACCAAACAAAAAGAGTTAAATTACATGGGTCTGGAGTTATATGAGCTTGGAATGAGGGCAGCTGTCCAAAATACAATGCAATACATACATATTGGTTCATAAAGCGCTTTAACAACAGCGGAAGCCATAAATAAGCGCGAACAGAGAAAAAATGGAAATGCTGTCCTCTTGTGGATGGTAAAAAAACATTACCAGAGGTCTGGCCAGCCGTTTATCGGCACCCAGGCAATAAAAGCCAAAACCTGAACTAATTCGGGAATGGCCCTCTACGTCATATTTTCAATTCCCAAATAAATTCGGGAATAGCAGTGAATGAGTATTAACTCATTCACTGCTATTCCCGAATTTATTATGACCATCATTTGTATTCCATATTCTTTTTTTTTTTTTTTTTTTTTTTGCATTACGCACAACTCTCATTTATACAATGATCAAGGTCAGTGGTTCTTAACCTGGGTTTGATCGAACCCTATGGGTTCAGTGAGTCAGTCTCAGGGGTTCGGTGGATCTGCCGCCACAGAGGTCCAACCCTCAGTCTAGACTGCAGTTAGTAGGCACAGTCATTGAGAAGGGTTCGATGAATGAGCATATGTAACTGGTGGGGTTTGGTGCCTCCAACAAGATTAAGAACCACTGATCTAAGTGTAACCTGTATTTGTTACATATTTTGATGCATCTTTATGCTTTAGGAAACATTTTTGTCTGAATTTTGAGGGTGTTTGCTGGGCCCGGAACGAATTGGGACATTTCCATGCAAAACACGTCTCTACTAACAAACTTTTCTAGTTAACTCATTCACTGCCATTCCCAAATTTATTCTGGAATTGAAAAGTGTGACGTGCAGCACCATTCCTGAATTTGTTCGGGTTTTGGTTTTTCTAGCAGATAAGCATCTGGTTTATATAGCACTTTAACAACAGCTGAAGCTGGAAATAAGCTCTAATAGAGAAAAAAGGGAAATGTATATCCTGGAAAGGAGAGGAATGAAGATCAGTCGCAGCAAGACGGAATATATGTGTGTGAATGAGAGGGATCCAAGTACAAGAGTGATGCTGTAGGAAGAAGAGATAAAGAAGGTGGAGGATTTTAAGTACTTGGGCTCAACTGTCCAGAGCAATGGAGAGTGTGGAAAAGAGGTGAAGAAGCGTGTCCAGGCAGGCTGGAGCGGCTGGAGAAAAATGTCACGTGTGATGTGTGATAGGAGGGTTTCAGCTAGGATGAAAGGAAAAGTGGAGAAAACGGTGGTGAGACCAGCCATGATGGTTGGACTGGAGACAGTGCCACTGAAGAAAAGACATGAAACAGAGCTGGAGGTAGACAGATGAAGATGTTGAGTTTTTTTGGGAGTAGTAACCAGGTTGGATAGGATCAGGAATGAGTATATCAGAGGGACAACTCTTTGGAGAGAAGGTCAGAGAGGCCAGACTGAGATGGTTTGGACATGTCCAGAGGAGAGAGAGTGACGATATCGGAAGAAGGATGCTGAGCCTCGAACTGCCAGGCAGGAGACTGATAGGAAGACCGAAGAGGACATTTCTGGATGTTGTCAAAGAGGACACGAAGGTAGCTGGTGTGAGACAAGAGGATGCACAAAACCGGGTTAGATGGAGGACACTGATGGCTGAAGGGAAAAGCCCAAAGGAAAAGAAGAAGATTGGAAACAGTAAGTTTCGTTTCTAACCCGTAACCCGGAATGGGATAATGAAAACCGTAGTTTTTACAGCAAAACCGGAGTAGTAAGCAGGCATGTGCCAGGGTTTATGTCATTGTAACTCGAATTCAAGGACATACAGAATGAATGCGCTTCACCTCGTTGTATCAGATGAGTCATCACACCAAGTCAAATGCAGAGTGATGAGATCTGGAAGAACATCCCGCTGTCATCCCGCTTTCATCAAAACACTCGAACCATCAAACTCGTATCTACTTACAAACTTTTCCTCTAGAAGAAATTTCTTTCTGAAGTCATTAATTTAAAAATGTAATCACTGTCATGTCAGTGGCAAAACATACGCAGGTAGGGCTGCCATGTTGTTGGATGCGCAGAATGGGGAACAGTGTTATCAGCATTGGCAGCTAGGGACATTGCCACAAGAGCAAACACCTATGAACTTTACCAACCGTCTAACGTAAAAAAAAGGACCACACGGTGACACGTTTTGGGTTTGAATCTCGGCTCAGGCCCTCCTGTGTAGGATTTGCATGTTTTCCTGGTTTTTTGGGGAGGTGTTGACTTATTTAATTTTTTGTTGTTGTATTTGTTAATGGGATTTTGTGATACAGTACAATACAACACATATTGATTTATATAGCGCTTTAACAACAGCTTAAGCTGTAACAAAGCACTTAACCTGGACAACGATCATACATATAAAATAAAGCAGTCACAAAGATAGTAGAAAGCACCAGGGAGTAAAGCCAAGATCAAGTCAGAATCAATACAAGTGATAAACGTACATTCATTCAACATGACGTCACATACAGTGTTAAGCACAAAAGAAAATAAATAAATAACGAAAGCATCATTATCGCACATCTTTTCTTTGAGAAAAATCACTCATCCCTGAGATGTTTTTTTTTTCAATTTCCGGAAATAATTAGTGCATGGCCAAGTTAATACGCAATCGCTGACTGAATAGATGCAGCATGTTTGTTCAAGCAATCTCCTTTTTCACAATGCTTGTCATTATGTTACTTGTCACACATAATGTACCTGTTCACAAAGCCAAGAGGGGCAAAACCAGCAGGGCTGTCGCCAAGGCAACGTCATGGTTTCATTAGTTTTTATTTATATTGTCGTGAACAAACCAATGCTTTTATTTCTTTAAGCGGGTTCGGGGCAATTTTTTTACATGCCATATTATATATTATTATTATTATTATTATTATTATTATTATTATTATTATTATTATTATTATTATATATAATACTGTCTTCGATTTTTAAAATGAAAAGATTGTCCTTATTCTTATTCCATTTCACGTCGCAACAAGGGTTAAAATTACAGACCCAAAACTTTTCCAAAACAGACTATAAGGGAGCGGTGTTGTAGTTAACAGAGATATTTTGGCAATCCCTCAGGGATAGTTTGGTGTCATTAGTCACGTGAAAGCACCGAGTAAATAAAGCCTTTGTGTAAAGCTTCTTAAAGCTTGCGATCACTTGCTGGTCCATGGGCTGCAGGAGAGGGGTTGTGTTGGGTGGGAGGAATTTCACCTTGATGAAATTAAGATCACCCTGAAGTTCCTCCTCCAAATTTGGTGGATCCGCTGGGGCATTGTCAAGGAGAAGAAGACACTTGATAGGGAGTCCTAAAGTCTTACTGGTAGTTTAGGTCATATATATATAGGCAGATTGAACACTCCAAATTGTCCCTCGGTATGAGTGTGAGAGTGACTGTTGTATGTCTTTGTGTGCTCTGCGATTGGCTGGCAATTCAGATTCACCCCCGCCTTGTGCCCGAAGACAGATATATATATATATATATATATATATATATATATATATATATATAGAGATATATATATATATATATATATGGCCTAAACTACCAGTAAGACTTTAGGAGCTTGTCGATTAAATGAAATGTAATTAAATTAACAAAATAAAATAAAAGTTATTAAAATAAATACATAAATAAATACAATTATAACTAAATAAATAAAATAAAATACAATAAAATGTATTAAAATAAATACATGTATTAAATTAACAAAACAAAATAAAATCTATTAAAATAAATAAATACGTACAAAATAAATATTTAAATAAATAAATAAATGAAGTACAATTTCATTTTTAAAAATAAACACACCAATTAAATTACATTAAATTAAATAAACAAAATTAAATTACATTTATTAAAATAAATACATACATATAAAAATAAATATTTAAATAAATAAATAAAATGAAATACTATTACATTAAATGCATCAATTAAATTAAATTATATAAATACATGAATACAAACATATATAAATATATAAATAAATTTAAATACACTAAAATGCATTCAAATAAATACATCCATTAAATTAAATTAAATTAGGTTAAATTACATTAAATGAAATTACATTAATGGAGTTGTACAGGTTTAGTCACATGAATAGTGGATAAAATTAGAAAATGATTCATCTTAGTCTCCCACTTTAGCATCATAAAAACTTGGGCTTTGAAGAAACCATTGAGTATCGTAGTCACACCTGTTTGGCCAACTAAGCATACAACAGGATGAAACTTTTAAACATGATAACTTCTATTCTGTCTATTCTCTATCAACATAAAATATCACCTCTTGTGTGTCATTATTGCTGTTAAAGTTGACATATTGGAGGAACAGGGTGGTCGCTTGTCGCCAAGGTGACCGCTCTCGTTGTTTATGTTTAATGTCCCCCTCCAACTCATCACCTATTTTACACACAACAAACAAACGCACACACAGAGACACACAAATCGTTAAGGAAGAAAGGGAAAAGCACCATTGTGGCGGTGATGAGTGATTGATTAAACCTTCCCTCAGATGGCAACCTCTCAACGCTGCTTGTTGTAACATATTTCTCGTGTACCTGACATAAGGTGCACCATGCGCGATATGTAACGCAACACCTTTGACCCAGATGGCACCAACGCAGCTACCCACAAACAAACCATATGCTGCTTATACTGCGACATACAAAGCCTACATTCCACCTTTTCAAATGCAACTTATTAGTGATATATGTTTTTCCCCAGAGCGTTTTCCCATTTTTAATGGGATGAAATTTTGGTCCCAGAAATCTACCATGGTTCCATCAGAGATAAACACGCATTTTCCTACATTTCAAATGTGATATTGTACAAGCTGGGTTGGGCTTGGATTTTCACTTTCCTATATAAGGCTTCTGGAAATGGGCATGGGTCGTCGAGTGGTTAGCACGCCGGCTTCACAGTGCAGAGGTCGCCGGTTCGCTTCCCGCTCCAGCCTCCCTGTGTGGAGTTTGCATGTTCTGCCCGCGTGGATTTTCCCCGGGTCCTCCGGTTTCCTCCCACGTTTCAAAAACATGCATGGCAGGCAGATTGAACACTCCAAATTGTCCCTCGGTATGAGTGTGAGAGTGACTGTTGTATGTCTTTGTGTGCTCTGCGACAGCTGGGATAGGCTACAGCACCCCCCGCAACCCTAATGAGGAATAAGCGGTACGGAAGATGGATGGATGGGCTTCTAGAAATAAAAATGGGAGGTTGCGCTGTTGTGGGCATGAACACATCCAACGTGCTTCCAAGCGAATAGATGCGCTTCTTCATTCACTTTAAATTCAGCACGGGGTCTGGTGACTGGTTGAATTCTTTGATCCGTCTGATGTGAAGAAGCTCTCTGTGGACCATCTCTCATGCTCGTACAAAATGTCAAGAAAAGGTCCTTTCAATGGGAGCCAGCAACACACAACATTATCATCTTATGCGAGTTTGAATAGGGTGGGTTAATTCTGGAAACAGTCATAGGACATTTTATTTGTTGTTTATTTTTATTCCCACCACTATTTAAAAAAAATAATCACACACCCCGACTTTAAAATAAAATAAAATGTATTAAATTAAATAAATAAATGACATGAAATTACATTAAATTAAATATAATAACATAAACAAAATAAAATAACATTTATTAAAATAAATAGAAATATACATACATACATACATACACACATACATACATACATACATACATACATACATACATACATACATACATACATACATACATACATACATACATACATACATGAAATTAAATACAATAAAATGTATTTAAATAAATACCTCAATTAAATTAAATTAACAAAATAAAATGACATTTATTAAAATAAATATATACATACACAAATAAATAAATATATAAATAGATAAATAAAATTACATACAATAAAATTATTCAAATAAATACATAAATTAAATGATGTAAATACATAAATAAAAATACATAAAATACATATAAATACAATTAAATGTATGAAAATAAATGCATCCATTAAATTAAATTAAATTAAATTAAATTAAATTAGTTGTGCATGTTTAGTCACATGAATTCATGATAAAATCAGAAAATGATTCATCCTGGTCTTTCCCTTTAGCATCATAAAAACATGGCATTTGAACAGGGGTGTGCAAACTTTTTCGATCCACTATAGCTGCAATAGCTATGTCAACTGCTTTACTCCATTTGGAGAATGGGAAAAAAAGGAAACAGTAGCAGGGGACAATGTATTATGCTGATTAAAACTGGATGGAAATGGCAAGCTGGGCAGCAGTAATACAAAACATCTTCATGTGACGTTTGTCCATCAATCATCGGGACCATTGTGGTGGAAAAAGAAACTATATCCTTTGATTTTGTGAGAGCTTAGAAACGTTGTACTTTACATCCCATTGATGGTTAGAGCGTTTTGATGAAATGTGACAGTGGGATGTTCTTCCAGACCTCATCACTCTGCATTTGACTTGCTGTGATGACTCACCTGGCGCATTCATGACTGATGAACATGTGCATACGCGAGGACGTCAACTGTGTTTTTCAGACCACCTTCATTTGATTAAAAAAACGAGTAGAACGGCCAATGATAAACACAATTGCCGAGATGAGTTGAAAGGTCAAGTTCTCAACATTTGTCACCTGGAAACCCAATTACTGCCCTAAGATCCACAGTGGTACCTTGACTCACAAAATTAATTGGTTTTCGAAAACATTTCCTAACTCGAAAAGTTTGTAAGTTGAGATGTTTTCCATGCCAAAACCCAAATCCGTTCTAAAGCCCCTTGTTGAAAAGGTTTCTTCAGCCGTCATCTGTACTTCTTTGAAGGTGTCGGACGTTTCACTTCTTATCCAACAAACTTCGTCAGCAAACTAAAGTCTTACTCCCTGTGAGCCGGGTCCTATCATAGGAGAGTCCGGCACCGCAATGTCTGGACAATAGGGATACATATATAGGGCCTAAACTACCAGTAAGACTTTAGTTTGCTGACGAAGTTTCTTGGATAAGAAGCGAAACGTCCGACACCTTCAAAGAAGTACAGATGAAGGCTGAAGAAACTTTTTCATCGATGGACCACTCCTGTACGACTGAGAGCGTACACAGACCCAAAAGCCATTGTGTTATCATATTGTCTTTGTGTTCTCATATTATTATGTTTTTGTTCTTTTGACTTATAGATAAGAAAGAGTGAAAAGGAATGACAGGTATGGAATCTTGTGACTCTTGTGATCACTCCTCTCAGAGCCGCCAACATTTCAGTCACAAATATTAAGCCCTAAAGTAAAAATGCTGTCTTGATAAGCATTGAGTCAAATTTGGCGTGACAGTGGGATTGGATTTACCTGTATTAGTCTCGCAGTGGAGACATTTACATTTCACAGCAGCAAAGTTATGAAAGGAAGAGGAAAGGGAAAAAGAAGTAGAAAAAAAAATACAGGAGCCATGTTGAAGTCAAAACAACAACGAAAATATGAAAATAACAAATAATATTGTCACGATTTGGTTGGCGACCAACGGGTGGCGCTGTCGGCCCCGTCGGCACCTGCACAGGTGTTGGTCGTTCCAATCCGTGGCAGACTGTCGCGTTCCGGTTGGCTACAAGCTAAATGTTGAAAGCAAACACTGATCTGTAGCATCCATTAACGAAAAGAGACTGTTTCACATTTCCTGTCCCACGTAAATCCGCTTCAATTCCAAGCCGCGACGGTTTCCACATATGCATCGGCGCTCTGCGCTGACGCCCCTTTCTTCTCATCGCATGCTCCTCAAGCATCTGAGAATCTTACATCTGAGAAATATACATTTGGTGCTGAACAAAATGTTTAGTTATTCTTTTGCTAGGCTACGCACCATCGTAAATGGATCAATGGGAAAAAACACAAATTAAACCCGGAAAGTGTTTCACAAAAATCCAACACCGTTGGCAACATACTACATCATAGAAACTCAGGTCAAATCAAACGTACACAAGCTTAATGGCCCAGAAACGTCTGTTGGGTCCTTGACAAAGGTCAGTAAAATGCGACAAGGATGCGGTTGCCCTTGAAAATGTGATATGGCATTTTGTGCCTCTCAACAGCCCATTTTTACGCTATCTGTAAAAGTCAGCATTTTCCTAGGGTCTCTGTTCTTTATCCCGACACAAAATTGTCAACCCAGCAAAATTTTACCTCTGAAGGTAAAAATCAGAGGCGGGATGCTATCGTTTTATGATGGAATGGTAGAAAGGAACCACCCATCTGAGTGTGGCACAAGCGGGCTTTTCATTTTGTTTCTGGACTTCCAGTGAAGATTTACTTAACTTCACCTTCATATTATGTTAAGGGGTCAATTTTACCCATTTCCATTTTTGTGTTGACTCAAGCTCTGGATATCCTTTCTTCAAAACAGTTCTAAAATATCCCAATGGGATAGAAAATATGTTGTCTCTCTTTTCAAGTATGTGTATCTCATCATCTCAGAAACAGTTGCTTATGTCACCTATTATTTGACTCATTTGTGTGGATTTTTGCATACGGGTAAAAATGACTCACAACATAATCAATGTGATTTTTTTTCAACATAATATGAGGGTTAATCCATGTTTTAACAACTTCATTTAAAGGTCAACCGACGCCTCCGGACAAATTGTGTCCATAATTTGGAAAATCACTTCAAATGACTTCTACTAAGCGTATTTTACAAAGATTCCAGCGCGTATAGCTATATTTTACGTTTTAAGACTGAATATTCAGGAAGTCTTGTTTTCGTGTTGGTGACGAATCCTGACGTCACGTCAGGAACGCCCTTGACCAAGAAAGCGACACACAATGCATTTTGGGTACTTTGTGTGGTCTGGTAAAATATCGTGCTGATCCGTGTTGATGGCAAAATTAGAAGGAAAACACATAAATAACACGATGGTGAATCGTTCTATGTTGCATCAAGACTACTATTTGATACTAGTTGACACAAATTCCCAGCTGACAAATCAGCCCATTTCCAACGGAGCTTGAGCGCCATCTTGTGCATTGTCTGGGATGCTACATTGGAGTCCTGATGGCTCGAATTGATACACAAGTACCTCTTTAATCGATTGCACACATTTATGCTTTCCTCTTCAGAACTATTTGAATCATATTCATAACTGGATGAGTAACAAGAAAGCATCTTCTCCGAATCTGAAGCCATTGTTTTGATTCTCGAGCAAGGCAAGACGTCTTGGCGTGACGTCACGAACAAGGGGGCGGGACCTTCTGAAACTCGCCATTTCCGGAGTCATTTTGAAGTAGTTTTGGGACACTTTAACTCATTTTTATTGGTGTTTTGCATTTGACTAAAAATATCAGCCTGCGTGTTTTGGATATTTTAGATGCTATGGAATGTTTTTCTGACATCAGTTAGGAAACAAAAAAATGGTGTTGGTTGTCCTTTAAGATATCCGGTATGCATTGCATCTGTCACGGTTTGCGAGGTGGTGATGGCGGGTTCGGATCCCAAAAAGCAGGCAGGAGGGAGCAGGAGGTTGTTTGACAAATTGTATTAAAATAAAGTCAGCAGGAACAAAATGTAAAACATCAAAATCATCTGAATGGAAAAAATACAAAGTAGCAAAAGAAGACCAAAAGTAAAAGTCCGCCAAGGTTAAACAAACACGTACACAATGCATGCAGCAACCAAGCGGCAAACAAACAATGAACCGGCACCGGATGGTCGTGCCGGGTGTTCTTTTAAATGTCAATGATTAAACGACCAGCACCTGCGAGGCTGCAGGCAGGGCTGACGTCGCTACCCGCTGGTCGCCAATCTGATCGGGACGACCAGCACCTGTGCAGGTGTAGGCGGGGCCGACAGCGCCCCCGTTGGTCGCCAACCAGATCATGACAGCATCTTGTCTGATTCTAAAGGTCCTATGAAGATTACATTGCGATGGCATTGCATCGAGCAACTACTTTTGAGATGACCAAGTGATCTACCCATTATATTTATTCAGAAATATATTGAAGATTTTTCCACTTGATGTATAACCACATTTGTTGCACAACACAACATAATTGTGTATTTTTTTGGCCATTACCTGAGTTCACTCTGATAAATAGCAGACAAGACAAAAAGCACTTTGAAAATGTCATCATGAAAAAAGTCCTAATTTTATTCCGTATGAAAGGGATAATTTTTTTCTTCTTACTTTGTCCAGCTCCCCCACTCAGTTTTATACCCTATCTTACGTTTAGGAGGAAAAAAACGAGCAAAAAATTGGGATGGTAGCTAGCTTGTTAACTAGCCGTTAGCACGCAGTGTATCTAATCATGAGATGTCATCTGATTGGTTGTCTGCTGTATCAATCAAGTGAAGGGATCACTGCTAGGCTGACGTCTAGTTTTTATAGGAAACAACTCAACTTTATTTGTACCATGTCAATTCATGCCAATGTCACATCACCTTGTCATGCGATCGAACAATTGTACCTTGGAGATCGACTAGTCGACGTATTGAGCACCCTTGGGATAGAGCAGGGGTCTCAAACTCGCGGCCCGCGGGCCAACTACGGCCCCCGAAAGAATATTTTGCGGCCCACTTTGACATGAAAGATTAATGTTAGTGCGGCCCGCATGATTGTTATGAATGAAACTTGTGTGTGGAGCTGAACAAGTAGGCAAGAGAAGCCATGTTTAGGACAGTTCATGTTCAATATTAGTTCATGTTCAATATTTTCTTTATTTAAGAAAGTAAGAACTTTGAATACAGACATTTGAAACTTTATTAAAATAATTAGTTTTCCATATTTTTTTTCTGTCGTCTGTATCTGCCTTATGATCATTATAATTATTTTATTTATTTATTACTGGTTAATTTATTTTTATTCATTTTCCCATTTATTCATTTAATTCATTTTTTTGTGTGTTAAAAATAAAGATTTTGAGAACGTTGGAATGTTTTATCTGTGATTTTCTTGTGGAAATCCTGATGCGGCCCTGCTTCACCCAGACTCTGCCTCCAGCGGCCCCCGGGTCAATTTGAGTTTGAGACCCCTGGGATATAGACTATAATCTGATTTGACGGAAACAATCAAATAAAATCACACATTATGGAAGAAACACAGTCAAGAATAACATGACAAGATGAATGCCCGGGGGCAGCAATATCATGCTGTGCTTCATTATGTGTCAAATCCTGCAACACAATACAATACAATACAATACAATACAATACAATACAATACAATAAAGTAAAATTGGGCTTGGATGTTCTCTTACAGCTTTAATTTGCCAATTGTGCGTGTGTTTGTGTGTGTTTGGGGGGTCAGTTATAAAACTTGAACTCTTAATTTGGCCTCCCGTATCTTTTGTGGCTTGCGTGTCATTGAAAAGTACATGCAGGAGGCCAGTGTGTGTGTGCGCGTGTGTTGAGGTCGACTGCAGTGGTTGGGTGCTGATTAGTCGCGCTGACGGGGTCTTTTGTGCTCCCCACACAGGGGTTTTGGGAGGGGGTGCGGAGGGGGGTATAATTGGTCTTTGTTCAGCGCTCAGCTTCGCTTTGAAGTCTCTCATTCAATTTATGTCCTTAATACATTCCCTGCTTCTCTTTACTTTCCCCTGCTACACTTGGTTTTTCTTGTAATTACGCGGCAACCTTTTATTAAAATCTGTCACACTTGCTCACTCGTGAGACATTCGGTACAGTCGCCGATGGTTAAATTGTGTCACGAAACACAACATTAAATCCAATGTGCTCTTGTTTTAATTGCAGGGAAATGGTATAACAAAAACCTGAATGGTATTCGGATGTTCGCAACTGTGAAGAAAAATACCCTGCAACTGGTAAACTGTGCCACGAATATTTCCACAACTATGGCCGATTGTATGACTGAAAATGTGGTAGTTGTCGACCACATTTGTTGAATAATTTAATGGGCCTATTTTTTGACAGTTCTTATAATTTTTCAAAGGAAATATTTTGAAAATATGGCAACATTCAACATTTATTTTGTCGAATTTAAAACTATGCACAAAAAAATGATAACTCAAGGGCCAGATTGTAGTTACGGTTTCCTCTCATGGACGTTATGAATTTGGAGAAGTCCACATATGTATTGTCAGACATATTTGCTCGGACACTTTGAACAAAGGCTCGAACGCAGGAAGACTGTCTTTAGCTGCCAGCAAGGGGCGCAATTTTCATGAAACCACTTCGTGTGCGCTTCTCGGCTGACCCCCGACCTCTGTCAAGCTTTTTATTGAGAGTACATGCAGATTCAAGTGATACATTAGTAAAACGCTCCCTTCTTGATTTAAATACCAAACCCCTGTATGTCCCATGGACACCCTTCTGGTACAAGCACCAGCATCCATAAACCAATGGAACATAGACATTTTAATGAGTGGACTTTCCATGAACTGATAGATTTGTAACCTGGCTAATGATATCTTCTTGTGCAGGAGTGTACCAAATACTACCTTCCGCCCAAGGCTAGATTTCTTACCCGAGGAGGACAGTTTAACAGGCTGGGTCTGTTCACTACAAATTGACCCCGGATTCTCTGTGCTCCATTGTGTACTGGCCTTGTGGTCACACGTGTTCGGCCAACCAAGCATTCCACAATATAAGGTGCATAACAAATTAATGAATAACTAGTTTTTTTTACTTCAAATTTGAAGTCAAAAATAATGACTGTTATTGTAGTTTATGTGGGACAATTTCAGAATTAGAATCAAAATCATCTTGATTGCCAAGTATGTTGAACACACAATGAATTTGTCTGCGGTATCATCATTGTATTGTATCATCATTAAAAATTGCAAAGAGGCACTCAACAGTTATATTCGGGTTACTGTTTTGAGCATCAATGGCGATGGGGGAAGAAGCTGTTTAAATGTCTACTGGATTTAGTGCGCATGGATCGGTTGCGCCTGCCTGAGGAGAATAGCTGGAAAAGGTGGTGGGAAGGGTGCGGAGGGTCCAGTAGGATTATCCACGCAATGTTTGAAATTTCAGTTCGGACAAGCAAACATCATGAAATTTCACAAATTTGATTTGCTTTCGCGGGCCAAATAAAATGATGCGACGGGCCAGATTTGGCCCCCAGGTCTTGACTTTGACATCTGCGTGATAACCTGTAATCTGATAACATGATAAGAGGTCCACCGTATTAACCGCTCTCCCTCAAAGGGTTAAGTCCACAAAAGTGTACCATGTCTATTCCTCCAATGTCGTTTTTCCTTTTTTTACTTAACATTGCTAAGTTCTCATGACAGTTTTGTTGTTGTTGTTTTTTTTAGCAATCCTATCTCGATTTATTCACATAATCGCTCTTCCCCTTCGGCCAGTACATGTGGAGAAATGATTGGTTTTAATAAACCACCGTTGTGGATCACAGGAAAGACCCAGCCAACGTGATGCAGGCCATTTTGAGCTGCTCTAAGATATGTTGTGGCACACCGTGGTGGGGGGAAGAGACTCCGCTTGGGTTTCGTTGCCAAAAGTCTCCAAGGAACGAGCTGTTTATGTGCTGCGCTTGAAAAGAAAGCTTTGGCAGGCAAAGTGTGTGTGTAATATGATGAGGGAATCCTTGAAGAAAAAGGAGAATGCTTAAGGGTCTTTCCCCCCACCCCCCACCCCCTTCCATCAAAATAACCGAGCAAAGGGCAAACAAATCTGTTGTAAAATGGCGACCTGTTGCTCATGAATATGCATTTGCTTGTGTGTTTTGCGTGTGTCGTCTGGGCGCAGATAAAAAACGCGGCGGCCAACGTGCTGAGGGAGACTTGGCTCATCTACAAGCACACCAAGCTGATGAAGAAGATCGACCACTCCAGAGTTCGTAAACACCAGCGGAAGTTCCTGCAGGCTATTCACCAGTGAGAGCACTCACAACTAACATACACCCACTCACACACACACATATGCGCACGATGACGCTACCTTTGAAATCAGTTCCATCCACCCACGACTTCAATGAATCATCATCACTGGCTGAAAGTTCATCCAGTCAAATACAGTTTTGGGTGATGGACAGGCCTCATTCCGTGACCAAGACTTTGGTCATCATACCTAATGCACTGATTGTAATACAAGCGTGTCGTTCGTTCTGGCAGGTGGAGGGATTTTCCCTCATACGGGATGACCAGGCTGAAATAGGCAATCAGGTGCCATAACGCCACTGTGTACAATGTTGCTTTCAATAGAATGAAGGTCCATTTAATACAATACAATACAATACAATACAATACAATACAATACAATACAATATGATACAATACAATATGATACAATACAATACCTATTGGTTTATATAGCGCTTTAACAACAGCTGAACCTGCAACAAAGCGCTTAAAATGGACAGCTATCATACAGTAAATAAAGCAGCCACAAAGATAGTAGAAACCACCAGGGGTTAAATTAAGATCAAGTCTGAATCATGCTGAGTCAAATGCCAAAGAGTTTTGAGGCGGGTTTTAAAGATGGAAAAAAATAATTCTGAAGATTTTAAGGCCAAAACATTCCATGAAAACCACCCAGGAATATAAAAGTTTTAATGAAGGAAGATTGGTAATTTCTGAACATTAAATTGATTATTGTATTGTGATCCACTCTGATAAAACATTGGAATAGTTTTTAGCTCATAAAAATGCAAAAAATATCACACATGCTATTCTGCAATTTCGATGTTGGTTTTTGACATAAAAATGGAAAATGATGGTGAAATCCTTATACAGTAAAGTCTCGTTATATCGATATCGGATATATCGATAGTCCCGGGTTTTAAAATAAGTCATCCATTGGAGGTGCGTCTTATAATCCGGTGTGCCTTATAGTGCAGAAAATACTATATAAATAATTGTAAAATTACTGTATTTTTCAGTGTCTCAGGCGCACCAAAAAGCCTTGATTTTCTTCAAAAGATGACCTTGCACGTGATACGCCGGTGTGCCTTATATGTGAAGTAATATTGAGCCACAACAGGCCTGGCAACTAGTGTCTGCAGCCACAGACTCAATTTCCGCTTGTAGAAGAAGTTGTGCGTAACCCCAGCCTCTACTTCTTTATAATGTGGTGTGCCTTATATTTGGAAAATGTATACATTTATATATTATATTGGGAAAACTGTTTTCATACATTGTAGATGTGCCCTTTAGTCTGGTGCGCCTTATATATATATATATATATGGAATTTTTTGAAAATACTCCAGTGCGCCTTATACACCAGAAAATACGGTAATCATACAGGTTATATAGTGTATGTCCATTTATCATGTATAAAGTTAAGCTATCTAATCTCATGTATAAAGTTAAGAATCTTATTCTAAATCTTCCCAAAAATGCTAGTGGTTGGATTTGGATTTGCCTTTATTAGTCTCGCAGTGGAGAAATTTACGTTTCACAGCAGCAAAGTTCTGAAAGCAATGAAAGTAGAAAAACAAAATAGAGGAGCTGCTGGAAAGGCAGCCACTCTCGCGGCGCCGTCTTGAAGTCAAAAGAACAAAAAAAACTAAATAATGATGTTGATGGGTTTGCGCATCCACCTCACAGGGCAGAAGTGTGTGGCGTTTGCATGTTCTCCCCGCATCTATGTGGGTTTTCTCTGGGTATTCCGGTTTCCTCCATCCCAAAAAACATATGTTAGGGTAATAGATTGCTCTAAAGTATTTACTCAATGTGATTATAAGCATAGAAATAAAATGTATTATTATGATTACGTGTACTGTGCGATTGGCTGGCAACCGGTTCAGGGTGTCCCCACAACCATTGCCCAAAGTCAGCTGGGATTGGCTCCAGCACCCGAGCCTCGCGTGGATAAACCCGATCAGATAATGTATGGTTGGATGAATGGATCGCAAAAAGCAAATGTTGCACGTGAACAAGGGTGTGTGTAGACTTTCTGGATCCTTTGTAGCTTTGCAAAAACAAGATTTTGAACAGCAGCCATCTTTCCAATGCTGCTCATTTTGAAACTTGCTGACATATGAGCTCTCAGCACTTGATCATAAAGAGCGAGCACACCTCAGTCATTGCTCTACGGCTCTTCTTTATAATTGCCTGGCGAGATTATTTATAAAAATTAATTGTATTCCCCTTCATTTATTTCCCCAAAGGCCTCATTATTCCCAAGGTCTCATCATATTAAAGGCCACTCTTATTTATTCCTGCACAGCTCTCGGTTTCCGACGGAGCTGAAATATTTTGCCCGATGATTTACAAAGTCGTCAGAGAGGGACAGCACACGATGTGACTGAATGTTTTTGCACACTCACGCATCCGAACAAACGGCGTGGGGGAGCAACAAAAGGTGAAAAGGGGCCAAGGTGACCCTGAAGCAGTTTGTTGTCACATAGCCCGTCGGGATTTAACTTTCCCCGCTTGACTACTGTGTACTCACTGTGCTGCAACTTTGGATGGCTGGCTGTCCCTGCATCTCATTGTGTGTGTGTGCGTGTGCCTGTGCGTGTGCGTGTGTGTGTGCGCGCGTGTGTGTGTGTGTGTGTGTGTGTGTGTGTGTGTGTGTGTGTGTGTGTGTGCGTGTGTGTGTGTGTGTGTGTGTGTGTGTGTGTGTGTGTGTGTGTGTGTGTGTGTGTGTGTGTGTGCGTGTGTGTTTGTGTGGGTAGATTACGCAGTGTGAAAATGGAACAGAGGAAACTCAGCGACCAGGCCAACACGCTGGTGGACCTCTCCAAGGTGAGTCCGCAGAGCCTCTGTGAATTAACTCATTTGAAATTGTTACCCACGCCCCCCTTTTTTTTTTAACTCATTCACTGCCATTACCGAATTTATTCGGGAATTGAATAGCATGACGTGGAGCGTAATTCCTGAATTTATTCGGCTTTTTTTTTGTTTTGTTTTTTCATGCGGGGGTGCCGATAAAGCGCTCCTCACACCTCTGACAATGTTTTTCCCTTCCACAAGGGGGCAGTATTTGCCTTTCATCCATGTTGGCACTTTGTTACAGCTTCCGCTGTTGATGAAAAGGTTTCTTCAGCTGTCATCCGTACTTCTTTGAAGATGTCAGACGCTTCGCTACTCATCCGAAAACCTTCGTCAGCTAATTAAGATTTGCTGGTAGCGCTGACCCGATATAAATATCCCTAATGTCCAGAGGTGGCGGTGCCAGTCCTCTGCTTTGATCGGTCCCGGCTCTAAGATTGGGGGGAGCAGAAGACTATTTCCTGAAGCTTCAGCTGTTGTGAAAGCGCTATACACTGTAAATCAATATGTATTACAGTATATTGTATTTTGTACAGCCACCCTCATTTCAAGCTCAGATAACTCTAGACCCATATAATTTAGGAAATAACTATTTTTTTCTGATTAAAGAAGATAGTATAAAGTTTCTTACGCTGAATTGAATATTGAGTCAAAAGTGTCTTACACTGCATTGAATGTTTATGTAGTCCTAAAAATCAATATTCTGTGGGTCCTGAAATTTGAGTGAAAATTACAAAAAAACCCGGCACTGGACTGGACACATTTTTTGCACCTGGCCTGACAGTGAGTGAGTTAAATTGGGCCGTTTCCATGACAATCTGCCTGTTTGTCTCTCCCTAGCAACCAGAACTGGTGTTATGAAGCACGGGATGACTGAGTGGGAATGTGAGGTGAAAAGAGAGGAGTGTTTTTTTCTTTTTTTTTCTCGTGTGGGTGTCCGAGTGAGCGCGCAAGATCACATAAGAGTGTGTATGTGCGCGGGTGTGCAGTCCTTCCTTTCAGTCTCCGTTCTCTCACAATGTTCCAGAGACTTCCCTCCAGCCTCCTCTTTATTCCTCTCCATCTCCGACTTACTCACTCCTCTCGGGCGGCCTATTTCCACTTCTGTTCCTTCGAAACCTCTTCTGGGGTCTCTCTGTTAAGTTCAAACTCAACACGATATTGTCCTTTTGGTAACAAGATTAGACTGAGAAATAGTAGAGAGTAGTCGGGGGTCTTTTAGTCGCTTGTCTATGAGTGAAATCAGCTTCATGACTGGAGTGGTGTCATATTTTTTACATTGTCTTGTCATTGTACGAAGGCAGGTATGTCCAAAGTACAGCCCAGGGGGCCAAATGCAGCCTGTGGTCAATCATATTGATATTCATGTTTCAAATGAACCAAAACACATGCTTAACTCATTCACTGCCAGACGATTTGAAAAAATGTGTCCACTCCAGTGCCAGGGTTTTTGTCATTGTCACCCGAATTTTAGGACCCACAGATTATTGAGTTTTAGGACAACATAAACATTCAATACAGTTTAAGAAACCTTAGACTCTTTTCTTTCAACAGAAAAAAATAGTTAATTCCTAATATGGTTCTGAAGTTATCTGAGCTTGAAATGGGGGCAGTTGTACAAAAGGCAAATGCTGCCCCTTGTTGAAGGGGAAAAAACATTGCCAGAGGTCTGACCGGCGCTTTATCCCCCCCCCCACCCGTACCCACTCAAGAAAAACCAAGACCTGAACAAATTCGCTCCACGTCACACTTTACAATTCTCGAATAAATTGGAGAATGGCAGCAAATGAGTTAAGATAGCTTAAATTAAAATAAAAAAGCAAATGTGAATCAGAATGGATGGCTGAAATTTCTTCAAATTAATTGCTGTCGTATGTAAAGAACGTCCACCAAGGTTGTCTCCCCCCTACATTTTTACCAAACCAAATCTGACCCCCTTTGCAAAAACTTAACTCATTCACTGCCAGATGTGCAAAAATGTGTCCATTCCAGTGCCAGGGTTTTTGTCATTATCACTCGAATTCCAGGACCCACAGAATATTGATTTTTAGGACTACATAAACATTCAGTGCAGTGTAAGACACTTTAGACTCTCTTCTTTCATCAGAAAATAATAATAAATTAATTCCCAAGTTAAATGAGTCTGGAGTTATATGAGCATGAAAGGAGGGCGGCTTTCCAAAATACAATGCAATACATACATGCCTGTCACCCTTGGCTAATAGCTGCCCTTATAAATGATTATAATTCCCATATAAAAGTTGTAGTACGCTATACAAAAACATTAACACCAGCAACCCAGAAAGTTTATTGCACATGCGCAAATGAAAATTTTACCTTGGCATATGAACAATTTTTCGGGATACACACGGAGCTGCCACAATTAGTGATGTGTCGTTCGCGAACTAGCCCGTTCTCCTAAAAGAAAATGGCTGCCGGCTTGTTTTGGTCCTCTATTCCCCGCCCCAATCGTCGATTAAAGCCAGGTGATTGGTCAAGAACACGGCAGTGTGGGGGAGTTTACAGACAGAGAGAGAGTGAAGCCATTCTCGAAAATAAGAAAATGGCTGCCGACATTTTTTGTCGTCTATTCCCCGCACCGCGTCTTCGGTTAAAGCCACGTGATTGGTCAAGAACGCAGCAGTCAGGGGAGATGGTTTCAACATTAAATAGACAGGCAGACGACAGAGAGAGTGTGACACAATGCATAGAAAACAGTGAAATTTGGACTTGTTTCAACTTTGATAGTTCAAAAGTGTAGACTGCAAGGTTAAAATTCCCATCAATCAGGCTCCACAAATAACCCGCACAAGCCATCTGTACACTTGATGCAAAAAGCTATCAACCCAGCTAAACAGAACACAATTGATGAGACAATAGTAGCGAAAGGCGGCAGCATTGTCATTGGCTACCAGCAATTGCGAAAAGAGAGGAGTGGATTTGAGCCAAAATGGTCTTTGAAAGATCGGTTGACTATTTTTTTTTTTTTCGTGTAAAGGTTATAGAACCCCGTACATTATTTGAAATGATAAAAAAACAAGGAAAACGTATACCGGTAAGTCGACACGTATGTACATACCTATTGGCTTACATTGCGCTTTAACAACAGCTGAAGCTGGAACAAAGCGCTAACACGGTAAAAAAAAGGGAAATGCTGCCCCCTTGTGGAAGGGTAAACATTGCCAGAAGTATGGCCAGTGCTTTATCAACACCCAAGCAAGAAAAAGCAAAACCCGAACTCTACGTCATATTTTCCTCACGAGTCACCCAGCGTCTCATCTGTCGCCCTTTAGATGCAGAGCGTCATGTACGAACTCATGTCGGAGCTCAACGACCGCAGTGAGGACCTGGAGCGGCAGATGTTATCCCTGGAGCAACGAGTGGAGCAGCTCACGGCCGGTTTCAACGCCCTACCGGCGCACCTCTCGGCCACCCTCGGCGCCCAGCACGCCGCCCTGGTGCACCTCCTCCGGGAAAGAGACTCCAGGGATGGAAGGGAAGCGGGATCAGGCACAGTGGTGCCGGTCTCCCCCGCCATTTCCATGCCAGCGACGGCCATGCCAGTATCGACGCAGACTGTTTCTGCGCCTGCCACCGCGCCGGCCCCTTCGGTGGCCCCTTTGCCCGATCCAGTGGGGAGCTCGGATCCCAGCCCGAACGGCAACGCCTCCACCTGCTGAGACAGCCCAGAAGAGGACAAACGCAGGGAAGAGCCCCCCCGATCACCTAGAATGGGCGCGCTGACAAATGAGCCTCTCTAATTGATGAAGATGGGACAACGGGGAGAAGTCGTGGAAGCGGGAGGGAGCGCCGGTGTGAGCGATGACACTTTTAGGGAGGTAGCGGTCCCTTTTTTTAGAGCGAAGGTGGGGTGGGGGGAGAAATTTAGTAAGAATGGAGACTGGAAACAGTGCGTGGGGGGCAGAGGAAGGACGTCAAGAAGGTGAGAAATGGCGCTAGGAAGAATAGAAATGGGATTGGGAGGAGGAGAAATCACCAGGACTAATTATGCGAACTCTCAATGAAAAAAAAAGAAGAAAAAAGAAAAAGCCTTTATCTCTCTCACTTTTTATCTCTTTCCCTCTCTCTTACTCTCTCTCTCTGTCTCAAGACTCTGTCGCTCCCTCTCTCTCTTGCCCTCTCCTTCTCTTTTTGTCTCTCTCTCTCTCTCTTTTCTTTCTCTCTCTTTCTCGCTCCATCTTTCTCCTTTTCTGTCTCTTTCTTTCTCTGTCCCTCAACACTGTCTCTCTCTCTCTCTCTTTCGCTCTTTCTCTTATTCTCTGTATTTATTTCTCGCTCTTTCTCTCTTTCTGTGTCTCAACACTGTCGCTCTTTCTCTCCCTCTTGTCCTCCCCCTCTCTCATTATTTCTTCTCTCTCTTTCTCGCTCTCTCTCTTTTTCTCTCTCGATTGCTTTCTCTCTTATTCTCTCTCTCTCTCTGTCTTTCTCTCGCCCTCTCTCTATTTCTTTCTCTCTCTTGTTCTCTTTCTGTCTCACCCTCTCTCTCTCTCTCTCTCTCTCTCTCTCTCTCTCTGTCTCTACTCTATCGCCCTCTCTTTCTCTATCTCTCTCGCTTTTTTCTTTCTTTCTTTCTTTCTTTCTTTCTTCCTTCCTACCCTCTCACCCTCTCCCTTTGTTTCTCTCTCTCGCCCTCTCTCTCTTTCTGTCTCCGTCTACTCTATCGCCCTCTCTTTCTCTCTATTACTCTCTCTCTCTCTTCCTTTTCTTTCTCTCTCTCTCTTTCTCTTTATTTCTCTCGCTCTCCCTACCCTCTCACGCTTTCCCTTAGTTTCTCTCCCTCTGCCTGTCTCTCTTTCTTTTTCCTCTATCTCTCTACTCTATCGCCCTCTTCCTGTCCCCCCCTTCTCTGTCTTCCTCCCCTCATTATCCCCCTGACCCCCACCCCCTTCGCTTTCCGTGCCCTTTCATCAGGAATTAATGACCATGACTTTTTATCCTTATGATGTATTTTCTATCAGAATGCTAATTGCGTGATAACAAGCATCCCTTTAACAGAAGGTTAGATCAATACGAATGGGATTTATTTAAAAAAATAAATAAACGAAATAAAACAGTGGCATGCGCTGCACACAAACACACATTGCACACTCACACAGACACACATACACTTTCACAAAGCCCTTGAGATAACACTCGAGCCTCTACTGCCAGGAGTCAAAGGGGTGTCACCGTGAAGCAAGAAAGCAATGTCAAAATTTCCATCGAGTTTGAGATTCCCAAAGCCGAATTGTGACACTCGTAATCCACCAAACGCCGCTAACTCAGCAAGGATTGCAAATGCACGGGTGTGAGGTCACATCTATGTCATGGCGCATTTCGGCCTTGATTTAAATTAAACTGTACATGTACTTTGTGCATCCAGAGATGTGATGTCACGTACTTGCCAAATACGGATGACATTGGGAGGATTTTTTTTTAATCTTCTGCACAAATGACAGCGATCATTTCATGGTTAAAAGGCTTTGTAAATACAACAAAAGTGATTTCTAAGCTTGAGGAAGAATTTGATTGAGTTCTATAAATATTTTGAGGACAGTTTAGCATCAGTTTTTTTTCCGGCTCAAGTTCCAAACTACAATGACTGCAATAAACAAAAAACGAAACCAAAGTAACACAAATTGGTGGTAAAGTATAATGAATCAATGCTGTGTTATTTATACCCAAACATTACCGGATTATCAGAGAAACTGAGATTAAAAAAATAACGCTAATCTTAAAACCAAAAGAAACGCCAACCCTCCTCTGACAGAGGTCGCCACAGAAAATGACATGATACTGTATGTATGGCACAATTTTCACACCGGATGCTCTTCCCGAGGCAACCCGACCAACTTCTCATGACTCGGGTTTGAACAAACGAAGAGAAAAGAAATGGCATATAATATAGTTAAAAGGCAATCTTACAATTTATGTGGTACATATGAGATCAGTACATTTGATCCTATTGAGACCTGCGCAAAGGCCTTCCAACCCCTGATCGGCCACAACTGGTACAAATGTGGGCTACATTATCGCCGTGGCAACGCACCAACTATGTTGTCGACTGAGGGACACCCCCCGCCCCCTCCCTGTAATGCAGCCATGTGCACCATCATATAGAAGGAAACTACTGTACTGTACTGTCATTTCACCCACCCCCTCCTCGCAGCAAAACAACTCCCTGTTCACATGAATGTATGCTTGAGCTTGCTCGGTCGCATAAAACCTCTACTTAGACCCACACACACACACATTCATACACACACACAAAATACTTCAACAACCAAAGTGCTCTCTCCTAAATGCACTCCAATAAAAATGCAGGGAAAGGTTCTGTCACCGGGGGAGGGGGGGACATAACAGAGGAGGAAGCATCATGGACATGTTGATGATATATTTTTTCCAAGGGAATAACTGTGAAAATCCAGGCATGGACTTGTTCGGAGTAACGAAGAACAGTACTGGGTGGGGGTAGGGGTGGGGGGCGTCTTACATCACGCCCGCTTTAAAAACAACTGACAGACACAAATAAACCTTATAAAGGATATATGGCCATGAAGGAAATACTCTTGAAATAATGACTAAATAACTCGTAAAGAGAGAGCGAGAGTGACAGAGAGATGAAGGTTGACAGGAGGACTGCAACAAAGGAAGAAAAAAAATGTTTTTGAAGGCCTACTCGTGGAATTGCAGGACAATGCGGAAGGAAAAGTGTCTGAGAGTGACACGCTGTGGCCAGAATACTGACTTACGTAGGTTCTGAATATAATTGTATAGTATGCTGTTAATTCCTGGACTAGCTTTGTATCGCTTTGTGTTTTTTCTACCATTCAGATTCAAACTGGGTTCTAGCTGATATCTTTTATGATTATGGTATTCTTCTCGTTCGTCATAACAACTCTATCTACTGTATATTAATAATGCGTTGAAGGAATGTCTAAGTTTGAAATTATTTTCTAATTTTATTTTATCAGAGAGCATCAATAAAGTATATATCTATAACATGACAAACCAACTGTTTTCAGTGTGTTCGTATTTACGTATCGCCTACTCTTCAATCAACCAATTTCCCGCGATCGAACTGTTACCGCACGCATTTCCTCACGCATGCCAGGAGTAACAGCCATAACAGCCCCTGAGATGAACAAAACAGAAAAATAAAAAAGTAAGCAAGAGTTTTATGTGTTTGTGAAAAGGAAAATCACTGTCGACCTTCACCGAGACTTGACCAGGTTGCATTTTTGCAGCGTGACAACAATCGTAGCTCACACGTATCTACTTAACTCATTCCCTGCCAGACGATGTGCAAAGATGTGTCCACTTCAGTGCCGGGGTTTTTGTTATTGACTTGAATTTCAGGACCCACAGAATATTGAGTTTTGACACTACATATAAATATTCAATCGAGCATTAGAAACCTTACACGATCTTCTTTCATCAGAAAAAAAAGAGTTAATCCCCAAGTTATATGGGTCTGGAGTTATGTGATCTAGAAATGGGGGTGGTTGTATAAAATACAATACAATACATCCATCCATCCATTTTCCGTACCGCTTATTCCTCATTCGGGTCGCGGGGGGTGCTGGAGCCTATCCCAGATGTCTTCGGGCACAAGGCAGGGGACACCCTGAACTGGTTGCCAGCCAATCGCAGGGCACACAAAGACATACAACAGTCACTCTCACAGTCACACCTAGGGACAATTTGGAGTGTTCAATCAGCTTGCCATGCATGTTTTTGGAATGCGGGAGGAAACACGGGCCAGAGGAGAACATGCAAGCTCCACACAGGGAGGCCGGACCGGGACGCGAACCACCAACCTCTGCACTGTGAAGCCGGTGTGCTCAACACTCGACTACCGGGCCGCCCCTCCAATACAATACAATACACTATTATTATTATTATATGTAGTATATTATTTAGGTTTTGTTTTTTTACTTACAGATGGCGCTGTGAGAATGGCTGCCTTTGCAGCAGTGCCTGTATTTTGTTTTTCGACTTCTTTCTTTCCTCTTCCTTTCATAACCTTGCTGCTGTGGAATGTAATATGGGTCTGGAGGTATCTGAGCTTGAAATGAAGGCAGCTGTACAAAATACAATACAATACATACATATTGGCTTCTATAGCGCTTTAACAACAGCTGAAGTTGTGACAGCACGCTAACATGGACAAAAGGAAAATGCAAAGGTTTGACCAGCGCTTTATCGGCACCCTGCAAGAAAAAACAAAACCGGAACAAATTCGGGAATGGCAGCGAATGAGTTAAAATGGTGCTCCGGATTCCCATTATTTGCAAGTACAATCAATGAATTGTATATAAAACAAATAATATTTGTTAATGTTTTTCCGTGTCTCGTCGCAAGCTGGAAATGCAGACCCCTAATAACATCCTATTTATTTTACTTTGCTTCAATTTAGTTTTAAAGGACAGGAAGTCTTGTTTTTGAGTTGGTGACGAGTCCGTATGTGACTTCACTGAAGGAACGCCCCTGACTGAAAAAAGGGCACATTGTAGCAGTCCTTCCATCACGTCAATGCTTGTTTGGTCTGAAAACCTCGTGTTGCACCAGAAAGAGCCAGAAGAGGGCGTCCAAGCTCCATGTAAGGAATTTATCAGCCTGTGGAAACGGGCTGATTAATTCCTCACAGGAGCTCGGTGGCCATTTTCTGCCTCGTTTTGGGTGAGACATTTCCCCCCAATGTTGCCTCAAAATGTCACGGAATAAATTCTTTAATCGATTGCAAACACGTATGCTTTCCTCTTCAGAACTATTTGAATCCTATTCATAACTGGATGTGTAACAAGAAAGCATATTCTCCGAATCTGAAGCCATTGTTTTGATTCTTCAGCAAATCAAGACGTCTTGGCGTGACGTCACGAACTGGGGACGGCACTTTCTGAAAATGCCCAATTCGCAGCTCAATTTTTTGCAGATTTTGGACACTTTAACTCATTTTTATTGGTGTTTTGCATTTGAATAAAAATATCATAGTGCGTGTTTTGGGTATTTTAGATGCTATAAAACGTTTTTCTGATGTCAGTTAGGAAACAAAAAAGTGACGTCGGTTGTCCTTTAAAACACTTTTTTGTGAAAGTCATAGGGTGCAGTTGAAACATTTAAATGTATATATATATATATATATATATATATATATATATATATATATATATATATATATATATATATATATATATATATATATATATATATATATATATATATATATAGTAAAGTCTCGTTATATCGATATTCAAGGGAGTCCGAAAAAATATCGATATATCGGGACTATCATAGATAAAGGGGAAAGGAAAGCCGTTGTCGTGGATGTAGCGGTCCCGAGTGATGGGAACATCAGAAAGAAGGAACATGAGAAAATCGAGAAATACCAAGGGCTCAGAGAGGAGCTGGAGAGAGCCTGGAAGGTAAAGGTGACAGTCGTGCCTGTGGTGGTCGGAGCACTTGGGGCAGTGACCCCCAAACTCGACGAGTGGTTGCAACAGATCCCGGGAACAACATCGGATATCTCGGTCCAGAAAAGCGCAGTGCTGGGAACAGCACGGATACTGCGCAGAACCCTCAAGCTTCCTGGCCTCTGGTAGAGGACCCGAGCTGAAATGGGGACAGACACCACCCATGGTGGGTGAGACGAGGATTTTTTTTTTTTTTTTAATATATTGGATTGGATTTGCCTTTATTAGTCTCACAGTGGAGAAATTTACATTTCACAGCAGCAAAGTGATGAAAGGAATGAAAGTAGAAAAACAAAATACATGAGCTGCTGGAAAGGCAGCCACTCTCGGGGCGCCGTCTTGAAGTCAAAAGAACAAAAAAACTAAATAACAAATAATATGACAGCATAGAGACAATATGACAAAACAAAGACACAGAGAGACATTCATTATTCAGGACTTGCTGTACCCTCTTTGTGATGACATGAAGCAGTTCTAGATGAAAGAGGAGAGGATCAAAGCGTCTTTCCACCAGTGGATCAGGGATATCATGGTGGAATGTGCACGTCGACTACAAGCTAAATGTTGAAAGCAAACACGCAGCTGTAGCATCCATTGAGGAAAAGAGATTGTCTCACATCTCCTGTTGCACATAAATCTGGTTCAATTCCAAGCCGCAACAGTTCCACATACGCATCGGCGCTCTGCGCTGACGCTCCTTATATATACAGTAAAGTCTCGTTAAATCGATATTCAAGGGAGTCCGAAAAAATATCGATATAACCGGGACTATCGCTATATCCGACCCTGTTTGCATGTAATTTTCTCCGTGCGTGCATAGAAATAGTATCGATATAACTGGGACTATCGATATATCCGATATCGATATAACGAGACTTTACTGTATATATATAAAACAAACAACAATATATATATATATATATATATATATATATATATATATATATATATATTGTTGTTTGTTTTATATATATATATATATATATATTGTTTGTTTGTTTCCCTCTAAGCCCATCGCGATCGATTAGGGACCTGTCTACACCACCAGTCAATCGCGATCGACGCATTTGCCACCCCTGGTATACAGCAGATTAATGACTGTTAGATTTAGTGTAACAAGAAAATAACAAGTGTAAATAATAAATAAATAATAAGTGTTGAAGTGGTTTTACAAACTTGACACCGCATCTACAACTTTAATTGCCATATTTTTTGTTTATTTCTCAGCATGGGAACATTCACCGTATTTTCCGGTATATAAGGTACAAATCTTTGATTTTCCTGAAAAGTTGATGCTGGTGCGCCTTATATGTGAAGTCATATTGAGCCATAAGAGGTCTTGCAACTACTGTCAGCAGCCACCTACTCCATTTCCCCCCAGTAGAAGTAGTGCGTAACCTCGGCCTCTAATGTAGCGCCTTATAATGTGGTGTGGCTTATATTTGGAAAACATTTATATATTTATATAATATATTTGGAAAACTTTTTCATTCATTGACGCTGTGCCTTATAGACCACTGCGCCTTATATGCGGAAAAAGTTTGAAAATACACCATTCCTACTTTCCATGAATACTTCCATTCCTTTCATCACTTTGCTGCTGTGAAATGTAAATTTCTCCACTGTGAGACTAATAAAGGCATATCCAATCCAATCCAATCCAATTCGTTGGGGTGTGCCTTATACTCCGGAGCGCCTTATGTACACCAGAAAATATAGCACCTCATTTTTTTGTTCCACGTCCACTAATACATCTGTCTAGGGATATATAAATAGGGCCAATACGACCAGTCAGACTTTATTCGCTGACGAAGCCTCTTGGATAGGAGGCGAAACGTCCGAAACCTTCAAAATTTATGCTGCTTTATGTTACAAAGAGGGTACAGAAAGTGCTTAAGAATGAATGTCTCTCTGTGTCTTTGTGTTGTCATGTTATTTGTTATTTAGTTTTTTTTTTTGTTCTTTTGACTTCAAGACGGCGCCGCGAGAGTGGCTGCCTTTCCAGCAGCTCCTGTGTTTTGCTTTTCTACTTTCATTTTGTTTCATAACTTTGCTGCTGTGAAATGTAAATTTCTCCACTGCGAGACTAATAAAGGCAAATCCAAATCCAAATCCAAATCCAAATTGTAAGAAACCTTCTCATCGATGGTCCACTAATACAGAAAGAAAATGGGCTGATGTTTGTTTTTTGGGGGTTGTTTGATTTTTTTGGCCCTGCAGGGCCCTCATTATTTTCACCATTCACTTGTATTCAGCAGAGGTACAAAACCTGCTTCCATTCAACGGAAACCATCAATTTTTGAGCCATTTTTATGACTTATTTTCAGACTACAGTATATCTTTTATGGCCTGACTTGTCCCTTATTCCTTCCAGCAAAAAAAAAAAATCAAGTTAACAACCTGTGGCAGTGTTGTTTTTGCAAACATTAACGAAACCTTCAAAACAAAGTCTAGAAAATGATACCATTGTGGTGAATGCCGAGTCAGCCTTTAAGAAATACTTCAACACAGCAGGTCTACAATATTTAATCACTCTCTATGCTATCCAATAGTCACTCCATTACTTGCAAAATGAGCAGCGCCGTCCACTTGCTTTTATGCTATTCTAAGCTATTCAACACCAACCCCCAAAGTTAAACTGACGTATGCATGCTCGTCATTTCATTTCTTGTTACGTATGAATTCTTTATTTTCCCTCACTTTTCTAAAGAAATTGATTTCGGTGTATTTCTCAACGTGTCATTGAAATCCGCCGTGTATCGTGCAAACAAAACAAGGTTAACAGAGGTGTGAACGCACGGCGGCGGCGCTTGACAAGCAGGCTGACGATCAACATGTTACCTGCGTTTCCCGCCGCCATGCTTCTCATTCACTCCCTTGATGATGTGTTGCATCAACACGATGCCTCTCTTGCTGTAATCTATGTACCGACTTCAAAGCTTCGAATGATTTTCGGTTGTTTTGCATGCACTAGGACACCCCATTCAATGATGATTTCTCCGGGAGGATAGAAAAAAAAGAAGCATTTGAGCTGAATTGGCAGTGGTCTATCAGTCAGGAGAAAGTGGAGTTGAGGTATAGGTAATACAGTGATACCTCAGTTTACGAACTTAATTGGTTCCCAGAAAGTGTAAGGCGAAAAGTGTCTTCCAAACATTAATTTCCTATAGGAAACCATTAAAAATGAGAATACAGTGAGACCTCAACTTACGAACTTAATTGGTTCCCAGACAGAGTGTGTGAGGCGAAAAGTGTGTATCTAAAAAAAAATTCCCATAGGAAACCATTAAAATGGGAATAATCCGTTCCCGGGTTTCCATAAAATATACTTTTCAACTAAATAAGCCTTAAAACTACACACAACATACCTTATTCTATGTATAATAAATGTGCTATTGTATTGCAATGAAAGAAATACACTGCATTGTATCATAAAGTCAGTTTATTTACATCATTGATGGCTTCATGGAATGGCGTTGGAGGTCGAAGGTCAAACGGAATTGCTGTTTGGAAAGAGAGGCACATTACATGACGACTGTAATTAAAGAAATAAACTGTGCTGTAAAATAAAGTTTTATTTACCTTTTTGATGGTCGTTGATGGCTTATGGAAGGAGAGACACCTTCCATAAGGACTGTTGATAACTTAACCTCTGGTGCTGTTCGGTCGTGTGCTTCCGCCGAAGATCACTCCGCCAGCCGTGGTGGGTGTGTATTATGAAAATAGTGCTTATTATAAGGTTTAATTTTCAGAAATTTGAAGTTTGTAAGATGAAAAGTTTGTAAGATAAAGTGTTTGTAAGTTGAGGTCTCACTGTATTCCGTTTCCAGGTGCCCATAAAACATAATTTTCTACTAAAAAAGCCTTAAAACTACACATAATATACCTTATATTATGTATAATAAACGTCCCCAGCTAGCTGCTTTTCATTAATCCAAATCAACAGAAGTTTTTCAACCCCTTCCTCGTCAATCAAACCTCTGAAGATGGAGGACACTGATTCGCAGTGGCGACCCCTTGAAGGGAAAAGTCAAAAGCAAAAGAAGAAGAAGATGAAGCAGGTGAAATTAAACACATAACACTACAGGAAATATAGCCGCATAACCTTTCACTCCCTACGAAAGGAAATATAACACATGGAGATTGAACACAATTTATGGCATGTCGATTCAGACATGCTGAGTTTTCTTCAGCTGGCATTTTTAATTCAATGTAAAATACAATTCCAGATCCTCGTCTGTAAACCCCAGCTGTCCAATATTTACCACTCAGCATGCAAATGATTCTGAAGAGTGACCAAGCACATATGGGCCCATGAGCGCTATGACTTTCTTTCCACCAACAACAAGCCGATGTTCTTCTGCCCCCGCTGTTTCCCCAGCAACGACAATGAGCTCCATTGACATGTACAGGTCTGTACCTGTGTGTGTGTGTGTGTGTGTGTGTGTGTGTGTGTGTGTGTGTGTGTGTGTGTGTGTGTGTGTGTGTGTGTGTGTGTGTGTGTGTGTGTGTGTGTGTGCGTGCGTGCGTGTGTGTGTGTGTGTGTGTGTGTGTGTGTGTGTGTGTGTGTGTGTGTGTGTGTGTGTGTGTGTGTGTGTGTGTGTGTGTGTGCGCGCGTGTGTGTGTGTGTGTGTGCGTGTGTGTGTGTGTTCATGTTAAATTTTGCAAGGAAGTGAATTTCTGCATATTTTGGGAAAAAGTGCGATGATGAAAGGAAAGTCCGTAGTCTCCGCATGCAGTGTGAATCACTGAGAGCTTTGAGCAGACAAAATCAAGATGCTCAGTAAAATCTAATGTCATGGTGACTTAGGACCAGCTGGAATAAGGAAGTCCAATCTGGCGCCCGAGTCGGCTGCCGTCAGCTAGTGCTCTCACGAGCCTTGCTTTTTTTTGTGTTGTTTTTGTCTTGATTTTGTGTTTTCTTTTTTCACTTTGAGTTGTTGTGCATCGTGTGGAAAGGATACGGATTGTTTTTCAGCATTTTTGGCCAAGGCATTCATCAAGGAGGAGACTGCTGAGCAGTTGTGACTTTTCGGCAGCACGAATATGCCAGCACTGTTTTTGGTTTGGGAGGATGCATATGTGGAAATGTTACGGCTTGGAATTGAAGCAGATTTACATGGGACAGGACATTTGAGACAGTCGCTTTTCGCCAAAGGATGCTGCGGCTTTGTGTTTGCAGAAAGTGATTGAAATTGAATAACTGTGTGACTTTCTTGTAGTGTCACATTGTTATTTAGTTTTTGTTGTTGTTTTGACTTCAAGATGGTGGCACGAGAGTGGCTGCCATTATAGCAGGTCCTGCACTTTGTTTTTCTACTTCTTCCTTTCCTTTCCTCTTACTTTCATCACTTTTCTGCTGTGAAATGTACATTTCTCCACTGCAAGACTAATAAAGGCCAAACCAATCCAATAGCTTTTATCATTTCAATAGACAAGGAAACTTGTTCTTTAGTATTTGAAGAAGCCTTGACTAACAGCAGTTCTCTTTTATTGTAAACATAATTAGCCCAGTTTCTTTTTATGGTGTAGTTGAATGAAAAGGTTGGTTCATGCAGGAATTGATTTTTTTAGGCTGCAAGAGTATGTGCTCGTGTATATGTTGTCCAGTGTCTAGGTGGTGCTGCAATGCAACTCTGCCACCTTTGTTCACGTTAAAAATTTCTTCAACTCTGATTTACATCAATAATGTGTGCGACAGAAACCGAACTGATGCATAAACGTCAGAGTTTTCCGCTTAAAGCGTCCTCGCAGAAACGATCCCTTAAATAGTGTCACAGCAACTTCATTAAACAGTCGTGCTTCATATCATCAGCGTAGCCCTTATGGCCAACATTGCCTTTATGAAGGATGGAATATACAGGGATCCAAAACGGACCCTTGTGGGACACCATGAGTCATTACCATTTGATAAGAATAAAAAAAGTCCGAAAGTTACAAGTGATTTAAAGAAATTTGTTATTTTACATGTACAAGTGCAAGGTCAAACGTGTGGTATCCCTTGGCATTAATCAGCAAAAGAAGTATCTCTCATTTGCATTGATGCCCGCTGAGTCAGCACATTTGCTCGATATCAACCACCTAATTTCAAAATTCAATTCCACGATATAAGTGCAAATGTTTGTCCTTCTGTGACCTTATGTCAAGTCAGCCATTATAGTACAGAAAATGAATTAATGGACAACTATAGCGGCAGTTTTTTAGTGTGCCTTTATTTCACGAGCAAAGTACACTTGAGGCTTTCCTCAATGGAAAGGATGTGTTTTGCATCGAAAACCCTCCCCTGGTCCCTAATGTATTTGACTGTCCAGTTGCTACGTAAGTGACTAATGAGGTGAGATCTTTTATGGCGCATACCATCTGTTTGTGTTTACAAGTATTGCGCACAGTTCTGGAGTGAAGGCACTTTGCTCGCCGTAGCGGGATGTAATTTGGTTACCATCAGTGCAGACCATTACAATATCATCACCCTGACAACGGCAACTTCCCACACTGACCCCCCAAACCCCTCAAGTATCCCTTTGGCTTCACGCAGCGGGGACGTACCATTACTTACGTTAGTGTGAGCAGAGGTTTTTAACTGACCTATTTTTTTCAGACAGTTGAATCATAATGAAGGTAGAAAAAGCTTTTTTTAATGATCTCACAGGGGAGTTGTGCGTCGCTACCTCTTCTGACAGAACTCCTACTGCTGCCACTTCCATGATGCTACCTGGGAGTCCTCAGCAAACCACACACACTCACTGCTAAGCACCACTGTGCTTCTTTTCCTTCGTACTATTATGTATGAGATAAGGTGTGGGTAGACACCTGGCAGCATTTCCACTTGTTGGGATTTTCCACTTGAAGGCTTTCCAGATGCAAATATTTTTACACCACAACCATTCAAGAGTTCTTAACAATTCTCCTACTGGTTCGTTTTTCGTTTCATATCTCTAGCAAAGCAAAGGCCTCCTTTTTATTCTCCGTTTAGGCTTTCCCCGTCAGGGGTCGCCACATCGAATCACTGTCCTCCATCGAACCCGGTTTTGTGCATCCTCTTCTCTCACACCAGCTACCTTCATGTCCTCTGTGACAACATCCATAAACCTCCTCTTTGGTCTTCCTCTTGGCAGATCAAGGCTCAGCATCCTTCTCCCGATATAGTCGCTTTCTCTCTGGACATCTCAGTCAGGCCTTATTTTTATGCTCTGTTTACCAAGATACGAATATGTAACGTGTCAAACAGATTTACAGTACTTCCATCAGTTTCCATTTACTGCAGAACTCCAATAAATCCTCAGATTATTTTTTACCATCTGCATCTAATAGTTCAACTACAGCTTTCTCAGTTGATCATGTACTGTAGTGGATTGCGGCTATTTCGGGGAGGATAGGGAGCGGGCCGTGGCGCAAATCATGCCTATAATAATACATTGGAGAGTTAGCATAATAAATTATTATATATTTTTTTACACCACGAAAATGTGGGTGAGCTAGCAAAAGAAAAAAAAAACATCAAAGTTGCTCTCGTGAATGATCCAGTTTCAGACTACCATAATTATGGTACATATAATGATGTACATATAATAACGTTTAAACGTTGTTCCCAGTCACTCATACATAAAACGAAGAAATCAAACTACATGTAAGTAAAATGACATTTTTTTATAAGCTAGTTGCCACACAGGTTCAAGAGTGGGAACAACAAAGTGCATGCTTAGCGATACCGCCACCTAGTGGTGCTTTTTAGTTACTGATGGAACTTGAACGTGTTGAAACATTCGAGTTTCGTGTTAACGTGTTTTTTTATTGCATAGTTGGTCATTGAACTCGAGTTTTGGTTAACTTTTGAAGAGTTTCTGTTCAAATTGTCCAACTTTTGGGGTGTGGTATCGTATTTGTTATTGATGGAGAAAAATGTAAAAAAAAATGCAAGTTACAATTAATTTGAGATTCAGTGTTTGTAAATATGATGAAACAGTTGTTTCTGATACTTCATCCACCTTCGTATTTTTATACGGAGGTTATAATGGTGAGGTCAATGACGCGTTCTACTTTCTGACGATTTGCTTCATTTTACGAATATCAGGATGCTTGTGACGCCATGTGCTGTGTGTCACTCACAAAACAGAAAAATATGCAGTTTCTATGGTCACTGACTATGTGTTGTTGACAACACGAGCCGGTTCTCAAAGGAGAATGGATCTCGGGTCAGCCTTGGATTTAAAATTACCGTGAATGTGTGCACCGGAATGTTTATACCTCGAGATGACTGAATAAAATAAATGTTGCCAAAAGCCCTCGACACAAGTGCCACTTAAAGGACATATCGACCAATCGTTCTCAAACTTCGAAGCACCACATAAAAAAAATACTTTGCTCTCCAATACTCCAAACGGTGATTAAATAAACTATCTTGCAGCTACATTTGAATTTTTTTTAACCAAAATTAATGTTTATATGTGTGTGATCACGCCAGTCCTTGGAACATGATTCATATTTTGGGAGTTTCTACTGCGGCTGCCAAGGCAGTTTGATCGATCTATCTCCTCCCTGCAGCTCGATTTTCCTCTGGCCCAACACCAGTCGACAGATGATGAATGACTGTTTTACCTTCATCCTTTATGCCCTCGTAAAGTCCACACCGACTCGTTGTCCGACACTAAGTGCATGCACGATACTGCCTGACACGCAAAGCTTGAAGATAAGTGAAGCTGTTACGCCTGGAAGGGAGAAAGGAAGCCAATTTTAAAGGTTAGGCGAGTTTACATGATCTGTGCTGTTGTTTCCTATTTGGCTGATCGAAGGTGTGAGAAATAGTGTAAACAAATCCATCTATTCGGTTTATGAAAGAATGCCTAGCTTGGTCGCTAGCATATCACATGGCACATAAACCCAAGCAGACATTTACAGTAGACGGTGGATAGCCGGAGTGAAGATTTGTGACCCCTGAATTTTAGAATTGTGAGGCAGACACTGTTTAATATGCGACGTGGTGTAAAAAAATGTACTAAAAGTAATGAAAGAAAGTTATTTAATTTAAATACTACTCAACTCACCTCACAACGAGCACCCGGTGAAAAGACTCCCCCTCCCCAATAAAAAAACTGAGGCTTAAAGGACAACCGATGTCTCCGGACAAGTTGTGTCCATAATTTGTAAAATGGCTTCAAATGACTTCTACTGAGCGTATTTTACAAAGATTCCACCGCATATAGCTACATTTTACGTTTTAAGACTCGCACTGAATATTCAGGAAGTCTTGTTTTTGAGTTGGTGACAAGTCCGTGACGTGACGTCACTAAAGGACCGCCCCTGACCGTAAAAAGACGCATTGTAGCGGTCCTTCCATCACGTCAATGTATTTTGCTGTAGTTTGGTCTGGGGACCTCGTGTTGCACCCAAAAGCCGCCAAAAGGCCAGAAGAGGGCGTCCGAGCGCCATATAAGGAATTTATCAGCCCGTGTAAACGGAGGTGGCCACAGGATGTCGCCATTTTGTGCTTCTTTTTTTGGAAAAGGACCGCCTCCTGACCGTAAAAAAGACGTATTGTAGCGTCTTTCCATCACGTCAATCAATGTATTTTGCTGTTGTCACGGTTTGCGAGGTGGTGATGGCGGGTTCGGATCCCAAAAAGCAGGCAGGAGGGAGCAGGAGGTTGTTTGACAAATTGTATTAAAATAAAGGTCAGCAGTAACAAAATGTAAAACATCAAAATGATCTGAATGGAAAAAAATACAAAGTAGCAAAAGAAGACCAAAAGTAAAAGTCCGCCAAGGTTAAACAAACACGTACACGTGCATGCAGCAACCAAGCAGCAAACAAACAATGAACCGGCACCGGATGGTCGTGCCAGGTGTCCTTTTAAGTGTCATTGATTATAACGACCCGCACCTGCGAGGCTGCCGGCAGGGCTGACGTCGCTACCCGCTGGTCGCCAATCTGATCGGGACGACCAGCACCTGTGCAGGTGCAGGCGGGGCCGACAGCGCCCCCCGTTGGTCTCCAACCAGATCATGACAGCTGTACTGTTTTTTTGTTTTTTTTAACTGTGTGTTACATCCAGAAGCCACCAGCAGATGGAGGCCAAGCTCCATGGAACGAATGTATCAGCCTGTGGAAACGGGCTGATTCATTCCTCACGAGAGCTGGTAGCCATTTTTGGGTGTGACATTCCCCCCTGTCCGTTTGCCTCAAAATGACAGAATAAATTCTTTAATCGATTGCAAACATGTATGCTTTCCTCTTCAGAACTATTTGAATCATATTCATATCTGGATGTGTAACGAGAAAGCATATTCTCCTGAAGCCATTGTTTTGATTCACTAGCAATGCAAGACGTATTGGCGTGACGTCACGAACTGGGGGCAGGACTTTCTGAAAATGCCCAATTCGCAGCTCAATTTTTTTGTGGATTTTGGACACTTTAAGTCATTTTTATTGATGTTTTGCATTTGACTAAAAATGTCATACTGCGTGTTTTGGGTATTTTAGATGCTATAAAACGTTTTTCTGATGTCAGGTAAAAAACAAAAAAGTGACGTCGGTTGTCCTTTCAAGTTACATATTGCCCCGCATCTATCTGAAGTTTGCTGCCAGAAATAAAATGAAACAAAGAAAATTGCACGTTGTGAATTAAAACATACTATCTCCGTTTTGGCCTGTTTTTGATGTCTGCTTCCTCCAACAACTTGATTAAAATAATCAGAATTAATATTTTACCAAACGTGCAAATGGGTTACCAGTGTTTTTATTTTAATGTAATCTTTTGTCATTGATAAAAAAAGAATCACCAAACTAAATCTCAACTCTGATTGAGATGGCAAATGAATCCACAAAAAAGGGTATTTTGTGTGGGCAAATTGAATAGTCGTATAACTTAAAATGTACACAATAATAAGAAAGTCTTACATTTTGACATGACGTTTTGTAGAGCAAACCAGCCACCGCGCAAATATAATGTATATCTACATCTATAACTTGTATTTTAAATTTGATATTGTTAAATTATTACGTACAGTAAGTTTATCACCCAAATAGTGTGCAGCTATTTACAACGTCAATTTTAGAAAAAAATACTTGATTATATAAAAAAGAAAAAGTGTGATGGGTGAAGTAAAGTAAAAAAAAAAATCACATTATCCATCCATGCAGTTTCCGTACCGCTTATTCCTCATGATCCAAATACATAAATTTCAATAGAACTTTCAGTAAGATATTAAAATACTGCCTTTATTGTTGAATTAAATAGCATTATATCAGGTCCCTGGAATGAACCTGCAAAAATAATATATAAAAATATGCTCCTCAAATGACTAATTTATTCGCAAAATTGCGCCTCAGGATAAAAATTACTTATTTTTGAGCCTTACACTTGTCAATCAAAACAGCATTATTTACCAGATTTTTTTAAATACTACTCTTGGTTGGCTCTTGTGAGATTGCAATTAATTCGGAAGGTTGCGGTTTCATCGCAACAACAGACCCAATCAGTGCAACCCAGACAAGAAATTAACTGAAATGAACGAGTGTCATGGTAAATCAGCCAAGATTAAATATGGATGAGGACTATCTGAAGTGCGAGGTATGAAAATGAGTGTAATCACAATCAGATTCAGACAGATCTTTTTATTTGGCCAATGATCAAGACAAGAGAAAAAAAACAGTAACATTCAAAACCGCAGAAGCAAATAATTGAATGTTTAGCATAAGATTAATCACATTGTGAAATTGGCCAACAGTGCAGCCAGTTATTTTTTCAACACACAATGCAGGAAATTATTTTATGCAACATGATAAAAATCTTTTTACTCATATCACACTCAAAGAAGTGCCATCATAATATCTAGTAGTATATCTTAAGCAAGTCAAAATTAAAACCAAGCCATGTCATCCTTTGAATCCCCCAGAAAAAAAATGACCTGGACAATCAGACAACAGATCATAAAGCTCAACCTTTACTTTTTTTGTCAAATAATTAACTAATTGGTGCATTTATTTGGCAGATTTTAGAGGTCTTGAATGAATCATGCAAACATCTTAACAGAATTAGAAATTGCAATCTCCACATGGAGCCAAATGTGTCTATTTCTAAAAATTGCTTGGATTTGCTCAAATATTCTCCGCTCATTCTCACCTCCCCAGCCTTCCTTCATGTAACTATTTCTGCAAATTTGAACTCATCTTAGCGATGAGCCTACTTGGGTTTATTCAAGGTGATTAAGTGGTGGCTGAGGCGGTAGTGGAAAAGGCCGTGTGTCGCTATTTATCTTGAGTCGGCTGATCTTTGCCTTCGTGATTTCTCATCGACGCCATAGCAGTGGCACCTGATTTGAAACTTTTGGTCATTCTCAACTGCATCCTGATTTAAGTTAGTGTTGTTTCCTCCTGAATGAACATCCTGGGAAGACAAAGATACAGATATTTGGTTACAAAGATCATCTAGAACTGCTTCATGTCACAGAGGGTACAGAAAGTGCTTAAGAATGAACGACTCTGTCTTTGTGTTGTCATATTATTTGTTATTTAGTTTTTTGTTCTTTTGACTTCAAGACGGCGCCGTGAGAGTGGCTGCCTTTACAGCAGCTCATGTATTTTGTTTTTCTACTTTCATTCCTTTCATCACTTTGCTGCTGTGAAAAGTAAATTCCTCCACTGCGACACTAATAAAGGCAAATCCAATCCAAACAAGGTACCCGACGCAACCTCTAAGATAAATAATGGGTGGGTAGAAAAATAAATTTGACCATTTTAATGTTTTGTGTGGAGAATGAGTGTGATGCTCGATTAAAATTTCACCAAGTTTGGTGCCAACAGTCACATAGTTAATAACAGACACTAATTCCATATAACCCATCAGTGATAGCGAGACAAATCCGGTCTCTTGGGTTTGGAGAGGGCGGGGGGCTCATCTGCAAATGCAGTTCATTGCCTCGGCCATAGTTCCCATGGCAGCAAGACACAGGACAAAAGAGGCCAAGATGCTCCAGTATAAACAAGTCGGGTCTTGTTGTCATCTTGTTCCTGTGCACCCGCGTTTCTTTATGATCACCTTCAGCGTTCTGGAACCACTGCCGCCGCTCCCTTTCACCCTCAAAAATGCCATTCGTTGTTTGTGCTCGCAGTTCAATGTGTTGGAAATGCATCGGTGATGATGAATTCCTATCACAGCTGCGAGAATCAATGTCTGCCTTAGTTGACACCCGGTTCACGATGGATGCGATGAAAGGGCAACACAAAGGCAATGATTTAAAGACTTTTAAAAGTGATTCTGGATAGATGGGCTGTGTCACGCCGCCCCAAACACTTGTATTGACAGCTTTGAGGCTGGAGGGAAGATTTGATTTGAGTCTAAAACTCTTAACGGGTGACAGCGCCCCAAGCCTCAGAGGGCCAAAACATGTAAAATTATTGTGTATTATTCTAAAATACCAAAGTAGGCACAGGAAATTGATACTGTTGAAAGTCAAATATGTAGAAAAATAAATGTAGGCACCAAATTGGGACACGTTTGGTTCCATTTGCATTTGGTAAAACTGCTTCAAGCATTTGTCATTACATATTAGTGAGGAGGCCCTTTTAAAATTATTATCTAAAACTTCTCCTATAGGTCCCAAATGTAATTTCTTTTTGTGCCAGCAGCAGAGATATAGCACCGTAACAATAAGTTTGACGTTCTAAGATTACATGTCAACAAAAAGTCTAAATTGTATATCCCCCCCTCCAGATTTAGTTTTAATACTTGTATGACAGTTCAGAACGTTAACTCATTCGCTGCCATTCCCGAATTTATTCAGGAAGTAAAAATTGACATGGAGCAGCGCCATTGCTGAATCTATTTGGGTTTTGGTTTTTGTTGCTGGGGTGCCAATAAACCGCTGGTCAGACCTCTGGCAATGTTTTCCCCCCTTCTACAAGGGGGCAGCATTTGCCTTTTGACCATGTTAACGCTTTTTACAGCTTCAGCTGTTGTTAAAGCGCTATATAAATATACATTTATGTATTGCATTGTATTTTGCAGAGCCGCCCTCATTTCAAGCTCAAATATCTCCAGACCCATATAACTTAGGAATTAACATTTTTTTCTGATGAAAGAAGAGTCTTAAGGTTTCTAACGCTGTATTCAATGTTTATGTAGTCCTAAAAGTCAATATTCTGTGAGTCCTGGAATTTGAGTGAAAATGACAAAAACCCCGACACTGGAGTGGACACATTTTTGCACATCGTCTGGCAGTGAATGAGTTAAGCACTTAACCCAGGTGTGTGTATGAGCTCATTAATTTGACCCCCATTTTACCAGATGAGTGCCACAAAAATACCACCGCAACTGAGGTTTGAGTACCTTTTCACTTTTACAACTTTAAACATGTGTCATGAAAATTATATGATGGGAGTAAAGTACTCTCAATATTGTTTTGAAACTAAAAGTGCAACAATCATGAGAAGACCGTACTAATGTGGCACATACCTTCCGTAAGGCGAGCTTTTCCACCCGTGGGCTGGCAGAGGACCGTGGAGCAGCCGACACACAACACTACAGTTTGAGCGTGACTGAACACGGTCGTGATCTTGTAACACCCTGAAAATATGACAACTCATATTATGCAACGGCGTGTGTGTGAATAGTAGTGTATTGCGAAATTATTACAAATATTTTATTTTGGTTATACACACCCAAAAAAATCCACTTAAGCATTAGCCAACTAGTTTTCATTCTTAGATAAATATTTATACTTTAATTCAAATTGCGCTTAACAGCACACTATTTCATTTCGAGAAAGATTTGTGAGATTTTAAACAATTCTCTTCCCAAATATTTATGTCTTTGGGACTAAACAATGTCAGAAGCACAGGAGTGATTTATTCACCTAAAATAAATGATCAGAGTAAATTTGGTTTGTTCAAAGGTGTTCAGCAGGAAAGGCAACTCTGCACATTCAAATAAACATATTACATTGAATTGCTGCTAACAATATGGGGCACGAAAGCTTTGGTAGCTGCTTGCAGTGGAGCTGGTGCAAAATCCTGACATGTGCATGGTGTGGTCTGGTTTATTTTGAAGTTGGACTTCTCAGTGAGTTACTAGCATGCATATAGCAACAACACGCTTATAAATGAAATGTATTATTATTATCACTGTGGTTAGCGTGGGTACACCCTCTTGACAGTGTCCATGTAAACAAACAGGTGTCCATTGTACAAAGGATAACACCAACCATTTTTAAACAGTTATCCAAATTATGTCAGAACATATTTCAACTTCACTGTGCTTGCAGCAACACTTAGAAAGGAGTCATTTTAAACTCAATTCAATAGCAGCCACAAGAGTCGGTTTATGCCTTATTTGACACCCTCATCACTACATCGACCAATGAGAGGGCAACACATCAAGGCAAATTATCGATTCAGATGATGATCAAATGTATTTTTTGCTTCATACTTGAATCGCCCTCCATTGCGGTGATTTTTTTGTAGTATGCAAAATTCCCCAATTAAGAAGCAAATGATCAAATAAATAGTAAAGTAATATAGTTCACATGTAGCCAACTTCAAAGTACAATACACATGCATTTAATATTGGAGAATGTTGTTTTTAAACATTTAATCATGGGAACTGAGCCAAAAGTCAAGCAACAATCATTTAACTGAATGACAAAACATTATACGTGGAAAATTAAAACAATCACGATAATAATAAAAAAACAACTGTTAACAAACAGACCTGGACATTTCACGTCCATAAAATACGAATTTGGGCTCTGGACGAGTCGTTTCTTCTTGTGTCTCCTCTTCTCCTCCTCAGAGGAGGGAAGCAACAGATCCTTGGCAAGCTGGAAGAAACGAGTCGAAAATAACTACATTATTGTATAACTATCATAAATAGATATGACAAGGCAACTATTTGACTGCGTTTCCGGGTAAATACCATGAATAGTGTTTTAACTCGACGAGACGCGAGTTTTGTTTTAACTGTGTTTGGTAAAAGAAACAATACGGCCAGGTTAAATAATCGTCTGTATTATAACAGATTCGCTGTGGCGACCTCTTGAAGGGAAAATCCGAAAGGAAAAGATTATTACTGAACGACACGTAGCTCACATCGCCAGTAGACAACGTGGATTGCTCTTTCGTCCACGTGTCTCGCCATATTGCGTTCTTTCTTGGTTTCTAATTTCGACATTACGCACACAACGACTCGTCATCAACGAAATTAAACCAAATCATACATTAATTATTATTTTTTTGTCGATTTATACACTTTTTGTACACTTTTAAACGACTGACAACTATTTCAGTGAACGTAACGGTACTTACGGGCATGTCTGGACTTGCTTCGAGTCTATCCGGACAAAGACGCAATGATGACGCGACGGAAGTTGATAGTGCATCACGTGACCTAAAAAACGAGGCCTGGCTTCCCTTGTTTTTACTTCCACACAATAAATAATAATAATAATAATAATAATAATAATAATAATAATAATAATAATAATAATAATAATAATAATAATAATAGATTTCATTTATAATCGCTTTTCAAAACTCTCAAAGACACTTTACACATAGCATAGCTTTTCTTTTTTTAACGGCTAATTTATCTCCACTATTGAAATATTTAATGACAGATGGCTATAACGTTTTTTAAAATTAAAAATATAGATTTTAATGCTGTGCACAAATAACAGAGTCTATGGTGCCGAGTTATCTACCTATTACTGAAAATGTTTTTTCCTTAGATAGACATTCTGAGCTAAGTCATTATTTTTTATGGGTGATTTTTCCTGAATCTGGGTTTCTTTGTAAATATTTTTGTCAATCATTTCGTTCAAGCGATCGAAGTGGACAATATTTGAAGTTGCATAATATATAATATAATGAAGTTGCAATTGTACAATATTTTAAATTTTTATTTCGTTCTTGATCTGCTTTTGAGAACTTAGCAGTTGCTCGATGCTTAAGTAGTTTTGTCCTTGAGTACTGATTTATTTAATTGTGTCAGAATCGTTCAGAAACACGAGGATTCGTCTTGACATACTTTTACGTTTGAAAGCAATCAAGTAACGCCATCTAGTGTAGCTTTCCAGTAATGCCAGCCCAAAAGATACTCCCATGAAAATCTGGGCCGAAGCAATTTTTTTCCTCGATGTTGTTGGGGGGAGCCAGAGAAAAAACACGTAGACACTTTGGTATGTTTGTAAACGGACTCAAAAGTTATTTTTGTTCAAAAGTGAAACGACTTTACGGTGATGCATGCGGATTTGAATAACTGTTTAACAACGCTGGTCAACCCAAACGGGACAGAAGAGGCGAATCCGAGTTTACCGGTGTTCGTTTGAATAGCAAAGGAAGAAAGTTTTGCAAAAAAACAAAAACAAAAGATTGTGTCGACTTTTTAGGATCTCCGTTTGAAGGGACGTCTGTAAACTATGGCGAAAAAGTATGACTTTCTGTTCAAGTTGCTGCTCATCGGGGACAGTGGAGTTGGGAAAACTTGTCTGATCATTCGCTTTGCTGAGGACAATTTCAACTCCACTTACATCTCAACTATCGGTACGTTAGCATTTTTAAAATATATTATTTTTTTATGGAGAAGACGGGATGTCTCTTCCGTATAAAACGCTCCTTCCATTTTATCACCATGTCTAGAATGCCTCTGCCTTTTATCTTTTCGTCTTTTTCATACTTTGTTCATCTCCCGATTCAATATGTGAACTCACGCGCGCACACAACACAAACACACGCGCACACACAGATCTCATTCTTCCACCCACACTCATTCCAATCTTTTTCAACATCTCTCCGTGATTTTGAACCAGTCTCCACCCAATGGTTTTCGACTGATATCATGCTACGCTATGTTGTGTAAGTGTGTGTGTGTGTGTGTGTGTGTGTGTGTGCGTGTGTGCGTGTGCGTGTGTGCGTGTGCGTGTGTGTGTGTGTGTGTGTGTGTGTGTGTGTGTGTGTGTGTGTGTGTGTGTGTGTGTGTGTGTGTGTGTGTGTGTGTGTGTGTGTTCGTCGGTTAAATATTGAGAAATGTTAACATGTTTTTTGCCCTAATCACTCTTCCCAGGCATCGACTTTAAAGTTAAAACAATTGAAGTTGACGGCAAAAAAGTGAAACTACAAGTATGGTAAGAGATGATGTTTTTGAACTGTGCGTCCGTCACGTGACTCTCGATGAGTACATATTGGAAACACCGATATTAAAAGTGAAATCTATCAGTATTCAAAGATCAGTAATTACAAAGGCAATGCTGATCATTTTTGAAGAGCACTGTCCTTGGCTTGTTTTAATATTAGAGTAAAGTGTACTGTAACATGCATTTCCCATCATTCCTCGAGACCCTCAACCCCACCCTGCAAATTCAACAGAAAAAAACGCCAATGGTTGCTATATCATCAGACTTTTGTAAAAACCGTGTTTAATTTCGGCACCTCTACGCCACAAGCAATGCTGCCACATGTGGTCGGTTCAAACTCATTTCATGTGATTTGAGAGAGGTCAAATTCTGAATTCCTCAGCTGTTCCGCTGTGCTTCATCATGAAATTATTTTCTACTTGCTTTCCATGCTGTCACTTCAAGTCAGATTCATCGGTTGTGTCTGCACATATTCTTGGCAAGATGATAATACAGTAAAGTCTCGTTATATCGATATTCAAGGGAGTCCGAAAAAATATCGATATAACCGGGACTATCGATATATCCGACCCTGTTTGCATGTAATTTTCTCCGTGCGTGCATAGAAATAGTATCGATATAACCGGGACTATCGATATATCCGATATCGATATAACAAGATTTTACTGTAGTCATTTTGACCCTTGCCAACATTTTAATAACGCACCCGGCAGATGAAGAGTGCAGCCCTTGCCTTCTGTCCATTCTGTTCTGACCACTTTTGTAACGCGCAGGGACACAGCGGGTCAAGAGAGGTTTAAGACCATCACCACAGCCTATTACAGAGGAGCCATGGTAAGCCCCAGAATGATCAGGCCTTTGTGCTAATCACATCCGGTATAGTCAATGACCTCTCTTTCGCTCTCTGCCAGGGCATCATCCTGGTATACGACATCACAGACGAGAAGTCCTTCGAAAACATCCAGAACTGGATGAAGAGCATCAAAGAAGTAAACATTTAAAAATACAGTGATCCATCCACTGACAAACGCTTCAGCTCACAGACATTTCGCCTCACATCACAAATTTTTTTTGTTTCCTAACTGACATCAGAAAAACGTTTTAAAGTATCTAAAATACCCAAAACACGCAGGCTGATTTTTTTTAGTCAAATGAAAAATACCAATAAAAATGACTTAAAGTGTCCCAAAACTACTTCAAAATGACCTCAGAAAGTTTCAGTTTCAGAAGGTCTCGTCCCTTGTTGGTGACGTCACACTCGTATGTCGTGCCTTGCTCTAGAATCAAAACAATAGCTTCAGATTCGGAGAAGATGCTTTCTTGTTACTCATCCAGTTATGAATACGATTCAAATAGTTCTGAAGAGGAAAGCAAAATGTTTGCAATCGATTAAAGAAGTACTTCCGTATAAATTGAGCCGTCAGGACTTCAATGTAGCGTCCCGGAAAATGCACAAGATGGCGCCCAAGCTCCATTGGAAATGGGCTGATTTGTCTGCTGGGTATTTGTGTCAACTCATATCAAATAGTAGTTTTGGTGCACCACACAACAATTCACCATCACATTATTTATATGTTTTGCTTCTAATTTCGCCATCAACACGGATCAACACGAAGTTTTCAGACCAAACAAAGTGCCCAAAATGCATTGTGTGTCACTCTCTCGGTCAGGGGCATTCCTGACATGATGTCACGCCAGGCATCGTCAACAACTCGAAAACAAGACTTCCTGAATATTCAGCACAAGTCTCAAAACGTAAAATATAGCTTTGTGGATTCTTTGTTAAATACGCTCAGTAGAAATCATTTGAAGTGATTTTACAAATTATGGACACAACTTGTCCAGAGGCGTCGGTTGTCCTTTAATCGTAGACAGGGATATACAGTATGTCCACTACTCCTGATTCAATCAATATGCCGGTGAAAGTACAATTGTCCATCTGACTTTTTGCATCTTACTTTAAAAAAGCTAAAAGAAAACAAACAAAATCACATTTCACAGGATTTTGAAGCTACATTTTAAATGAAGTGTATATAAGTACTTGGGGTGATCATAAACCGTATGTCAGGTTTTCACCAACCATCTTATCTATGGTGTCCCAAAGACTAATTTATTTTGAAGTCACGGGATCGTTTTTCACTATATATGAAGTGTCAATGTCCAAACTGCTGCAAATTCATCCAATTTGTCTCAACGGCTAGCGCTTATCTCGACTTGAGAACAGAGACTGCGATGTTGTTCCAAACATCCATCATCTTGTTTGTTTGCTGCCTTGCCATGTCGGTCTGCTGTTTTTTTTCCCTTGAATGCATCCCCTAACCAATATTTGAATGCAGCTCAACCTAATCAATTCCCGCCCCACTTTCTTCCCCAGAATGCATCAGTAGGGGTGAGCCGAATGTTACTTGGTAATAAGTGTGACATTGAAGCAAAGCGGAAGGTGACCAAGGAAACAGGTGAAAAGGTGAGTTGACCCTAACAGCGATGGTCATCTGTGTTTGATATCGTGTTGCTTATTTTCAACAATATTCGACGCAAACGTGACGCGTATGAGCTCTCGCTGACAGTCATGATCAGAAGGGATGGATTTTTTTGTGTGAGGTGCGAGCATTCGGTGGCTCGGTGCTGTGTTTACTTGAGATAAGAAACAGGAAGTGATTGTCATCTATATCCTGGACTTGTGTAATTATGTCGCGCTTGTTGTTTACAGCTGGCTAAGGATCACGGAATCAGGTTCTTTGAAACTAGTGCCAAGTCGAGTATTAACGTTGAGGAGGTGAGTTGCAGTGCACCAAAGTCAACAATATTTAGTCTTTTTTTTGGGGGGGGGACATAGTGTTTATCATTCATTTTTGTCTTTTTTATTTTGTAGTCCTTTCTGTCGTTGGCAAGAGACATACTTCAGATATCCAACAAAAAACCCGTAAGTTATATATCGTATCGATTGTGAGCCAACTTTTATGGTCAGGGGTCACATTTCATTTTACAAGATGGACAATTTATAGATGAGGTGAAAACCGTATTTTCAGGTGTATAAGGCGCACTGGACTATAAGGCGCACCTTCAATAAATGAACACAGTTTTCCAAATATAATATATAAATTATATAAAGGTTTTCCAAATATCTAAAAGTTTTCCAAATATAAGTCACACCACATTAGAAGGTGCTACTGTAGAGGCTGAGGTTACGCACCACTTTTTCTAGAGGGGCACTTCTTCTAGGTGGGGTAATGGTGTCGGTGGCTTCTGACAGTAGTTATGTCACAATATGGTTGGCGACCAACGCGTGGCGCTGTGGGCCCCGCCTGCACCTGCACGGGTGTTGGTCGTTCCAATCAGTGGCAGTTAAAAGGACTCCCGGCACTACCATTTGTTGTCGGGTCATTGTATGTGTTTGCTTCACCCTGTCAGATTTTGTTCCTGCTGACTTTATTTAATACAATTTGTCAATTACACCCTGCTGCTCCCTCCTGCCTGCTTTTTTTTGGGATCCACCACCATCATCGCCTTGCAAACCGTGACAAGTTGTGAGACCTGCTGTGGCTCAATTTTACTTCACATTTGAGGCACACCTGTTTATAAAAGGCAGGGTCATCTTTTAAAGAAAATTAAGGCTTTTAGGTGCGTCTCACACAGCGGAAAATATAGTAATTCAAATTAATTAACCATTATTTCCATGAAAAAAAAACGTTATATATGATGAAATAATGGGCGGCGCGGTAGGCGAATGATTAGCACACCGGCTTCACAGTGCAGAGATCGCCGGTTCGCGTCCCGGTCCGGCCTTCCTGTGTGGAGTTTGCCACTCCAAATTGTCCCTTGGTGTGAGTGTGAGAGTGACTGTTGTACATCTTTGTGTGCCCTGCGATTGGCTGGCAACCAATTCAGGGTGTCACCCGCCTCGTGCCCGAAGACATCTGAGATAGGCTCCAGCACCCTCCGCGATCCTAATGAGGAATAAGCGGTACGGAAAATTGATGGATGATCAAATAATAAAAAAGTCATGTGCTCAATGAATTACAAATATATAAAAGTGACCACATATTAATGAACAAGTTTTTTGAAAAATATGTACCATATTTTCCAAAAGCATTAATTGTCTTCAAAATATGACCCCGTGACTTATACGCAGGTGTGCCTTATATATGAAGTAATATTGAGCCACAACGAGTCTGGCAACTACTGTCAGCAGCCAACGACTCCATTTCCCCCTGTAGAAGAAGTAGTGTGTAACACTGGCCTTGTGGTGTGCCTTAAAAAATGTAAAACTTATATATTAACTTATATATTTATATATTATATTTGGAAAAAATTTTCATTCATTGAAGGTGCGCCTTATATATGGAAACATTTTGAAAATGCACCATTTATTGGGGGTGCGCCATGTACACTGGTGTGACTGATAACCGGAAAATACAGTCGTCAGGAAGTAAAATAATCACATTTGGCCCAATTTTTTTAAAGTATGTAAGCCGCTCAACATTTGTAAAAAATAAATATTGTATTTTCTGGACTATAAAGCGGATTATAATGCGCACCTTCAAGGAATGGCATACAGTAAAGTCTCGTTATATCGATATTCTCGGGAGTGGGAAAAAATATCGATATAACCGGACTATCGATATATCCGATCCTGCGGCATGTAAATTTTCTTCTTGCGTTTATAGAAATAGTATCGTAATAAGCAGTACTATCGATATAACCGATATCAATATAACGAGACTTTACTGTATTTTAAAACAGTTTCCACTTATAAGGCGCACTGGATCACGAGGCACATGGTCAGCTTTAAAAAAAATTGAAGTCCTCATTGTGATTGGATTGGATTGGATTTGCCTTTATTAGTCTCACAATGGAGAAATTTACATTTCACAGCAGCAAAGTGATGAAAGGAATGAAAGTAGAAAAACAAAATACATGAGCTGCTGGAAAGGCAGGCAGAGATTCCCCCGTGCACGCCCGCCTTTGGTGCTTGATAGTCGGCTTGAAGACCTCCGCAAACGACCGCTGTCACACCTCCAGGGAGGATGCGTCACCCTCCAGCTCATTCCCCCCTAGCTCTGGTTCCCCGGGCGGCGTCTCGGTTAAACGCATTGAGTATGTCAATTGAATGAAGCAGGGCTCGCCTGCTGATGTATTTGGCGAACCGTGTTAGGTGGTCACCTTTAAGGCCTATCGTGCGTAAGACTATAGTGTTGCATTCGGGCCATTTACCCCGCGCCCCCAGTGGAAAGCCGAACACCGAGACCTCCTTCATCTGCCGCAATACACAAAGGATTTGGGCCGCCTCGTTGTACTTGGCGACCTTTTCGTGGGCGGCCTTGGTCAGCGTATTGCTCGCGGACTCGTATCTGACAATAACGTCAATTACAACTAGGCGCTGGCCCTTGGCCCCCACAATGTCGATTATGAGGGTATTGCCCGCACTGTCGACAACCAGTACCTCCCTCTCGACCACCCACCGTAGATTGGTCATCTTCCTAACTAGGGCGGTACATAGTTTGTTATGCCTAAGGATAATATTATCTTTGAGTGCCGTGCATTTGCCGAGTACGTGGCCTTGGGACTCAGGGGCTAGGTTGCATGCCCTGCAGATGTTCAGGCCCGTATGGTTACCCCCGCCTATTCTAAACTCGGGGAGGGCGCTCCCCGCCCTCAGCGCCACCGCCGAATGTAGTGCTTCGGGCGGATGACTTTGCTTTGGAAGTCTCTGATCCAGGAGTTGCTGATCTTGTCGTTCCTGAACGCAGCAACCCCCACACCCTGGACTCGCAGGCGTTCCCAGGCCTTGTTCTCTAAGGACCTCCAAAGCGGAGGCCTCATTACAGGAGCCTGTTCTGCGTCAATGACCGAGGGAAGTTCACTGCCCTTGCCCCCGGCCGTTTTCCACCATAGCGCCCACGCATGTAGATTAGTAACTGCGTGGGCTGAGGTGCGCGCCCAGTGATCTGCTTTGTAACACATGCGCCACAGCCTCTTGATCAAGTTGGCAGGCACCTGTCGCTCTAGTTTGATGACCCCCAGACCCCCGTCTTTGACTCTGGAGTATAAAACCCCATCGCATGTGCTTTTCTTAAGGTGTAGCCATTTCTTGACGCCGCCTTTTATCAGTCGGTCGGTCCCACTTAACCTGGTGATGGGGGCCCGACCCACGATCGCCGCGTAAAGCAGTCTCGGTATCAAAAAGGTGTTAAGCAGGGCGACCTTTTGCCCGGGTTTCAGGGGAGCGCGGCCTATCGCATCCAGCCATGAACGGACCGGTCATCCGTGTTTTGATAAGTGATACCGGCGGTTAGACTGACGTGCGCCCCCAGGTACTTAATCGGGGCACCGTCATCAACCATGGTGATTGGCTTAGTCATTAGCACCCAGGGGTCAACACTGACGGCCTTGCCCCTGCGCATCATGAAACTTAGGCATTTCTTGGGTTGTACATCGAGACCCGTGTAGTTGCAAAACTTCTCGAGCAGTCCTAGCTGGACCGCCATGTTCTCATAAGTGTTGCTAACCAGAACAAGGTCGTCCGCAAACGCCAGGGTGGCAAGTATGTGGCCCTCCCAATTGATCCCGCAGCCCCCTCGTTCTAGTGAGGTAATGCAGGGCATGCAACCTAGTCCCTGAGTCCCAAGGCCACGTACTCGGCAAATGCACGGCACTCAAAGCCTCGACTCCGCCTCGGCGGGGCGCGGAAAACCGGATGACGGACGGCGCCGACGACCGCGCGCCCCTCTCCGCCCCTCCAGGTTCGGGGATCTGAACCCGACTCCCTTTCGATCGGCCGGGGGCGACGTAGGCCATCGCCCCGCGCTTCCGAACGGCGCTCGCCCATTCCTTAGGACCGACTGACCCATGTTCAACTGCTGTTTTTTTTTTGTTTTTTTTTTTTTTTTTTGTATTGATTTTATGAGGGTGTTAAACGCATTGAGTATGTCAATTGAATGAAGCAGGGCTCGCCTGCTGATGTATCTGGCGAACCGTGTTAGGTGGTCACCTTTAAGGCCTATCGTGCGTAAGACTATAGTGTTGCATTCGGGCCATTTACCCCGCGCCCCCAGTGGAAAGCCGAACACCGAGACCTCCTTCATCTGCCGCAATACACAAAGGATTTGGGCCGCCTCGTTGTACTTGGCGACCTTTTCGTGGGCGGCCTTGGTCAGCGTATTGCTCGCGGACTCGTATCTGACAATAACGTCAATTACAACTAGGCGCTGGCCCTTGGCCCCCACAATGTCGATTATGAGGGTATTGCCCGCACTGTCGACAACCAGTACCTCCCTCTCGACCACCCACCGTAGATTGGTCATCTTCCTAACTAGGGCGGTACATAGTTTGTTATGCCTAAGGATAATATTATCTTTGAGTGCCGTGCATTTGCCGAGTACGTGGCCTTGGGACTCAGGGGCTAGGTTGCATGCCCTGCAGATGTTCAGGCCCGTATGGTTACCCCCGCCTATTCTAAACTCGGGGAGGGCGCTCCCCGCCCTCAGCGCCACCGCCGAATGTAGTGCTTCGGGCGGATGACTTTGCTTTGGAAGTCTCTGATCCAGGAGTTGCTGATCTTGTCGTTCCTGAACGCAGCAACCCCCACACCCTGGACTCGCAGGCGTTCCCAGGCCTTGTTCTCTAAGGACCTCCAAAGCGGAGGCCTCATTACAGGAGCCTGTTCTGCGTCAATGACCGAGGGAAGTTCACTGCCCTTGCCCCCGGCCGTTTTCCACCATAGCGCCCACGCATGTAGATTAGTAACTGCGTGGGCTGAGGTGCGCGCCCAGTGATCTGCTTTGTAACACATGCGCCACAGCCTCTTGATCAAGTTGGCAGGCACCTGTCGCTCTAGTTTGATGACCCCCAGACCCCCGTCTTTGACTCTGGAGTATAAAACCCCATCGCATGTGCTTTTCTTAAGGTGTAGCCATTTCTTGACGCCGCCTTTTATCAGTCGGTCGGTCCCACTTAACCTGGTGATGGGGGCCCGACCCACGATCGCCGCGTAAAGCAGTCTCGGTATCAAAAAGGTGTTAAGCAGGGCGACCTTTTGCCCGGGTTTCAGGGGAGCGCGGCCTATCGCATCCAGCCATGAACGGACCGGTCATCCGTGTTTTGATAAGTGATACCGGCGGTTAGACTGACGTGCGCCCCCAGGTACTTAATCGGGGCACCGTCATCAACCATGGTGATTGGCTTAGTCATTAGCACCCAGGGGTCAACACTGACGGCATTGCCCCTGCGCATCATGAAACCTAGGCATTTCTTGGGTTGTACATCGAGACCCGTGTAGTTGCAAAACTTCTCGAGCAGTCCTAGCTGGACCGCCATGTTCTCATAAGTGTTGCTAACCAGAACAAGGTCGTCCGCAAACGCCAGGGTGGCAAGTATGTGGCCCTCCCAATTGATCCCGCAGCCCCCTCGTTCTAGTGAGGTAATGCAGGGCATGCAACCTAGTCCCTGAGTCCCAGGGCCACGTACTCGGCAAATGCACGGCACTCAAAGCCTCGACTCCGCCTCGGCGGGGCGCGGAAAACCGGATGACGGACGGCGCCGACGACCGCGCGCCCCTCTCCGCCCCTCCAGGTTCGGGGATCTGAACCCGACTCCCTTTCGATCGGCCGGGGGCGACGTAGGCCATCGCCCCGCGCTTCCGAACGGCGCTCGCCCATTCCTTAGGACCGACTGACCCATGTTCAACTGCTGTTTTTTTTTTGTTTTTTTGTTTTTTTTTTTATATTGATTTTATGAGGGTGTTAAACGCATTGAGTATGTCAATTGAATGAAGCAGGGCTCGCCTGCTGATGTATTTGGCGAACCGTGTTAGGTGGTCACCTTTAAGGCCTATCGTGCGTAAGACTATAGTGTTGCATTCGGGCCATTTACCCCGCGCCCCCAGTGGAAAGCCGAACACCGAGACCTCCTTCATCTGCCGCAATACACAAAGGATTTGGGCCGCCTCGTTGTACTTGGCGACCTTTTCGTGGGCGGCCTTGGTCAGCGTATTGCTCGCGGACTCGTATCTGACAATAACGTCAATTACAACTAGGCGCTGGCCCTTGGCCCCCACAATGTCGATTATGAGGGTATTGCCCGCACTGTCGACAACCAGTACCTCCCTCTCGACCACCCACCGTAGATTGGTCATCTTCCTAACTAGGGCGGTACATAGTTTGTTATGCCTAAGGATAATATTATCTTTGAGTGCCGTGCATTTGCCGAGTACGTGGCCTTGGGACTCAGGGGCTAGGTTGCATGCCCTGCAGATGTTCAGGCCCGTATGGTTACCCCCGCCGATCCTAAACTCGGGGAGGGCGCTCCCCGCCCTCAGCGCCACCGCCGAATGTAGTGCTTCGGGCGGATGACTTTGCTTTGGAAGTCTCTGATCCAGGAGTTGCTGATCTTGTCGTTCCTGAACGCAGCAACCCCCACACCCTGGACTCGCAGGCGTTCCCAGGCCTTGTTCTCTAAGGACCTCCAAAGCGGAGGCCTCATTACAGGAGCCTGTTCTGCGTCAATGACCGAGGGAAGTTCACTGCCCTTGCCCCCGGCCGTTTTCCACCATAGCGCCCACGCATGTAGATTAGTAACTGCGTGGGCTGAGGTGCGCGCCCAGTGATCTGCTTTGTAACACATGCGCCACAGCCTCTTGATCAAGTTGGCAGGCACCTGTCGCTCTAGTTTGATGACCCCCAGACCCCCGTCTTTGACTCTGGAGTATAAAACCCCATCGCATGTGCTTTTCTTAAGGTGTAGCCATTTCTTGACGCCGCCTTTTATCAGTCGGTCGGTCCCACTTAACCTGGTGATGGGGGCCCGACCCACGATCGCCGCGTAAAGCAGTCTCGGTATCAAAAAGGTGTTAAGCAGGGCGACCTTTTGCCCGGGTTTCAGGGGAGCGCGGCCTATCGCATCCAGCCATGAACGGACCGGTCATCCGTGTTTTGATAAGTGATACCGGCGGTTAGACTGACGTGCGCCCCCAGGTACTTAATCGGGGCACCGTCATCAACCATGGTGATTGGCTTAGTCATTAGCACCCAGGGGTCAACACTGACGGCCTTGCCCCTGCGCATCATGAAACCTAGGCATTTCTTGGGTTGTACATCGAGACCCGTGTAGTTGCAAAACTTCTCGAGCAGTCCTAGCTGGACCGCCATGTTCTCATAAGTGTTGCTAACCAGAACAAGGTCGTCCGCAAACGCCAGGGTGGCAAGTATGTGGCCCTCCCAATTGATCCCGCAGCCCCCTCGTTCTAGTGAGGTAATGCAGGGCATGCAACCTAGTCCCTGAGTCCCAAGGCCACGTACTCGGCAAATGCACGGCACTCAAAGCCTCGACTCCGCCTCGGCGGGGCGCGGAAAACCGGATGACGGACGGCGCCGACGACCGCGCGCCCCTCTCCGCCCCTCCAGGTTCGGGGATCTGAACCCGACTCCCTTTCGATCGGCCGGGGGCGACGTAGGCCATCGCCCCGCGCTTCCGAACGGCGCTCGCCCATTCCTTAGGACCGACTGACCCATGTTCAACTGCTGTTTTTTTTTTGTTTTTTTTTATATTGATTTTATGAGGGTGTTAAACGCATTGAGTATGTCAATTGAATGAAGCAGGGCTCGCCTGCTGATGTATTTGGCGAACCGTGTTAGTTGGTCACCTTTAAGGCCTATCGTGCGTAAGACTATAGTGTTGCATTCGGGCCATTTACCCCGCGCCCCCAGTGGAAAGCCGAACACCGAGACCTCCTTCATCTGCCGCAATACACAAAGGATTTGGGCCGCCTCGTTGTACTTGGCGACCTTTTCGTGGGCGGCCTTGGTCAGCGTATTGCTCGCGGACTCGTATCTGACAATAACGTCAATTACAACTAGGCGCTGGCCCTTGGCCCCCACAATGTCGATTATGAGGGTATTGCCCGCACTGTCGACAACCAGTACCTCCCTCTCGACCACCCACCGTAGATTGGTCATCTTCCTAACTAGGGCGGTACATAGTTTGTTATGCCTAAGGATAATATTATCTTTGAGTGCCGTGCATTTGCCGAGTACGTGGCCTTGGGACTCAGGGGCTAGGTTGCATGCCCTGCAGATGATCAGGCCCGTATGGTTACCCCCGCCGATCCTAAACTCGGGGAGGGCGCTCCCCGCCCTCAGCGCCACCGCCGAATGTAGTGCTTCGGGCGGATGACTTTGCTTTGGAAGTCTCTGATCCAGGAGTTGCTGATCTTGTCGTTCCTGAACGCAGCAACCCCCACACCCTGGACTCGCAGGCGTTCCCAGGCCTTGTTCTCTAAGGACCTCCAAAGCGGAGGCCTCATTACAGGAGCCTGTTCTGCGTCAATGACCGAGGGAAGTTCACTGCCCTTGCCCCCGGCCGTTTTCCACCATAGCGCCCACGCAGGTAGATTAGTAACTGCGTGGGCTGAGGTGCGCGCCCAGTGATCTGCTTTGTAACACATGCGCCACAGCCTCTTGATCAAGTTGGCAGGCACCTGTCGCTCTAGTTTGATGACCCCCAGACCCCTGTCTTTGACTCTGGAGTATAAAACCCCATCGCATGTGCTTTTCTTAAGGTGTAGCCATTTCTTGACGGCGCCTTTTATCAGTCGGTCGGTCCCCCTTAACCTGGTGATGGGGGCCCGACCCACGATCGCCGCGTAAAGCAGTCTCGGTATCAAAAAGGTGTTAAGCAGGGCGACCTTTTGCCCGGGTTTCAGGGAAGCGCGGCCTATCGCATCCAGCCATGAACGGACCCGGTCATCCGTGTTTTGATAAGTGATACCGGCGGTTAGACTGACGTGCGCCCCCAGGTACTTAATCGGGGCACCGTCATCAACCATGGTGATTGGCTTAGTCATTAGCACCCAGGGGTCAACACTGACGGCCTTGCCCCTGCGCATCATGAAACCTAGGCATTTCTTGGGTTGTACATCGAGACCCGTGTAGTTGCAAAACTTCTCGAACAGTCCTAGCTGGACCGCCATGTTCTCATAAGTGTTGCTAACCAGAACAAGGTCGTCCGCAAACGCCAGGGTGGCAAGTATGTGGCCCTCCCAATTGATCCCGCAGCCCCCTCGTTCTAGTGAGGTAATGCAGGGCATGCAACCTAGTCCCTGAGTCCCAAGGCCACGTACTCGGCAAATGCACGGCACTCAAAGCCTCGACTCCGCCTCGGCGGGGCGCGGAAAACCGGATGACGGACGGCGCCGACGACCGCGCGCCCCTCTCCGCCCCTCCAGGTTCGGGGATCTGAACCCGACTCCCTTTCGATCGGCCGGGGGCGACGTAGGCCATCGCCCCGCGCTTCCGAACGGCGCTCGCCCATTCCTTAGGACCGACTGACCCATGTTCAACTGCTGTTTTTTTTTTGTTTTTTTGTTTTTTTTTTATATTGATTTTATGAGGGTGTTAAACGCATTGAGTATGTCAATTGAATGAAGCAGGGCTCGCCTGCTGATGTATTTGGCGAACCGTGTTAGGTGGTCACCTTTAAGGCCTATCGTGCGTAAGACTATAGTGTTGCATTCGGGCCATTTACCCCGCGCCCCCAGTGGAAAGCCGAACACCGAGACCTCCTTCATCTGCCGCAATACACAAAGGATTTGGGCCGCCTCGTTGTACTTGGCGACCTTTTCGTGGGCGGCCTTGGTCAGCGTATTGCTCGCGGACTCGTATCTGACAATAACGTCAAATACAACTAGGCGCTGGCCCTTGGCCCCCACAATGTCGATTATGAGGGTATTGCCCGCACTGTCGACAACCAGTACCTCCCTCTCGACCACCCACCGTAGATTGTTCATCTTCCTAACTAGGGCGGTACATAGTTTGTTATGCCTAAGGATAATATTATCTTTGAGTGCCGTGCATTTGCCGAGTACGTGGCCTTGGGACTCAGGGGCTAGGTTGCATGCCCTGCAGATGTTCAGGCCCGTATGGTTACCCCCGCCTATCCTAAACTCGGGGAGGGCGCTCCCCGCCCTCAGCGCCACCGCCCGAATGTAGTGCTTCGGGCGGATGACTTTGCTTTGGAAGTCTCTCAGCACCCGGCATCTGGCAGGGACAGGCATTCAGCACACGAGGACGGTAGAGGAAGCCCGTCCCGAGGTCCCCCCGTCGGGCGGAACGCCGCTCGACACTGGGCCGGGGTGCGCCCGGATGATGGGGGCACCCTCTCCAGTTACCTACACCGCATGCGTATCAAAGACTCTGTGCTAAATGACCTGTAAACGACCTGATTCTGGGTCAGGGTGTCGTAAGTAGCAGAGCAGCTCGATCGGTGCGATCTATTGAAAGTCATCCCTCGAGAAGACCCAGATATGAACCAGATACGAAGGTAGCCCCCCGGAAAGGGGGGGGGGGGGCGAAATAAATACGAGACAGGGGCCCCCCGGGATGGTAATACAGGCCTTACCCCGCACGGGGGCCGGTCGCAGTACCCGGGGGACAGGTTCGCTATCAGCCAGGGGCACCCAACCCCACAGTGGTACACAAAGGTCGGTAGAGAAGGGATAAGGTCGGAAAACGGGACACCCTGACAATAAAGTAAAATAAAGAATCAAATAATGAAGAATATCAGATGAAAGCCAAGCGATATTTCCAGATTAAATTTTGGATTAGAGCAATGGTGCTCAATATGCCGATCACATGACAAGGTGATGTGGCATTGTCATGAACTGAAGATATACAAATAAAGTTTAGTCGATTTTGAAAAAAAATAGATGTCAGCCTATCAGCAATCGCTTCACTTGATTGATACATCGGGCAACCAATCAGATGACATCTAATTATTAGGTACACTATGCGTGCTCAAACAAAGCTACCGAGTGACTGTTGCAAAGTTAACAAGCTAGTCGTTAGTTACATCTTAATTTTTCCCTCTTTTTTTTCCTCTTAACCGTAAGATAGGCTAGAAAAATGAGTGGGGGAGCTGGACTAAGTTAGAAGGAAAAAAAGTATCCCTTTACAGAATGGGAGGGGGACTTTTTTTCACGATGACATTTTCAAAGTGCGTTTGTCTCGTCTGCCAATCATCAGAGTGAGCTCAGGGAATAGCAACGGTTATACATGAATCTTCAATATATTTCTGAAGAAATATAATAGGAAGATCGTTTTCACTTGGTAATTTCAGAAGTAGCTCCCATGCTGAAAAAGTATGAGCACTCATGGATTAGAGGAAGTACTGGAGGAATTTCGGAACACGTCCTAAATGTCGTCTTCCTGTTTTTCTTTGTTCAAAAGGGTCCCACAGGCCGAGAGGTGAAGATCACCAGCAACACACAGAAAAAAAACTCCAAATGTGCTCTTCTCTAGACATCGGCACACACACACGCACACACACACACACACACACACACACACACACACACACACACACACACACACACACACACACACACACGCACACACACACACACGCACACGCACACACACACGCACACCCTCACCACACATTCCTATTTCAATGGTTTTGTGAGGTCCGGATAACTGCAGAGAACCTTCAGTGAGGACCACCTTTGCTGATAAATTTAGAGAATAACTAGTGTTACATTTGTACACTAGATGTCCCCCCATTTTCCCACTTCAACTTCTTTACAAACAAAGCAATAAAAAGTGGAATAGAAACTGAAATAACAGCAGGAGTGAGGTTTCTGAATGGCTACATCCAAAGTCCTCACCCCTGTCGTGAATGTGGTTAAAATATTGTTTTACTTTTTGTGGTATGAACTTTTTCCTCTCATTAAACACGCACACACATACATAAACACACACTGAGTAAAAAGTGTATATTCAAGTGAAATGAAAATAGACACCAAAAAATAATTTTGGTTGAACTTGTGAGGACCTCGTTGAAACTTTAATAGTTTGGACCCTCTAGAAGCCTTTAGAATGGAAAAACTTGGGAGGACCGGCCAAAAGGTCCTCACTTGTCAAAAATGTCCTTACGACGTATGGTATAAAATGTTAGTGGTCCTCACAAGAGTAGACTTACAAACACATCTCCATCTGGTGCCTCCCATGTCCACTCCGTACACAGCACATTTCTTATGACTTGCACAGGATTCACACAAACGCTTTCCATTCCATTTTTTGAAAATAACTAATCATACAGTCAGCCACAAAATCATTCCATTGTTTTTTTAATATGTTTTTTATTATTCATTTCTCCTATTCATTGTGCAATATGTATTACCACCATATCAACAAAATCCTAAAACGGAGGACAAGTGAGCATTTTTCAGGTGTGATGGTGTCGATTTTACCACAAAGTGAATCCAATGTGGTCTTCAACATCTTCAACTATCTGTTACCTTTGACATTTGATTCAAGCAGAAGCAATGCACTCAAGATAGAACACCCTGAAACTAAATACGCGATGTGAAAAGTAAATGATCTGACTTAGTATGTGGAAGTTAGAGTCGGCCATATGTGCAATATAGAAGATATGATGGATGAAGCAAGTGAATGATGAATGATTTCAGATTTGTGAGACCGTTTAAGCAATTTCCTGCTAAGTTACAAGTACGGTGATGACAGCCGTTCACTATTTTCTTCTCTATCCAAAAACACTTGTAGGCTTCACTTTGCTACTACATTTGGATTTGGTTTGTGGCCACACTTGTGTTGAAAGAAATAAATAAAAATGAAAAAACTGGTCTTTGTCTTTGTGGTTTGGAAAACTTAACTTACAAAAACAACAGTTTGATCATCGTTCTGCATCAGGGTTCTTTCCTTTTTCCTTAGTTCCAAAACATAGCCAAAAGCAGGGCAGTTTATTTACCCCTCAGTTGCACAAACATCTCGTAATCGCATTTAGATCAGTGGTCCCCAACCTTTTTTGCGCCACGGGCTGGTTTAATGTCAGACGATATTTTCACGGACCGGCGGATAAATACAACAAAATAAATTGATACGACAGGCATGGAAACTGTTTATTTATTTCTTTTAAATATAATAATAAACATGAATCCATTGTGTATTTTCATTATTAGCAGAGTCCTGGTAACATTGCGCCAACAACAACATGCCCCTTAAAGGACAACCGACATCACTTTTTTGTTTCTTAACTGACATCAGAAACCATTTTATAACATCTAAAATACCCAAAACATGCAGTATGTTATTTTTAGTCAAATGCAAAACACCAATAAAAATGACTTAAAGTGTCCAAAATCTGCAAAAAAAAAAATGAACCCGGAAGTGGCCAGTTTCAGAAGGTCCCGCCCCCTTGTTCGTGATGTCACCCCAAGACGTCTTTCCTTGCTGGAGAATCAAAAGAATGGCTTCAGATTCGGAGAATATGCTTTCTTGTTACTCATCCAGTTATGAATATGATTCAAATAGTTCTGAAGAAGAAAGCATACATGTTTGCAATTGATTAAAGAATTTATTCCGTGCCATTTTAAAGCATCAGGGTTGGGAAATCTTGCACCTAAAAAAGAGGCAGAAAATGGCGACAAAGCCGTGTATGGAATTAATCAGGTCGTTTCCACAGGCTGATTAATTCCTTACATGGAGCTTTGTCGCCCTCTTCTGCCTCTTTTTGGTCCTACACGACGTTTTCAGACCAAAGTACAGCAAAATGCATTGACGTGATGGAAGGACTGCTACAATGTGTCCTTTTTTCGGTCAGGGGCGTTCCTTCAATGACGTCACGTACGGACTCGTCACCAACTCAAAAACAAGACTTCCGGAATATTCAGTGCGAGTCTTAAAATGTAAAATATAGCTACAGTAAAGTCTCCTTATGTCGATATTCTCGGGAGTCTGAAAAAATATCGATATAACTGGACTATCGATATATCCGATCCTGCGGCATGTAAATTTTCTCCTTGATATCGATATAACGAGACTTTACTGTATATGCGATGGAATCTTTGTAAAATACGCTCAGTAGAAATCATTTAAGCCATTTTACAAATTATGGACATAACTTGTCCGGAGACGTTGGTTGTCCTTTAACGCTCTATGGTCACCATGACCTAGACAAGCGTTTTGACATGTGTCAAGAGTAAGTCATAGACGGATGTAATCTGGTAATTTTTCATTTTTCAAAATAAAACGTAGTTCGAACTCAGATAATAAATAAAACGGAAATTATGTAAATTATTTATTCTTTCTGTACGGCCCGGTACCAAATGACCCACGGACCGGTACCGGTCCGCAGCCCGGCGGTTGAGGACCTCTGATTTAGATGATCTAAAGCAGCTGGTGTGACCTGAACGAAATCAGAAGGAGACAATTGCCTTGTAGGGTGTGGGGGATACCTAAAAATATAAACAGTTTCCCTTTGCAAAATTCAAAGTCTGTGAAAAATCTCAGTATGACACTTGGTGGAACAAAAAAGAAATAATAATAATGTTGGGAGGGGTGACATGATTCCATGAGTCTTTTCGGAATTTTCTCAGTCACGTGTGCAGTCTCAACTCATGTCCCGAAATAAAATGTTGATTTTATTTATATAATTGTTTATTTGTTTATTTTGTGTGTTTGTTTGTTTGTGTATGTATGTATGTATGTATGCATTTGTTTATTCGTGTATTTATTTGTTTCTTTCTGTGATTATTTATGCATATGTTTATTTATTTATTTGTTTATTTAACTGTTTATTTATTTATTCATGTATTTATTTGTTTCTTTCTGTAATTATTTATTAATATGTTTATTTATCAATATATTTATTTATTTTTGTGTTTATTTAGCTGTTTATTTATATGCTTATTTATTTATTTATTTGTTTGTTTCTTTCTGCAATTATTTATGTATATATTAATTTCTTTGTTTATTTGGCTGTTTATTTATTTATATGTTTATTTTTATTTATTTATTGTTTATTTATCTATGTAGTGTATTTATTTATTTTCTTTTGTTTTGTTTATGTATGTGTTTATTTTTATTTATTTATTGTTTATACAGTAAAGTCTCGTTATATCGATATTCAAGGGAGTCCGAAAAAATATCGATATAACCGGGACTATCGATATATCCGATCGTACGCCGAACTGCATTAAACAAAAGCCGCCAAAAGAGGGCAGCCAAGCGCCATATAAGAAACGGAGCTGACCATTAGCTCCCTTTTTTTTTGGGTGAGAGATGTTCCCCCAATGTTGCCTCAAAATGGCACATATAATTCTTTAATGATTGTAAACATGTATGCTTTAATCTTCAGAACTACAGTGTATTTGAAACATATTCATAACTGGATGTGTAACAAGAAAGCATATTATCCGAATCTGAAGCCATTGTTTGGATTCACAAGCAATGCAAGACGTCTTGGCGTGAAGTCATTTTTATTTGCATTTGAATAAAAAGTGACATCGGCTGTCCTTTAATACACAGTATGGAATGTTAATAATTTTCAAAATCATCGCGCTTCAGCAGACAAAACAAGAAACATTGTTGCAAAAAACGATTGCATTCATATACAGTACAGTGGGCATGTACATAACACAACAGGGAAACTGCAACGCTTACATCTTACTGTATTATGTATACAATTTAAAAAAGTCATCAATCTTCTTCTGCTTCCCATTTTTACCTTTTAACACAAACACTTCAATCTCGTCTGCTACACACGAGCTAGCGTCTGAAAATGAAAATGGCTCTGCTACACGGGTGCTGGGCACGTAACCAAGTCACCTGACCAAGTCGACCAATGGCGCGACTGATGGCGTGACACGTAACCAAGACACGTGACCAAGTTGACCAATGGCGCGACCGATGGCGTGTCACGTGACAAAGTCACACGGCCAAGTCGACCAATAGCGCGACCGATGGCGGCTCATGTGACCAAGTCGACCAATGGCGCGACCGATGGCGGCTCACGTAACAAGACACGTGACCAAGTTGACCAATGGCGCGACGGATATGTCGATATAAACAACAAAAATGGCCGGCGGGGGATGAAAAGGAGCACCGTAATAACCGGATTATCGTAATAACCAGGTATCGTACTAAACGGTACTAATTATACATAAAAAGACTAGAAATGTGCAAGGGAAATGAAAATAGTATCGTAATAAGCGGTACTATCGATATAACGAGACTTTACTGTATATCTATTTTTTATGTATTTATGGTGTATTTATGTTTTTGTTGTGTTTATTTATTTGTTTATTTGTTCATTATTATTTATTTATATATATGTTTTTATTTATTATCGATTTATATATTTATTTTGTTTTCTTTATTTGTTTATTTCTCAAATTATATTCTGTCTGTTTGTTTTATATATGTGTTTATTTGTTCAATATTATTTATTGTCGATCTATTTATTTGTTTTGTTTGTTTATCATTTATGTATTTTGTTTTTTTTGGGGGGGGTCACATGTGCTGCAGGTGGTTGCCAGGCAACCATTGCCGGGTCATTCCTTCTTTCCTTTTTTCCTTACTTCACCCCCTCCCCACACACTCCCCGCCCCTTCTCTTCCCAGCATCAGCACCCACCTCCTCTGCATGCCGCATCTCACGCTTTACGTGCCTTGTCATCACGCACAGGGGCAGGCTCGGGCTTGCATATTATCGCACGATGCCTTTCCATCCGGGTGGGGGATCCACGCAGGGAAAATACGCAGCGGTGTTTTAAAACAAGGCTTAAAGGATGGAATTTTGATGTGGTGGAGGGGGTGGGGGTGGGGTTAAAATATGTAGTTTCTGAACAGTGGAGGAGGACGCAGCGGGCTAACGTGCGGGACATTTAACCCGCGGGTGAACGTGATGCCCGCGTGACTGCGGGGAAAGGAAAGAGGAGGCATATCAGGCAGGCTTGTCATCGTTTGATCAGTTTTTTTTTAATCATCTCTTGTATTGTTGACAAGGTGAAAGATTTTCCTCGTTTTTCTTCTCTGTGGTCCAAACGGAACGTCGGGTGATGCTCCGCTCGGGAGGTGAACAACACACACACAAACGCAGCTGAGAAAGATGAGCGTCTTTTCATCTTTCTTGTTTTGGGATGTTTTATAATGCAAAGCTTACTACTGCTATTGCAATGCCGCGCACGAGAGTGGAAAGAGAGAAAAGAAACATAATAATAATAATGATACAAGAGGAAAGCAAAAACGTCAGAGGAGTCTTGTTGCAAGAGGGGGTTGCTGCTTTGAGGTGTATTGACTTTTACAGTCATGGCTGAAGCAGTCAAAAGAGCTGACTGTTTATATGCTCCATTCTCAACTTTGCGCTGACCAGACCCAAAACATTGACCCCTTGAACTTTGCTGAAAGACCGATAGATTAAGTCCATCGTAATTTCCAACATGCCCTCGCCGTCAGACTCCAGCAGCGTGGGGTCAGCCTCGGGGTCACGGGGTTGGTCGGACAGCAGGCGTGGCTTTTCGGGTCGAGGCCCCGGGGGGGCTCGGCTGCTCCTCTACCTGGGCCTGTGCCACCTGAGCTTGGGCGCCATGGTCCTGGCCTTCTCTTTCACCAGCATGACCTTCACCTCGTCTGCTCGTGTGAGGCAGTCCTGTCCCTTCTGGGCTGGATTTTTTGTAAGTATAAAGCAACTACGAGTACCATATATGATACGCTGGAAAGTTTAAAGCTCAACGTGGATGTAGTTTGCCTGTCTACATGGGTTGCCTCACTGGTTGACTTCAATTGTTTCATCAATTGTTTAAAGTATTACAACACCACCACATACAGTATATGCTATGTTTTAACCTACCAATGGCATTTTCAGTGGTGGGCCGTCAGGGCCTGCAAGGCCTTCTCTGCTGGCTAAAAATATCTGAATCACAGACTAATGTACATTATATTTTGTCCATGAATGCTTAAAAAATAATTCCAAATTGTCTTTCAGATTCTTTTCTTTTCCCTTGTTGTGCAGCTTCCAGATGTGTTTCGCATTTAAGCATTTAACATTTCAGCCATCATTTGTTACCAGGGTCAGAAATCTACCTGGACGCCTTCACAATCAGTTCTGTGGGCCCTGGAGCATAAAATAAATGTTGATGAAACGTGCTTTAACCAATCAGAGTTCGAGTTGTCAAACCAAGCCCTGCTGGAAGGCGCTGGAAATGTCAGAGTTTTTGCAAACTATCACTGGCTAGTCACATCATTGGCTAATCAATAGCCAATCATAGTATCACTAGCCTCTGGTGATAAGCATATACTGGCCAGAGCTAGCACACTGTATCTGTAGCAAGCGGCATGAGCAAATATAGTTGTGTTGATTTAATAGCGGTTTTGTCAACCCTCAATGGCTGAAGGAGGAGAAGAAATGGATTTTGATGCAGATATACTGTTAAAGCCATTGTCAAGCTGTTTTTTTCAAGAATAGATGGACATCATTAAGGTTGGACAGCTCAGAAGCTAGCAAAAATAGTAACTAATATTGCAATTTTATGAGGCTATCATGTAGCCACACGCTCATAGTAAATATTTGAGTCAGTTTCATGACAGTATTTCTTTAGTTTCTTCAAGTCACAAATTATTTTCTGGCCAACGACATCCTTTAGTGGACATGTAGTAAATCACACCACACTCGCAGCAGTGAAGTGATTCATTCAGACGTAGCACTACTGAAGGCCTTGGAGTGACATGCACGGCCTGCCACTGGGCATTTCACAATGTACAGTAAAGTCTCGTTATATCGATATTCTCGGGAGTCAGAAAAAAAAGACTATTGATATATCCGATCCTGCGGCATGTAAATTTTCTCCTCGCGTTCATAGAAATAGTATCGTAATAAGCAGTACTATCGATATAACCTGTCATGATCTGGTTGGCGACCAACGGGGGGCGCTGTCGCCCCCGCCTACACCTCACAGGTGCTGGTCGTCCCGATCAGATTGGCGACCAGCGGGTAGCGACGTCAGCCCTGCCTGCAGCCTCGCAGGTGTTGGTCGTTTAATCATTGACATTTAAAAGAACACCCGGCACGACCATCCGGTGCCGGTTCATTGTTTGTTTGCTGCTTGGTTGCTGCATGCATCGTGTACGTGTTTGTTTAACCTTGGCGGACTTTTACTTTTGGTCTTCTTTTGCTACTTTGTATTTTTTCCGTTCAGATGATTTTGATGTTTTACATTTTGTTCCTGCTGACTTTAATTTAATACAATTTGTCAAACAACCTCCTACTCACTCCTGCCTGCTTTTTGGGATCCGCACCCGCCATCACCACCTTGCAAACCGTGACATAACCGATATCGATATAACGAGACTTTACTGTATATTCGCATCAAGCTAGCTGACTTAAAAGCAAATTTATGTGATTTCTTTATGCACGTCTTTATTCAATGTTTAATTTGTTGTAAGATCCTATTGGGCAAAGAATAAATATGTGAATCTTATTTTTCGAGGAATTGCAGCTGGCTCACTTGTATCTCAAGCTACCTCACTTGTATCTCAAGTCATGACGGTTTGTGCAGACTACGGCATGATCTGACTTACTATTCTGGATGTACAAATTTGATTTTGAGGCCACGGTTGCAAAGAATAGCATTGATACATGGAGTCCCAATGTTATGCTTGACATGGGGGTGTTTTTCTTCCATTGAAACTGGTTTGGATTTTTTTTCTGACAGCACCCTGGTATTAAAAAAAAGGGGGGGGGGGTAGACTGTTTATGCCTACCGGAAGTGTGGTCATAGAGCTAGTATTTATTGGTGTGTGTCTTTGTAGGTGGTGGCATCTGGGATAGTTGGCATTATCTCATGGAGGAAACCTTTAACACTCGTGGTATGTACATTTTTCTTCTCAAACTTTTTTTTAAATGACATCAGACTATTTACTGATGGGAATTCTGGCTCCTTTCAGAGAGCCGGTTCTTTTGGCTCAGTCCACTAAAAAGATCTGGCTCTTTTGGCTTTCAAATGGCTCCTCAGGTTTTTTGTTGCTTAAATTAATTAACTACCTAAAATCATGTAAAATTATGTGAAAAACGAACTACTCATGTAAAAATACACTATATCAAATATTGTTATTTGTAATGCTTTATTTATATGTGCATCCACTAACTTTCACGTTCCCTGTGGTTACTCTGGTCTGATGATCAGCTGTCACTAATTTTCTTTTGATATAAGTAATGCTATAATACCAACTAGTAAAATTGATAATACAGTAATTGAATAATAATAATAACAGCATAATGGGATAACAGTTGTCCACTCTACCTGTCTACACTGATCTCCAGTGACCTGCTCAAATGGCTCCAAAACAGTGCATGCGTCCTGCAGTACCTCCCTAGCTCCTCTGCAAAGTTCTCAGAAATCTGTCTTTCATTGGACTGAAAACAATCCGGCAGACTGGTCCCCACTTTGAAATTTCAAGAGTTTATCTAACCCCTGCCCCTTCTCCTCACTGCTGCTTGTGTCTGTAATTCTTCCCTTCCCCCTCTACCGCGGATCTTGATCAATCACGTGCGGCTTTAACCGAAGACTGGGGGCGGGGAATAGAGGGAAAAAAAGTCGGCTCCCATTTCCGGCTCATTAATAGGAGCCGGCTCTCTTCGCTCACTTCAGAGACCCGGCTCTAAAAACCGGCTCGTTCACGAACGACACATCACTACTATTTACAGAAGAACAAACTCCCAAAACATCAACAACACAAACTGGATGCTTATACAATGGACACTAAGGCTGACCAATCAGCGCGCGGCTATGCTAAAGTGTTGCCACCACTGGCTTACGATTGGCTGCGTAGAGTATGTGGGCGGGGAGTAAATTCCCCTTCCCAATTGACGCTGTGAGGAAGAGGCGCCGAGCTTGCTTACGATTGGCTGTGTAGACAGACCCAAGGATATATGTCGTCGTACTACAGTAGGTGTGAATTTATTTTACGACTGTTAAATCGTCTGTGTTTTATACTTCCCCGTTCAGTGTTTGACTTAAATATACATTCCATACAAAATATAGCACTGAAGCAACTTACGAACAAATTCACGTTACGAACGACCGCTCGGAATGCATCTTGTTGATAAGATTGTTAAGATGGGGAGCGTCTGTAGTCATCCTGATTAAGTGTGCTAATGCTAGCTAAGCACCGTTTTACCTGTTTTGTGGTTGCAGAATCACATTAAACGGACACTCTGCCACAGCTTTTCTCATGAACATAATCAACAACAAAGCAAATATAACACAGAATAGAACTCAATGTATATACAGTACAGTGATCCCTCACATTTTTTGGAGAGAAAAAACGTTCATAAAAAAAGCTGAATGACTCAGAAGTTTTGTCCATGGCTGTAGCTTGATTGGTTCCCAGCGCGCACGTCACCCAATGACGGCACACTATCTCATGGTTTACAGCCATGTGGATTGTCTGTACATCTTCTCAGCCCAGTTCAGCATCCCATTCTGTCTTATCACATGGGTCATTATTGATTAGAAGGTTTCTTCAGCCATCATCTGTACTTTGATGGTCAGATGGTCTGAAAGGGGAGTAAAATAAGCTATTTTCATAAAGCAGCAAAACCCTTCACTAAATCGGCATGGTGGGGTGAGGTTCAATTTGGATCGTTCCTACAACCGACTTCTTTGGCAAAACTGGGCCGTGAAGGCAGACAAATGCACACTTCGTTCGTGTTTCTCAATGATCTCCTTCTTCTCCTCAACTGTAGTTTTGTTTTGTGTCTTCTTCGGCTGAACACGAGCCTGTGGTGGCGTCTTTTTCGGTCCCATAACAGCAAAAGTATATTTAAAAAATCCTTGAAGACGATCGAAGTGTGCACTCAGAGAAAGGGGGTGTGGAGAGGTAGGCCGGCTGGGGCGCTGTTCGGTCGTGTGGTTTGGTGTTCTTCCGCCGAAGATTACGCCGCCAGCCATGGTGGGGCGGCGCTCCATGTGTATCCCGAAAAGTGGTGTGTATGCCCAGGTTTAATTTTCATCAATTTAACGTTCGTAAACCGAAAAATTCGTAAGGCAAGGTGTTCGGAAACCGAGGCCCCACTGCACTTACTAAGTCTGGTTAGCAAACGGGACCACAAGTAAGTCTTCTTGCCTGAGATTGCACTTGGCAGGAATGATGAGAAAGATTAATCTTTATTGAGAATTAATCTCATCATGAATGATTAAAAACCTCTTTAATGGCACATTGTTTTAAATTAATTTGTTTGATTATAAGTACTGTCGGCGTACTGGTTATTAAGTGTGTTTCGCGGTTGTCCGAATAATTTTGAATGATCACTGGATGCCTGCATGGCTTTTAATCAAGCTTCGGCCCACATTCCAAAATCATGTATATTACTTTGAAGACTCAAAAATGTACAAGGTTGTGAATGTTAGTCTGAAAGATCGCTGCTTAAAAAGATGGGGACCGATCCAAGGTCAACTCGGACAAACCCTCATGAGTAAGTCTGATTCGATAGGTAATATATAGTAGATGGAAGAAACAAAAGGGATGTGGTTTGGTATGAAAGAGAATTAACCAACAAGGCACTTTATCGTTCCAAAAGATGTCATGCAACTGCAATTTTTCTTTTTAAAAGACACCATAAACAGCAATTGAACGTGACAGTCCACACGGGCGTCTTGTATTATTAATCGATCTGGCAACCCCTCGCAGATGGATCCTCTTGTAGCTGTGAATTATTAATACATTCCTGTAAAATATGACTTACATATTTGCAAAGTTACTCCAGGCTAGAAATGTGTTGATTTGAATCCTGGATCCATCCATCCATCCATTCTGCCGCTTATCCGGGGTCGGGTCGCGGGGGCAGCAGCTTCAGTAGGGAAGCCCAGACTTCCCTCTCCCCAGCCACTTCTTCCAGCTCGTCCTGGCGGATCCCAAGGCGTTCCCATGCCAGCTGGGAGACATAGTCTCTCCAGCGTGTTCTGGGTCGTCCCCGGGGTCTCCTGCCACCATGCTCACCTGTGAGGTACAACGGTGCTAAAACGCCCTTCAAAACACATGCGCGACGGAACATTCCAAGACTTGATGACATATTTCAGACAGATCATTCCGCAGTGTCTTGACTTCTCCATTTTTCCTGTGTTTGGAGATCGAGAACGGCCGCTGTGTATGTTGCGTGCCCACGGAATCATGCTCCAGCAAAGAGGATGGAACCCTTGTCCTCAACTTGAATTCAGACTGCCACTCGGTTAGACATCAACTGAAGGTAGGGAGGTTGCGCCTCCCGCAAGTGCTTCAAATAGCTGAAGACATTCTATATTGTTATTGCAGGACTTGTTGTTTAGCGCATGTGGTCTGAGCATTCTTTCGACCATTGTCTGCACTCTGTCCACGGTTACCTGCAGCATCCATATATTCTCCCTGGACCTTGTGCATCTGGTGAGTCCATACAGACACTTTTTTAAAAAACCATCAAGTGCTCAAAAATTGCAGTTCATACATTGATCAAATTTTGATTAAAAGTGAATAGCAAATTTCCCTACTGTGGGACTATTCAAGACTTTCTGATTCGGATTCAGATTATTATTTTTCTGGAATAACAGGACCCCCATCCCTCTAAAAAAAGATAGAGTTACTGCCCAATCATAATTCAGTTGTATTTATCTTCGCAAAGCAAGACATGTATGTCATCTTTTTTTTTTTTTTTTTTTTTTTATGTACTCATTTTTAAACCTTTATGTGCAATGCATTTATGATTCAATTGTTATATAAATATACTTTATTTTTTAAATCTTCCTATTTTCAAGTGCAGTAAAGATACTGTATGTAATGTTCCCAAATTTGTTCGGGTTTTGGTTTTTCTCACGGTGGATGCCGATAAAGCGTTGTCAGACCTCTAGCAGTGTCTTGCCCTCCCCCGAGGGTGCAGCATTTTCCTTTCGTCCATGTTAGCGCTTTGGTACAGATTCAGCTGTTGTTAAAGCGCGATATCAATCAATATTTATGTATACCACCAGGTGGTGATCAGTTGACAGCTCCGCCCCTCTCTTCACTCGAGTGTCCAAAACATGAGGCCGCAAATCCGATGATACAACTATAAAGTCAATCATCGAACTGCGACCAAGGGTGTCCTGGTGCCACGTGCACATATGGATACCCTTATGTTTGAATAAAGTGTTTGTTATAGACAATCCGTGTTGAGCACAGAAGTCTAATAACAAGACACCACTCCTGTTCTGATCGGGGGGGCCATTCCTCCCAATCACGCCCTTCCAGGTCCCACTGTCATTGCCCACATGAGCATTGAAATCGCCCAGCAGAACAAGGGAATCCCCAGGGGGAGCGCTCTCCAGCACACCCCCTAAGGTCTCCAAAAAGGATGGGTACACTGAACTGCTGTTTGGTGCATATGCACAGACAACAGTCAGAACCCGTCCCCCCACCTGAAGGCGGAGGGAAGCAACCCTTTCGTCTACTGGGGTGAATCCCAATGTACAGGCGGCGAGTCGGGGGGCAATAAGTATGCCGACACCTGCTCTACGCCTCTCACCGTGGGCAACTCCAGAGTGGAAGAGAGTCCAACCCCTCTCGAGAGGGCTGGTACCGGAACCCAGGCTGTGTGTGGAGGCAAGCCCAACTATGTCTAGTCGGAACTTTTCAACCTCGTGCACCAGATTTGTTTGTTTGTTTGTTTGTTTGCTTGTTTTTGGTCCATATTATGTAACAGTATCAAGCTCTGTTGTTTTTTTAACCCATTCACTATAGGCACATCTTTTGAACACAAGGCTTTTTCGGTGCACCTTATACACCAGAAAATACGGTAAATTTTCCAAAGGCCATGAATAAAAGACAAAAGATGGCAATGAAGGTTGTAGATGACAAGTGAAATTTGCAAAATCACTTCAACACATTAGTTTCTTTGTCACACTAAATCTTACAATGTTTGATATATACCAGGAGTGCCAAATGCATCGATCGTGATTGACTGGAAGTTCTCAAACTGGTTCCAAGTCGATTGTGAGGGGTGTAGAGGGAAACAAAAAATACAGTAAAGTCTCATTATATCGATATTCAAGGGAGTCCGAAAAAATATCGATATAACTGGGACTATCGATATATCCGACCCTGTTTGCATGTAATTTTCTCCGTGCGTGCATAGAAATAGTATCGATATAACCGGGACTATCGATATATCCGATATCGATATAACGAGACTTTACTGTATCTTTTTTCAATACTTATGATATCTTTTTAGATAGTTCACACTGCACCCATAGCATCCTCTGAGTCTAATTTTCACACAAAAAGTGTTTTAGAACTAAACTGCATCAAACAAAATAAAATGAAATACATGTATAAAAAAATATTAAAAAATGCTCACCTTTAACTCATTCCCTGCTAGATGATGTGCAGAAATGTGTCCACGCCAGTGCCAGGGTTTTTGTCATCGTCACTCGAATTCCAGGACCCACATAATATTGTGTTTTAGGACTACATAAACAGTCAATGCTGCGTAAGATACCGTAGACTCTCTTCTTTCATCAGAAAAGAGTTAATTCCAAAATTCCAAGTTGGGTCTGGAGTTATATGAACTTGAAATGAGGGTGGCTGTCCAAAATACAATGCAATACATACATAGTGGTTTATATAGTGCTTTAACAACAGCTGAAGCTGGAACAAAGTGCTAACATGAAAAAAGGGAAATGCTGCCCCCTTGTGGAAGGGAAAACATTGCCAGAGGCCATAGCCAGCGCTTTATCGGAACGCTCGGAATCCAAATAAGAAAAAACAAAACCCGAACAAATTCAGGAATGGCGCTCTACGTCATATTTTCAATTTCCGAATACATTCGTGAATGGCGGTGAATGAGTTAATGAATGCCGTAGAATTCAAGTCTTTTTGCCTTGGCTTCCCTCCACAGGTTTCTCTTTTCATGCTGCTGTCTGCAGTCTGCGTGATCCTCAGTTTGGCCGGCTCCATGCTCTCCTGTCAGAACGCACAGATGGTCAAATCCATGCTCACCTGTGAGGTACAACGGTGCTAAAACGCCCTTCAAAACACATGCGCGACGGAACATTCCAAGACTTGATGACATATTTCAGACAGATCATTCCGCAGTGTCTTGACTTCTCCATTTTTCCTGTGTTTGGAGATCGAGAACGGCCGCTGTGTATGTTGCGTGCCCACGGAATCATGCTCCAGCAAAGAGGATGGAACCCTTGTCCTCAACTTGAATTCAGACTGCCACTCGGTTAGACATCAACTGAAGGTAGGGAGGTTGCGCCTCCCGCAAGTGCTTCAAATAGCTGAAGACATTCTATATTGTTATTGCAGGACTTGTTGTTTAGCGCATGTGGTCTGAGCATTCTTTCGACCATTGTCTGCACTCTGTCCACGGTTACCTGCAGCATCCATATATTCTCCCTGGACCTTGTGCATCTGGTGAGTCCATACAGACACTTTTTTAAAAAACCATCAAGTGCTCAAAAATTGCAGTTCATACATTGATCAAATTTTGATTAAAAGTGAATAGCAAATTTCCCTACTGTGGGACTATTCAAGACTTTCTGATTCGGATTCAGATTATTATTTTTCTGGAATAACAGGACCCCCATCCCTCTAAAAAAAGATAGAGTTACTGCCCAATCATAATTCAGTTGTATTTATCTTCGCAAAGCAAGACATGTATGTCATCTTTTTTTTTTTTTTTTTTTTATGTACTCATTTTTTAACCTTTATGTGCAATGCATTTATGATTCAATTGTTATATAAATATACTTTATTTTTTAAATCTTCCTATTTTCAAGTGCAGTAAAGATACTGTATGTAATGTTCCCAAATTTGTTCGGGTTTTGGTTTTTCTCACGGTGGATGCCGATAAAGCGTTGTCAGACCTCTAGCAGTGTCTTGCCCTCCCCCGAGGGTGCAGCATTTTCCTTTCGTCCATGTTAGCGCTTTGGTACAGATTCAGCTGTTGTTAAAGCGCGATATCAATCAATATTTATGTATTGTATTGTGTACAGCCGCCCCCATTTGAAGCTCAGATAACTCCAGACCCACCTAACTTAGTAATTAGCTCTTTTTTTCTGATGAAAGAAGAGAGTCTGATGTTTCTTACACTCAATTGAATGTTTATGTAGTCCTAAAACTCACTATTCTGTGCGTCCTGAAATTTGATTGAAAATTCCAAAAACCCTGGTACTTGAGTGGACACATTTTTGCACATCATCAGGCAGTGAATGAGTTAAAAACATGAATTATTTTTGCCGCATAATTGTAAAATGTGAAAAATAGATCCTAATATTTCAATATTGTTTCTTCTTCCTTTGACTTCATTATTGAAAAAAAATCTCTTAGAATATTTCTTTTTTTGATATCAGTTTTTGCCTCATAATGCCTTCAATTGTCTTCTGTTATTATTATGAGATCTCCAATAGGCGAGATGGGTCGAGATAAGGTGCGATATAAGTTAGTTCCAACAAAATACTGAACCCTTTTCGCTTTGTTGTGTCAATTCCAGCTTCGGGAGGGAAAAAAAAGAAAAAAAAGCATATTAACTCAAAATTCGACCACAGTATCCTACAGTGTATATTGTCCAAATATGCGTGCATTACCCCCCACCCAGCTAGTGCCCCACCGTTCCCGTTCCGTCAACCCGGAATGCACCACACCTCAGGACGCCTTCTTGACCAACGTCATGGACTTCGAAGAGTTTGTTCCGCCCATTCCACCGCCCCCTTATTATCCTCCCGAGTACACCTGCAGCTCAGAGACGGACGCACAGAGGTGAGAATAGAAAAACAACGGGCACTTTATTCGCAACGCCTTTGATTGACACTGTCGGAGAGGTTTTCATTGAACACGACAATTATTGTTGTGGTTTGTAATAACGTTAAACCGTGTTGCTGTATGTATGATTTTAACCCTCTCATGTCCGTCATATGTCAATAATGCAAATATTGTTGTGTAGTATCACCTACAATGGCTCCATGGAGAGCCCCATTCCTCTCTACCCGACTGATTGTCCTCCTCCTTATGAGGCTGTAATGGGACAAAGAGTTCTCAGCCAGGTGAGCGTCATTGTGGATGAATATTGTTACTTTTTAAAAAAGTATTATTATGCTCGTAAGTGACACTGTGGCGAAGCCTTTGGTGACATTTTGTGTGTGTCAAGGCAACAATGTTCGACCAACACGGTGCTGAGCTGTCCGCAGAGCGAGCGACGTTGACAGCGTTCAGCGGAGAAGGTGAGTTATGATTTATTGCATATGATGTAAAAAAAATATTCAATCAATAAGTGTTCGTCTCTTGAAAGAATCAAGACAGGCAAAACAGTCAATCACATTTTTTGGCTGCAACCAGTAAAGGCGTTGTCGATACAGTTTCAAGTTTTCTGTCCAAAGAAGCCAAATTTAACAAAGCTTCACACAGTTTCCAAATATTTTTCTCTTCATACATTTAGTCTCCATGGACAGCGGCTCTCTCCTCATGTCAGAGATTGTAGACATCCCAGATGATTCGTCCCCGTCCGAGGACTCGTGTCTGTTGGAGGTGGCGCTGAGGAATCAAGGTGGCAGGGCCAGCAGGACGGCCAGTGATGTGAGCGACGGGCCAGATGGCGGAACGGAGCGCCCAAGCCTCCGTGGTACTCGGACGCAGACGCCGGAGAGTCCTCTGGCCGGAGGACCAAGAGCAAGACGTTTTCTTAGAGGAGAGAGGTCCAACTCGTGTTCTTCACCCAGCACGGCAACCAACACGTACAGGTACGTGGGAAAACATCAAGTCCATCGGACGCCTTTGACATTTCACACTCTAGTTCTAAAGGTTCCATAATGTCACTTAAAATGCAAAGCAGCCATTTTTATTGCTGTATTTTTTATTTAGTTCAATTAGGAAGCTAACCCGTATGTTAACTTGACTAACTGTACCACACAACCTTGCTTTTTAATTGATCTTGCAACACAATGACTAATATGCTATTAAGCTAACGTTCAGAATGTTTTGGGGTTAACTCAATCAGTATATTCTAAATATCAAAATGTTTCTGAACGCAGTTGACAGCCTACTACAGGGGTCGGGAACCTTTTTGACTAAGAGCCATAAAAGTAAAATATTTTGAAATGTTTTTCAGTGAGAGCCACACACGGGCGCGTGCATACACACACACACGCGCGCACACACACACGTGCAAACACGCACGCAAAATGAACGCACGCACGCGCGGCCACTTTTCAACAAAATGTCGAGAATGTATTATTTAAAATAACTTTGCGATAGTACTCACCGTTAACATGAATGGTATTCCGTTCTTCGTGATCGGTAAATATCCAACGAATGATCTATAGGTGAAGTTACTGCTAGCGAGCCTGCACACGGCTCATAAGCTTCCACACTTGCTATCTGCAATATACTTCTCGCAGAAGTATATTGATGCTAACGTTAACATGGGACTTGTTAAATGGTCACTGACATTCGACTGTTTCATCGATGGAATTTTTAATTGCAAATTAGAATCAGAACATTTTCTCTCCTCAAATGCGAATGCTCCGGTGCATTCAAGCTGGAGTGTACTTGTCGGGCTCATTTAAAGGACCGTTTACCTGTTTCAACATGACGGCCAGTATCATCCAATCAAAATTGCACTCTCCGCCAACCTAGGTCAGTGTCATCCAATCAAAATTGTGCTTTCGGCCAACTGCAGCCCCAACAGGAAATGAACGGCGAAAAAACGAGAATATGTATTTAGTTTTATCGGCGAGCCATACGCAATCATCAAAAGAGCCATATATGCCTCTCGAGTCATATTCTATACTACCATTCCCTCCTCCAGATCTCCAGTGTTGCGGCGCCAGGCTATGCTAGCTCGAAGCTGTTCTCAATTGGGGGCCACAGAGGGATCTGCCTCACAACAGAAATCCCCCATACCCGACATCCAAGTTCGCCCTTCTACTCCTTTACACCAAGCAGATGCCCATGACAATGGCGAGCAGTGTGTGGGTCAGAATGGTGGACCTCCATTACAGCACCGGACTCTGTACTTGCGACGGCGGCCTGGGAGAAAGAATGGCGAGAATGGCAGAAATGACAATGAAGGCCTCCTAAGCATCATGAGGTCGCGCAGTGAGCCGGGCCTCAGCTCCTCGACAGGCGCCGGTAAATAAGGCCTGGTTGCTATTACCTCCACAAAGTGTCGTCAATCCTCCTTGGGTGCCTTGGAAAGTGCTTTGTTATGGATTAAAAATGTCTTTTTGCCCTTTCTCCTCCAGGGGATTTGAGCTATGGATGCAATAAAGCTTCTCCAGACACAGGTAATATTGGCTACATTTTATAAAGACACGGATCATTTCAAATGCCTTCACGGAAGTTAAGGCATGAATAAATAAATAAATAAATAAATAAATAAATAAATAAATAAATAAATACATACATACATACATACATACATACATACATACATACATACATACATACATACATACATACATACATACATACATACACCCACGCACGCACGCACACACACCTATACAAACAGACAGACAGAAAGACAGACAGACAGACAGATGTACGTACGTACATACATACGTACATACATAAGTACATCAGTAAGTAAACAAGTAAGTAAGCCAATAAAGTCAATAAGTAAATAAGTAAGTCAATCAGTAAGTGAATAAGTAAGAAAATAAGTCAGAAAATAAGTACATCAGTGAATAAACAAATAAGTAAGTAAATAAGCAAGTAAATGAGAAAGTCAATAAGTAAGTCATTAACTAAGTAAATAATTAAGTAAGTAAATAAGTAAATCAATAAGTAAGAAATAAGTAAGTCAACAAGTAAGTAAATAGGTAAGTACACAAGTAATTAAATAATTAAGTAAGTAAATAAGTAAATAAGGAAGTAAATAAGTAAGTCAATCAGTAAGTAAATAAGTAAATGAGTAAGTAAACACGTAAGGAGGTAAATAATTAAGTAAGTAAACAAGAAAGTAAATAATTAAGTCAATAAGTAAGAAATAAGAAAGTCAACAAGTAAGTAAACAAGTAAATACAAATAAGTAATTAAATAATTAAGTAAGTAAATAAGTAGGTAAGTAAATAAGTAAACGAGTAAGTAAATAAGTAAGGATGTAAATAAGTAAGTAACTACATAAGTAAATATATGGATGGGCAGATAGTCAAACATATAAATGAGTAAATAAATAAACAAATAAATGAATAAATAAATAAATACGCCAATCTCATTTTCTCCTCAGGTCCATCCAAAGACGCACTCCTGCTGCCCCCTACATCTTTGCCCCCGGCTACCGCTTTACCAAGAAAAGATAGCATGCAATCCACAGATCCGGGGGTACAAGTTCCTTCCAAAGCCCCACTGTCGTCTTCCCTGCGTTTGTCCAAAGATTACCACCGCTCACTTGGTGACCTCAAGGTTTGCCTGAAAAAGTTCCCAGACATATCAATATTTGTATGCGTGTGTGTGTGCATACAAAAGTCATTGTCTTTTTTTCAGCATCCATGATCATATTTCCATTTTTTGATTTCCCTTTTTATTTTTTTTATTTTGTAACCGCTCCCCCATTTTTAATATGCTAATGTCTACATTTCATCATATATATTTATGTATATACTTTTCCTTCTTGCACATCTCCCTTTCATTCTTTTTCTGCTGTCAATTGGGAATTTCTCCATTGTGAAACACTAAATGTTTTCTTATTCTTCACCTGTCTACTCCAAGGTGACTCGAGTCTTGATGGCTCGCTTCCTGACGCGCTCCAAACGCAACCTAGCACCCTCTTCCGAGCATGCCGGGAGTGCACGGCAGATACCAAAAAGGAGAGGTGGAGCTGAGGGCGCTGCCACCAACCATCTGTCTTTGGAACAAGTATGTTTACACGATTACACCTTATCCGATTCCCACAAGTAGTCTCCATCTTAGTAATGGACATTGTACCCCAATCTAAAATTGATACCTTTTCATATCAGGAAATCAGTGACGTTCGGTGAGGTTTATGGCTGGTGAGGCACTGACGTCATCACAGTCAGATTTACAAACATATGAACTCTACAGAGTATCTTATTCACCATTTGATTGGCAACAGTTAACATGTTTTGTTTAAAATGTCATGTCAGCATTCTTTATATGAACTGTAGCATAGAAAAAAAAGAATTTAAAAAACGTGATTATCACGTTACCTTTACTCCTTCTGAAGAAAGGCATCAATAACTGAGCAACAGTTTTAAAAGTCTCTCTGTTTCTTTCAATTTAGATATGTCATCCTCCATTCTGAAAATAAGGCCAATCAACACCAAAAAAATTACTGGATAGTTGCACTTAACTTGCTAACTCTTTACTGTAGCTTGCTGTCACTAATTCTATTATTCTGCAGCCGAGGAGATGCAAGAGGAATCTGTAATCACCAGCGCCCCCTGTCACGAGGCAGGAGAACTGTGTGCCTCACCTATGCACACAATTTTGATTAAAAAAGATAAAATAAACACTGTAGTACAGTGTTTATAATGTACAATGACTGTACATTAGATACACCAGCTAAACTGTAGAAATTTAGTTCATATACTAAAAGCTTTTGAACACTTTAATGCGGTCTCACTGCAGAGCAAGCCAGCACTGTTAGCATAGTGATTGCGCAATCCATGGTGAGGCTCAGCCGGCTGCTGCCTCACCACTCGTCTCTACTTAGTATTTGAACGGTAAATGTGAAAAATCGATTAAGTTAAATGGAAAAGAACTTTCAAGTAGAAATCACTAAATGAATATAACTGTTTAATTTATTTTTTCATTTGATATTGTCATGATGACAGGTGAGGCACGGCCTCACCTGCCTCCCCTGACTGCACGTCACTGCAGGAAATAATGACCTCAGTTCAACTGCAATGTCACTTTGAGTGAAAGTTCCATTCATTCATTTCAACCAACTCAAAATATTAAAAACTGTTTGCAATATGCAAGGAAAATAGCACTCATCTGAGAGTCAGTCATCAGAATCTGAATCGGAATCAGAATCATCTTTATTTGGCCAAGGATGAACACACAAGCAATTTGTCTCCGTTAGAACACGTTGCACTAGTATCATCATAAAAAAACCAACATGGTAAATACAGAGTGACCCAAAAAGATGCGTACCCATGAAAATGTCAATTGTGGCTTTGATTAAAAAGCTATTTATTTCAAATTATAACTACACATTATTCAGTTTATAGACGACCATTCATCAGAGTTTCAGCTCTTTCTGTCAATTTGTAGTCAATTTATGGCTTTCTCAAGATGTGTTCCAAATGTCCACCATTTTGTTGCAAGCAAGCCTGTCTTCGTCTGACAAAGTTGTCAATCCCTTTTACACACTCCTCTTTCAGGAGGGTGACTCAAAAAGATGCGTCCTACTGAGTCCCTCACTGCAGCAATGTTTTCTCCCTGTAAGTATGGAGGGCGCGAATAAAGGCTAATCTAATGGAATCAAATTCCTTAATGTAGTTGGTACCTTTCAGGAACAACTGTGAGATGCAAAGTATCAAGCAGACAGTGGTTCAAATTAGTAGAGAGATGGAGCTACAATGATTCTCACGGGATGCTGTTCCACCGGGTTGTGCAAAATTGCAAAGAGGCACTATACAGTTAGATTTTGGTCAGTTACTGTTGAGAGAGTTAATGGCGTCGGGGGTAGAGGCTCTCGAAATGTCTACTGGATTTGGTACACATGGACCTGCCTGAGGGGAGTGGCTGGAAAAGGTGGTGGGCAGGGTGCACAGGGTCCAGTAGGATTTTCCATGCCATTGTCTTTATTCTTGCAGCGTGCAAGTCCTCGAGAGTGGGTAGGGTGGTGCAAATTATTCTTTTCCACCATCCTAACTGTCCGTTGAAGTGGCATTTTTTCCATTTACGTGGCGGCCCCGAACTAAAACCGTGATGGAAGAACATAGGATTGACTTGATGACTGCCGTGCAGAAATGTCGTAGCACTTCCTATGGCAGGACATGCTTCTTCATCAAGTTGAAGCCCCTTATTTAATAATACGTACAGTAAAGTCTCGTTATATCGATATTCAAGGGAGTCCGAAAAAATATCGATATAACCGGGACTATCGATATATCCGACCCTGTTTGCATGTAATTTTCTCTGTGCGTGCATAGAAATAGTATCGATATAACCGGGACTATCGATATATCCGATATCGATATAACGAGACTTTACTGTATTAATAATACATTTAATTTACAAGCACCTTTCAAATGACCCCAGGACACTTTACAATTAAAAGAACAATAAACAGCAGAACAATAAAACCATAAATAAAATGATACAAAATAAAAGAGCTGATTATTTTCGCATTATTCAAGTCCATATATGACATTACTTTATATTAATCATAATAAATATCTTTTCCGATGTTTGTCTACATATTTTCTGGAAAAAAAAAACATTGATCAGGTTTGGCGAACCCCTTGGAACACCAGTCGAGGACAACCTAACCAGCAACCCCACCAGCGTACCCACCATCACTCTCATAGCGACAGCTGCCACAACCGCAGCCAGAGTGGCCACACCCCGGAAGGCATCCACTTGCGGAGTTGCGGGGATCTAAACTCCTCATCCTCTGTAACTGTATGCCCAGTGGTGTCTCCTCACCTGCAACGCGGCTCATCGGGTGTTCTGTACTCTGAGTCTGCGCTGTGAATACAAGAAGGAGACTGGAGAAGATAATCAAGTACAGATTGCAAGTTGTTCCGATATTTCAAGGCCGATCAACTCTGAAGTCTTTTGGCCTTATTCAGAAGGTGCTGTGCATTGCTCTGAATATAAAAAACACACACCCCCGGCTTCGTCGAAACAATGTTAGCCGAGACCCTCTTTCCATTCCATGGCAGCCCGAGTCAAAAATATTGGAGACTGACAGGCCCTCAAGTGTTCAACAAAATGGATTACAAGATCTTACAAGGCCCTTTCATACCTTGTTGTTCAACATGGGTTGGTCATTAACTCATTCATTGCCATTCCCAAATTTTTCGGGAATTGAAAATATGACGTAGAGCGCCATTCCCAAATTTGTTCGGGTTTTGTTTTTTCTTGCAAGGGGTGCCGATAAAGCACTGGTCAGACCTTTGGCTTTGGGGGCAGCATTTGCCTTTTGTACATGTTAGCGCTTTGTTCCAGCTTCAGCTGTTGTCAAAGCGCGAGATAAATCAATATGTAGGCATTGTATTGTATTTTGTACAGCCGCCCCCATTTCAAGCTCAGTTAACTACATACCCATATAACTTAGAAATTAACTCTTTTTTTCCTGATGAAAGAAGAGAGTCTAAGGTTGATGTAGTACTAAAACTCAATATTGTGTGGGTCCTGGAATTCAAGTGACAATGACAAAAACCCTGGCACTGGAGTGGACACGGTTTTGCACATGTCTGGCAGTGAATGAGTTAAAAATGTAATTTGTCTTCCATGTAAAAAAAAGAAAAATGAAAAAGACACTTAAAAACCCATATTTAGTCAAGTGTTATATAAGATAAGCAAACCTGTTCACATTTGTTCTTTTCACAATTTTACCACACCAACGCATTTGGTTGGCCGGCATACATGATATGAATGCACGTCATGTCTTCTCTATGATTGGTCCCATGAAAACATGGTGTGGTGTTTGTTGTGCATGTTTTGCGACACCCCCACTCCCACCCCTCACAAACATCAGATAGAGTATCATGTGAAATGTCTTCATTTGCATGGGTTGACCCTTGTCCACCAAAAAAGACATACAGGAAGTGTTAAAAGACCGGTACTTTATGTGTCCAATAAAGTATTGCAAATAAAATATGCAGATTCAGAACACTTGCTTGGTGTGCAATGTGTACTTTTGCACCAAGCATATCTGATTGCGGCTTTCAGTCGGATCCTGTAAGATAAATATGTTTTCGTTGCAGTGTGACTGATGAAACAAGTCTTGCAAACACATTTACAAGGACACTGCCATCTAGGGCTCGCTGATGACGTCAGACTCATTTTTTTTCTTTCTGCTAAATGTACTAGAGCAGGGGTGGGCAAACTTTTTGACTCGCGGGCCGCATTGGGTTCTAAAATTTGACAGAGGGGCCGGGCCAGGAGCATTTGGAGGGAGTGTTTGGGCCGGAAATACTCCGAACAAGTTATGTCCATAATTTATAAAATCACTTCAAATGACTTCGACTGAGCGTATTTTACAAAGATTCCACAGCATATAGCTATAGTTTACGTTTTAAGACTTGCGCTGAATATATGAAGTCTTGTTTTCGAGTTGATGACGATCCCCATGTGACGTCACGTTTGGACCGCCCTGACCGAGAAAGCGACATACAATGCATTTTGGGTACTTTGTTTAGTCTGAAAACTTCGTGTTAATCCGTGTTGATGGCGAAATTAGAAGGAAAACACATAAATAATGCCATGGTGAATCGTTGTGTGTTGCACCAAGACAACTATTTGATATTCCATCTTCTGCTTTTTCTGGGTGCTACATTGCTGTCATTGACGGCTCGAATTGATATGGGAGGACTCCTAGAATCAATTGCAAACATTTATGCTTTCCTCTTCAGAAGAACAAGAACAAGAAAACATCTTCTCCGAATCTGAAGCCATTGTTTTGATTCTCGAGCAACCTTCTGAAACTGGCCATTTCCGGATTCATTTTGAAGTCATTTTTATTGGTGTTTTTCATTTACCTAAAAATATCAGCCTGCCTGATTTGGGTATTTTAGATGCTATAAAACGTTTTTCTGATGTCAGTGGGAAACAAAAACAAAAAATGGTGCCGGTTGTCCTTTAAATGTAGTATGTACAAACCTCATAGCACAGTAAAAACACTACAACCCAATTTATTAACTGTCTTTCAAATGTGAAAAATATCCCTGATCAGTTAATAAATTTGTCTCAAGGAATAGGCAAGATATGGCATTTACAGACTATTTCGCAGATACTTGGAGGAGGAAATGGAAATAGATTAAAATAACATGCACTGTGATTTATCAAGATTGCGTCTGTTTTTAAGTTTCCATCGAAGGGGCAAAGAAATCAACATTTATTGAAAAATGGAATCACTTTCAACATTCAAAACATATTATTACACAACGAAATATTCAAGCTCAATAATACCTACTTGTGTTAAATTCCGCCAAATCATAGATGGTTTGTCCTGACCGCGCGCTCAACAAACTCCTCACTGACGCTCTCGCCTTCACGCGCTAACAAAACACGTGTACCGTCGCCGAGCACACAAACATAGCCTACCTGCAGTTGAAATTTGCATACTCGGCTCGGCAGCCAATCAGAAGCCTGCTTCTTTCTTCCGGACTTTCGCAAGCGTTACAAAGTCGTGCAATTGCATGTCATTTTCCAAAATAGATGCACAGAACCTCAAACTAGAAGAAAGATTCAAAAGAAGCTAACAACATATGTGACGCTACAAAACGTAAATTTACATTAAACCGTGACTGTAAAGTGTACGTGACACTTATGAAAGGGGCTTAGTGGCTCGTAGGAATCAATGCAAACGTTGCATTGTGCACCACAATGACAATCGACTACTGTAGCAAAATTTACAGCCATGCGCATTTGCCGTAAATTAAGCAAGGTAGCATTTGTAGTTGGTGCATTCTTGATTTTAAAAAAAAATTTATACTTTGTGACAATGTTTCTTAATCGGATTGGTCTCTTTTTGCTTCAAGTTGGGAAAAATAGGGCAGGCAACTTTTCAGTTATCTGCCCTGTTGTTCGCTAGCTTTTTGTCATGAGTTTTAGACACTGTTTGTACTATAATTTGGGCAAGTTCGGCGGGCCGGATTGAAAAGCCTAACGGGCCGTATGTGGCCCGCGGGCCGTAGTTTGCCCATGCCTGTACTAGAGTGAAGATGATAAAATCAGCTAGGATGCATTTTGGGTACATGCGCACACACGCATACACAAAAGTGATTTTGAATATGTACATGTACTGACTGTGTACACACACAAGGACTCTCCGCCGAGACGTGTTTCTACCCCCTCCTTTCTATCATTATTATTGCATCATGTCTTGCATTATTTATTTAAAGAAACGTTGATCTGTATGGCAGGCTTTGCAGCATATAGCCTTAAAACTTGAATAAATTGGATGTGAAAATAATGTAGTGGATCTACTTTTTTCAGTTGATTAATTTGTGTATTTAAACATGTGACTACTTCATATTGTGAAAAAATAACTAATGTACCGCTAATTTGTATTTTTTTCTTCATGTAGTACGTGATGCTCGGTAAAAAAAAACTCATTGGTTAGCTGTATCACGCTCCACTTTAAACCACTCCCTTTTTTGAATATGATTGGCCAGTGTGTGCGAAAACCATGCTGGTTCGATAATATTGGCCAATGGAAACGTAGGGTGACTGATCGAATCTTCTTATTTCCCGCCCAAAACATGTGACGCAAAGGTTGATGGGAATTTTAGTTTTGCAGCTTCCTAATAAAACGGGAGTCGTACTCAAAAGGAACTACAATCGGCGCATCCTGGTATCAAGAGACGTTCATGGTCCTCGGTTATATTACAAGACGAAAAATCCGACGAGACGCTACGTTGCTCAGTTTTATTATATAGTTTGGTGGACGGAAACAAAGTAAATATGGTAAGTAAAGGACGTGTATGATGGATAAAAAATGTATTTATATTCATTAACGAGGAACACCGCACGTCTTGCTGACAGGCAGTTTAAAAGTAAACGATGCTAGTTAACGTCAGCCAACGCTCCTTGAAATGACAAAGGAAGCAGCTGGCTAATAATAGCAATTTTGCTTCATCCTTGACCTTGTAAGCAAAAAATATGACTTCACGCGCCGCTGGCTTTCAGGAAAGTAACGAATGGTGACGTCTTAGTTTTATTTCTTATTGGAAAGCAAGAACACTCAGACGTCCATTTTTGGGGAGGGGTGATGAGACGCATTTTCCGTCTGTTTATTCATGCCCCGAATTTGTTTCGAACCATGCGGCCAGCAGCGACGTCTCCGATTGCACAACGAACGTCTCTGCTGTCTTCTGTCCAGGGAGACCGCGCCTACAACGGATCGCATTGCAAGAAGCCACTGCTCTCGGACCCGGGGCTATTCGAAGCCCATTTCGAGGAGCTGCTGTGGGAGCTCACAGAACAAGACCTCAAGGATCCCATCCTGTTCGACGCACAGAACCGGCTTAAAGAGGTGACTTGACGGTTGTAATGTTACCAACAACTTATCGCCCGTACTGATTTGGAAAGCACTGTGTTCGTTTGCTAGGTTTTGCTCTACAATGTCCCGGGAGGGAAAAGAAACCGCGGCCTTTCTGTGATTGGCTCCTTGCGGGAGCTCGTCCCACAGACGAAGCTCACGCAGGACGACGTCCAGCGTGCTCTGGTGGTCGGATGGTGCATTGAATTGGTAAATTGTCACAAATACTGTACAGCTGTACCTCAGTTTTTTAATTTCCCATAGGAAGCCATTAAAAATGAGAACAATCCGTTTCCAGGTCCCCACAAAACATAATTTTCTACTAAATAATCTTATCCTGTGACTGGAAAGTGTCCTTGAGCGTTTTCAAAGGCCCTTAGTAATTGAATGTATTATTACAAATAAATAAGCCTTAAAACTACACAAAATACACCTTGTTTTATGTATAATAAATGTGTTATTGTATTAAAATTAAAGAAATAAACTGTACAATATAATAAAGTTATTTTATTTACCTTTGTGATGGTCGTTAATGTAGTTGCCTCTCGATGATATCAGAGTAAAGTTGCCGTGCTTTCTCTGCAATAATATCCTCACACACTGTCCCCTGCTAGCTGCTTTTCGTTAATAATCCAAACGTCTGTGTAAAATCTCAGTCGTACAGTCGTAATAATCCAAATCAACAGAAGTTTTTCAACCTCTTTTATTGCCTGAGAACGTTGCTTAGACAACACAGAATCACCCTTAGCCACACGTAGCAATGGTCGACTTACCGTACTGGGATGCTAAGTCAGACAAACGCACACCTCGTTCGTGGTTTTTGATGATCTCATTCTTCTGCTCGGCCGTAATTTTCTTTTGTCCTCTTCGGCTTAACACTAGCCTGTGTTGGGATCCTTTTCGGTCCCATAATTACAAAAGTACTCCACTTGTTAACAAACCACGTCTGCACTCAAAGAAGGGTGGTGACAAAAACTAGTCCGCCAGTCACCGTGGCGCTGTTCGACTGTGTGGTTTGGTGTTCATCCGCCGAAAACTAGCACGCCAGCCACCGTGGAGCTGTGTGGTTTGGTTCGTCTGCCGAAAACTAGTTCGTCTGCCATGATTATATTCTCGCGAATGTAATGTTCGTAAGGCAAAAAGTTCATGAGCTAAATCACAAATCAGAAAACCTTTATTCGTCCCACAATGGGGAAATTTGTAGTGTTCGTAAGATGAGGTATCACTGTACCTGTATTGTATGTACCTCGCACATTGATTCCTTGATTAGCGATGAATGCCCTTTTCGCTCTGTGGGTAGCTTCAGGCCTTCTTCCTTGTTGCCGATGATATCATGGATGCTTCTGTGACTCGCAGAGGACGGCCCTGCTGGTACAAAAAGGTTAGGGTTGTTCAATTTAAGTTCTCCATTTGTGTTTTTATGCATAATTTCTGTATGTTGCTGTTTTTTTTCTTCAAAGGACGGCATTGGTTTGGATGCCATTAATGATGCCTTCCTCTTAGAGGGTGCCGTTTACAGGCTGCTACGCAGACACTGCAGGAACCAGCCCTACTATGTCCACCTACTCGAGCTATTCAATGAGGTATTTTAGGTTTTATTTTGGTCAGGATAAAAAAAGCTCAGATGATGGATGGATATATTGAAATGTATGTGGAGCCACCACGGTGGTTTAAAGGACAACCGACGTCCACTTTTTTGTTTCCTGACATCAGAAAAACGTTTTATAGCATCTAAAATACCCAAAACACTCAGTATGATATTTTTATTCAAATGCAAAACACCAATAAAAATGACTTAGTGTCGAAAATCTGCAAAAGAAATGAGCTGCGAATTGGGCATTTTCAGAAAGTCCCGCCCCCAGTTCGTGACGTCACGCCAAGATGTCTTGCATTGCTGGAGAATCAAAACAATGGCTTCAGATTCAGAGAATATGCTTTCTTGTTACACATCCAGTAATGAATATGATTCAAATAGTTCTGAAGAGGAAAGCATACATGTTTGCAATCGATTAAAGAATTTATTCTGTGCTATTTTGAGGCAACATTGGAGGAAAATGTATCACCAAAAAAGAGGCAGAAAATGGCGACCAAGCTCCGTGTGAGGAATTAATCAGCCCGTTTCCACAGGCTGATAAATTCCTTACATGGAGCTTGGTCGCCCTCTTCTGGCTCTTTTTGGTGCAACATGATGTTTTCAAACCAAAAAGGTACAGCAAAATATATATTGACGTGATGGAAGGACTGCTACAATGTGTCCTTTTTTACGGTCAAGGGCGGTGCTTTAGTGACGTCACGTACGGACTCGTTACCAACTCAAAAACAAGACTTCCGGAATATTCAGCGCGAGTCTTAAAACGTAAAATATAGCTATATGCGGTGGAATCTTTGTAAAATACGCTCAGTAGAAGTCATTTGAAGCCATTTGACAAATTATGGACACAACTTGTCCGGAGACGTCGGTTGTCTTTTAAAAGCTCTACTCAAACGTATGATGTGTTCTCCTCATGTTTGCAGTGTACTTCAAATTTCACCCCACAAAATCATACGTTACTTTCATGTTTCAAAATTATGCAATGGCTGTGAGTGAATGGCGGGGCGGGTGAATTAAGTCGCAAAAAGATATTTGAATGCTGTGCCAATATTAGGGTTGTGGATGAGTTATAAAGCCTTTAATAGTCCCACAATTGGGTAATTTGCATGAGATTGAGCCAATGTCAAATAACTGTGGGCAAAAGCCAGGTAGATCCTGGAGACAACCGCTGCTCCTTAGGCGTATCTATATTTTTATTTAACATAATGATAGAGAATAGACAGAAGAGAAGTTCTCATATTTAAAGGTTTCATGCTGTTGTATGCTTAGTTGGCCAACACAAGGCCAACAATGGACGCACAAATCTGGGGTCAATCTGAGGTGACCAGACACAGCCTGTTAAACTCCTCAGGTAGGAGATCTGGCCTTGGGCGGAATTTAGGACTTGGCAACTCCTTCACAGGAAGAGCTCATTAGCCAGGTTACAAAATCTATCAGTTTATGGAAAGACAACCTATTAAAATGTATGTTGGTTTATGGATGTTGGTGCTTGGGACATCCAGGGGCGTGATATTCAAATCAAGAAGACTATGTTTTACTAATGTATCACTTAAATTTGCATCTAGTCTGAATAAATAGCTTGGTACAGGGCTGCAGTGATTGGGCGTCGGTCATGAATGGCTGTGTTCCCTGCCGGCAGTACAAGACAACCTTCATGTGTTCGAGAGTTGCAGTGTTTGCTCTCGCCCTAAAATTAGTTGGGATTCCCACCGGCTCACCTGCAACCCTCATTTGGACAAAGGCTATGTTGCACAAGAGAGTTTCATAGTCCCGTTCTTTTCCCTCCTTGCAGATATCCTTTCTGACAGAACTGGGTCAAGCACTGGACCTCATGACAGCACCCCCTGGTCATGTCGACCTAAACAGATTCACCATGGAGAGGCAAGTAGACGTCTGCAAGGGAATAAAATTCACAAAGCAGTGGTTTCATGCCAGTATGCCACAAAATAATCCAAATTCACCCAATTGGTGACATTTTCATTCGGTATTTTACAACTGTAAAATGCATCAATACAAGGCCTTGAACATATGACCCTCTTTCAGGTACAAAGCTATTGTGAAATACAAGACTGCTTTCTACTCCTTCTACCTCCCGGTGGCAGCAGCAATGTATATGGTAAGAAAAGCAGTGGTTGAGTCTGCAGTGAGGTAAAGACCAAAAGTCTTCCCGAAATCTATCTATCACATTTTTATAGGCTGGAATCAAAGATGAAGAGGAGCATAAAAATGCCAAACTCATTTTATTGGAGATGGGAGAATTCTTCCAAATACAGGTGAGCTTATTTGGCATGAAAAAAAAAATATTTATACACAATACATATTGATTTATATAGCGCTTTAACAACAGCTGAAGCAGTAACAAAGTGCTTAACATGGACAGCTATCATATACAGAAAATAAAGCAGTCACAAAGATGGCAAATAAACTCTACATATTCCTGTTGCAGGATGACTACCTGGACTGTTACGGAGACCCTGCTGTGACTGGAAAGGTCGGCACTGATATCCAGGACAACAAATGCAGTTGGCTTGTCGTCACGGCGATGGAGGTCCTTACTCCTGAACAGAGAAGAGAGTTAGAGGTGGGTTTCAGTATAGCAATTCTCAATAGTTTTCATGTTTGTATTATTTTTGCTGTATTATATACATTTATATTTGGGTTACTGTTAAGAGAGTTAATGGCTAGGCGAATGAAACTGTTAAAATGTCTGCTGGATTTGGTGTGTGTGGATCGGTAGCGCCTGCCAGAGGGCAGTACCTGGAAAGGTGGTGTGCAGGGTGCGGAGCGTCCAGTAGGATATTCCGTGCCCTTGTCTTGGTTCTTGCAGTGTGCAAGTCCTCAAGAGTGGCTAGGGCGGTGCCAATGATTTTTTTCTGCTGTCCTAACTGTCCATTGAAGTCATATTTTGTATTTTTTTTATGAACTTCTCTGCCTAAAGTTGCATCCCTTCCCCCCTCAGGTGTGTTACGGGCGACACGATGACGCCAGTGTGGAAAAGGTCAAAGCGTTATACAACATCCTGGAGATGCCGAGCCTCTACCAGAAATACGAAGACAAGAGCTACCAACGCTTGCAGAAACTGATCGCGTGTCATGCTCAGAATCTTCCTCACGCGGTGTTCCTCAACTTTGCCAAGAAGATCTACAAGAGGAAAAAGTGAAGAAGAATAAGGAAGATTGTTGAAGGACTCCAGATGGCTTCAGTGGGTCAATAACAACCCATCGGACTATCTGTTTAATTCCATTCACACTTTAACTTCTTACCTATTTATTGCAGCATCCCCAGTCATTATCTACTTGATAGTTCCGTTGTGATATGTTACATAGTTGCACGTATTTATCTAGACGATGAATGAGAGCTCCATATTGACCCAGGTGTACTTTCTCAAGTCTGTATTTTTGTACGGCCATTGCAAGTATAGGCTGCCCTGGACAGATTGTTTATTACCTTTCATAAATAACCAGTTCTATAATTTAGGTTTCTGACTTGATGAATTTTGTTTTAATATGCCATAAAATGCCACTCTTCCTTAAAGGGCAACCAACGTCACTTTTTTGTTTTTTAACTGACATCAGAAAAACGTTTTATAGCATCTAAAATACCCAAAACACGCAGTATGATATTTTTATTCAAATGCAAAACACCAATAAAAATGACTCAAAGTGTCCAAAATCTACAAAAAATTGAGCTGCGAATTGGGCATTTTCAGAAAGTCCCGCCCCCAGTTCGTGATGTCACGCCAAGATGTCTTGCATTGCTGGAGAATCCAAACAATGGCTTCAGATTCAGAGAATATGCTTTCTTGTTCCACATCCAGTTATGAATATGATTCAAATAGTTCTGAAGAGGAAAGCATACATGTTTGCAATCGATTGAAGAAGTCCTTCCGTGTCATTTTGAGGCATCTGGACTGCAATGTAGCGTCCCACAAAAGAGGCAGAAAAATGGCGACCAGCTCCTGTGAGGAATGAATCAGCCCGTTTCCACAGGCTGATAAATTCCTTGCATGGAGCTTGGACTCCCTCTTCTGGCGGCTTTTGGGTGCAACACAAGGTTTTCAAACCCAACAGTACAACAAAATACTTTGACGTGATGGAAGGACGCTACAATGCGTCTTTTTTACGGTCAGGAGGCGGTCCTTTACTGACGTCACGTACGGACTCGTCACCAACTCAAAAAACAAGACTTCCTGAATGTTCAGCGCGAGTCTTCAAATGTAAAATATAGCTATATGCGTTGGAATCTTATTAGAATACGCCCGGTAGAAGTTATTTGAAGCCATTTTACAAATTATGGACACAACTTGTCCGGAGACGTCAGTTGTCCTTTAAGGGTCAGAGGTTAGGAGCTAATCTAAACTAATTTTGGGAAAGACCCTTGACTGGTCATTTGTCATTCAGAATGAGTATTTTCAGCCCTAAAGGAAGAGTTAGGGTCTTCGTTATGATGCCAAAATTTATACCTCAGACTGTGGAGGATGTGCTAAACACAAGACCACCATGCTGCATTGTCAGGGTTTCAGTGAGCTGTAGACTGTTAAGTTCCACTTCAGTTTTTAGTCAAAGGAGCGTTTTTTAGTCATAGCAGCGACACAAACATGGATAGAGCAGGAAAGGCAGGAGCCAAGATACAAATTCAAAACCACTCCACTGTGAGGCAGACATGCTTACCACCAATTCCCACTGTGTTGCCCTAAAACAAACCTTCAATAATAAAACTGAGTTGTAACAAATACATTTTAATGAAAGCCTGAAGGAGGTTCGAAAGTAATTACCGGTATCTCAGAAACTGTACGAGACAAATGTACGGAAGAGGATTAGGGCAATTGAAGAAAAAAAAAGGTTAACAACATTCTAACTTTATTCTCAGAATTCGGATTTAAAAGGCAGAATTCTGAGATTAACTCATTCACTGCCATTCACGAATGTATTCGGGAATTTAAAATATGACGTAGAGCGCCATTCCTGAACTTGTTTGGGTTTTGTTTTATCATTGTTCGGTGCCGATAAAGAGCTGGCCATAGCCTCTGGCAATATTTTTTCTTTTCAACAAGGGGCCAGCATTTCCCCTTTTTTCCATGTTAGCGCTTTGCTGCAGCTTCAGCTGTTGTTGAAGCACTATATAAACCAATATGTATGTAACTCCAAACCCATATAATTAGGAATTAACTCGTTTTTTTTAATGACAGAAGAGAGTCTAATGTTTCTAACGCTGTCCTAAAATTTAAAATTCTGTGGGTGATGGAATTCTAGTGACAATGACAAAAACGCGGGCACTGGAGTGGACACATTTTTGTAAATAAAGTCTGACAATAAAGTCAGTATTCTGACTTTCTGACTACAAAGTCAGAATTCTGAGAATAAAGTGAGAATTTTGCCAACCTTTTTTTTCTTCGTTGGCCCTCATCCTCTTCCGTACGAATTAGATGTTATGACCAGAAAAATAAAGGCTCTGGCAAATATGACTCCTACTTCGTGCTTGTTCGAAGTCTCGACGGGCCGCTGCGCCCTTGCCAGAATCACGTGACACACGGGGGCCCCCCAGCAGTGCTGACCACGTGACCGATTACCCCCCACCCCTACCTCTCCTTCCTCGCATCTTTTTGTAATCTCGACGCTCGCGAGAGGACCTGGCGGCTGATACTCGCTTCACATCCGGGAGAAAGTCATTCCGACACGGACTGGAACACCCGAGATGGACGCCTTCTCCTTTGACGTGAGTCCTCAAAGATATATGTAATCGTTATATTAAATTGTATACAGACATTTGAAATTCCCCGATGGTCGTCCGGTTGAATCGTCACGTATCACAGCTACCGCTTTAAAACGATCGCTTGACATCATTAGGACATAATGTAAAGTCCCATACCATGATGTGAGAGGACACTGGGATGGATATGTGCACAATGCAAGCCGATCGGCCTTCATTTTAGAGCGATGCGGATGCTACCACCACCCCACCTCCCTCTTTCCACCTTCTTCCTCCTCCTCCCAGTCTCCATCACGTCTATAGGATCAATAGATGCATTCTCAATACAGTCAGCAATGTCAAAATAGTTTTCATCACGTCCCATTTTTCAAACAGTTTGCTTTTTTTTGGTCTCCTTGGGTTGACAATGGACAATGAAACGTGTGTGAGATTTATATTCCAGTGACGCAAAAGGGCACAGTGCAGCAATGAGCAATAGCCTTCCTCTCATGCAGCATTGTTGCCGCTGAGTGATTATTTCATGCTCCACTTAAAGCAGCTCCTCATAGCTTTAAGGGATGGTGTGTTTTTCTTTCTTGTCCTTCTTCCAAAAGAAAAAAAAACACATTCATATTCATTGTTAGCTGGTGTGTATGGATGCACAGATGGAGACAGAAAAGAACAGCAGTGAGCAAGCCAAGCAGAAGATGGTCATCATGAGTGGTATTATTAGTGTTAGGGTATATATTGGATGAGAATAACAATGAACAGGATTAGTTTACATTCCAGCGCTAACATTGATTATAGTTTAGTATACATATAGTAACATTGAGCAGAGTCATTATTTTGTGTATGTGTGTAAATGATGCGATGGAAAAGTAGTGCACTGTTAAGAGTTATAAATAAATAAATAAATAAACACATACATACATAAACAACATAAATACATACATACATACATACATACATACATACATACATACATACATACATACATACATACATACATACATAAACAAATAAATACATAAATAAATGGCTGGATAGATTGATAGCTAGATAGCTAGCTATCTTGCTCGCTAGATAGATAGCTAGTTAGACAGGCAGGTAGGTATATAGATAGATAGATAGATAGATAGATAGATAGATAGATAGATAGATAGATAGATAGATAGATAGATAGATAGATAGATAGATAGATAGACAGACAGATAGACAGACATATGCCCATGTGCCATATTAAATGTAAACAAAATTATGATTAGACACATTTAGGGAATTTAGGGACGCGAACCCAGCTGACTTTGGGCAATAGGCAGTGAAAAACTTTTTTTTCTTACATATAATGAACATTTGTAAATTCAATGTTGCTTTTTATAACAATTCCTCAGAGGTTTTATTTGTTTATAAAATAATATGACATGATTGATCAAATGCATTTGATCCAGCTTGATTTGTATGTGGTTGACAACATTATCCACCGCCGCGCTAGATGATTGCTTTAACTTCAAAAGCGTGATGCAAAAAAGTCATATATTGTGTTTCATCAATATTCATCATGTTTCCTTTGATGTTCCAGGGTCTAGGATGTAATGCCAACATGTGATCGCCACACCAATCAAAATTTGGCTTGGCCGAGCGTTTATTAGAAGAACAACAAAATATCTCATCTTCTCCCCTCAAAAAAATATTACAAGTCCAATTACCACAATGCAATCTTCTGGCTGCTCCGCTCAACTCGGCAAGCCACGGCGTTTCGACCTCAGCAGACGGACCACAACCTGCATCGCAACAAAGTCTCGCGGTTCTCAGAAGGAAGATAAAAACATGAACACCGTCACCTTATCCTCTCCCAGACGAGTTACTAAAGCAACCGTCGCCCCGCCCAGGAGCAGGCCAGTGGCGCACCCTCGAGTCCCACTGAGACAAAGTAGGTTAGTTGCTCAAAAGCAGACCTCTGTCCCCAACAAATCAGCTAAGCCTAAACCCAAGAATGTTCACACAGTTGCGGCGGCGAACAAAATCTCACCTATTCTTCCTCCGGCTCCTTCCGTTCTCCCCCTTGACCCGAACTGCAATGAACCGAGCCTGCCGTGCTTATGCTGCGATGGCCGCTCGCCGCAGGACAACAACAGCATGTTCAACCATAACCACAACAACAACAATACAGTTTCTCTCAGGCACCAACTGCAACTTCCTCCTCCGCCTCCGGTCATAGTACCCCAGAGGAAAAACAGGACGGGGGCAGAGGAGCAGTCTCGGTTACTTGCTCAAGCAAAGCCAGAGCCTCCTATTCAACCCGCCACCAATGAAACCGTGTTTGAAAAAGCCGATCTGGACGACACAAAAGACGTAACATTTAAGGAAGAGGACGATGATAGCAGCGGTGGAGATATTGATATTGACGATGAGGACGATGATGATGGCGACCACGATGACGAGGACGATGATGACACCCTTGTGCCCTCGTGCTGCGACTGCCCTCCCTCCCTGCTGGAGTTCTCGCTTTCTTCCTCGACCTCCTCTTCCTCTACTTCCATTAGCTCATGCTCTGATTTAGAGTCTGACTCTGCAGATCAATACACTCCCCAATACCAAGATCCTCTATCTGTGTCAATCAAAGAGTCTCCTCCGCAATGTCATCCTCCTTCCCGATCACTCCCTTCTTTACCAATCAGAAGCCGTTCCTTCAATTTAACGTCCCACACTCCCATTCCGTCCCCAGATGAGGGCTACCCCTCAGCCTTGGACACCCCTTCTCCAGACTACTTGGGAGCCAAAGATGATACCGAAGTCAACAAGATGGGATTACTTGACTTCCTGGAATCAGTTGGAGAATTTGGCAAAATGGAACGCTTCAGTCAGGTGATCCAAGTGGCCCGCTGGGATTTGGAAGGCGAGCAGAATTGGGATGTCTTGAGAGATCGCTTGGACCACTTGGATCGCTTGGAGAAGGTCAACAGGGTAATCAAATTGTCATACATAGCCAGACGCCACGAGAAGGGGCTTGATCTTGATGATCTGGAAGAGCAGGACCTTTCCGACATCACGAATAAGATGGGCAACGTCGATATGGGCGGGAAGCTCTACAAAAGCGGCCTGGGATTCATGGGAGAATCTCAGGAGTTCTCAGACGCCGGCGTGGACCTGACGGCTCCGTCGGACTGTGACGATCCTCTCGCACCGGACTCCTTGACCCCTTCCCCGGCGGAGCCTCCTCCTCGACCACCGAAGCCTCCGGTCCGTCACGCCAGCGTGAACTCCGACCTCCATACCTACATCAATATCAGTCGAGAGACCACCTCCATGGCCGTGTCCACCTCGCCCACCTTGTCCACCTTCTCCTCCAACTCTTCCTCTCCCACATTCACCACCTTTCGCTGTGAGAAAACTGTACCTATGACTCCACCGTCAATCCCTCCACTTCCTACCTCCAAACCTGTCCAGTACCTAACTCTTTACACCGCCTCCTCTCCGTCCATCCCCACGCCGACTCCTCCCATTCCTCCACCTCGGAAAAGACACCTGGCCAGGAAGGAGGCCCAACGCCTCGCCGCTCTTCAAGCAGAAGAAGAAAAGACCCCTTTGTCCTTACCGCCTCCTACGACACGCCCACCACCTTTACCCCCACCACCGGTTATCTCATCCTCCCAACCCCCTCCGGGTATACCCCCACCACTGCCACCGGCACTGCCTCCCCAACCTTTATTCCATGCTCTGGATGTGGAGATCCACAAGTTGTTGATGCTTGCGGGATTGACTCAGGCTGAGCTCCTCAAACTGAGCCCAGAACTCGGTGACTGTGTCGGAGCTGTAGAGGAAGATGGGAGGTTCAGGCTACCGGAAGAATACACAGAATGTGAACCTAAAATAATGGAACAGGACAGATGTAGTAGCAGAGGCAAGTCAGTTGGGGATGGAAGGGCAGATATTCCCTGGCAGAGGAAGTTAGAGGAAGGCAAAGAAGCCCAGAGAACCACCTCATTCTCAGAGATGGCCCGAAAACGAAAGAAGAGCAGCATTCTGACATCGGACACTTACTACAGCACTGCTTTAAGTCACACGCAGGACACGAAAGCCAAACATATAAACTTTGAGTCCCAACATTATGCAGATGAGATACTAGATTCACCACCCCCTCCTCCTCCACCTCGACCTTTACCCCCAATACCACCAAGCGTGCCGTCCCTGAGTGTTAGTACACTCCTGGCTAACTCTGCACGGCCTGAACGTTTCGATTGGCTCATAGCTTTTACACCTGACGCCGACATTCCACCGCGGCCCACTCAATTAAGAAAATCTCACATGGAAACGGAAAAGAAAAACTCCCCAGTTCCAAAAGTCACCAGCTTCAAAGAGTTGCGTTACTGGAAAAATGTTGCCCCTACAACGAAGGTGATCACCGACCCTGACCCTGACCCCTCAGTTATAACCCCGGACCCCGACATACTGTACAACCTAAAGTGGAGACGTGAGAAGGAGGGCAGCGGAGGGAGCCAATGGGAGTATACCTCTCAAGCCCAGGCCCTTTTCATGCAGCCTCCCCCAGCCCTCACCTCCATGGCGGCTCTGAAGGAGATGCTACAGAGGGCGGATGAGGAGAGCGGAAGAGGGGACAAGTTAGGCTGCTCTCTCAGTGACGGCAGCCTGTGGACGACCAACAGAGAGTGGGAGCCCCGAGATGTGGTGAAGAAGGAACACAAGGAGAGGCAGGAAGAAGAGAAGGTGGAGGTGCGAGGACAGGCCGACGGCGGGAGGACACTCGAGTCAAGAACCACTGGTGAGAAGTTATTTTAATGATCTAATCTGAGAATTAAGATGTATGTGTGAGCGATTGTGTAGGACAAATACTGTGTGACTAATTATAAACAACATTATTCAGGTTTCAACCGTAATCTGGTGACCCACCTACCCCTAATGTAGATGAAATGATCAGGATGCGCTTTCTCAACAATTCACGAACTAACCATGAATTGGACAAGACTAATTTGCTCACCTTTGAATCTGGGAACAATTTAGACAAGGCGATTTTCCGTTTACAATATACAAAGCAAGTCCACTAGGCACACTTAGAGGAATCTGTTGCTGACATAATTTGCCTGATATACCACCACACGGTCCAGAAGTCCAGTTCTAATTAGAGTAATGAACTAAAACTAGACAGTGTGGTTAGCAGTTCTACGGTTCTGGATTATGAACTCAGTTTCGCAATTTAAATTAACCTAACAAGCATGATCTGAGATTCGAAATTCCAGACTATGAGACAAATGTGCTAAACACCTTTTCACAATTCTGCCTACAATGTATATCCCATACTCCCATGGTTGGCATGTTACCTAATTTTGTGACTCACGTTTATCCTGATGACAGAGTTGGTAAACGTGGGTTTACCAACTCACCTAGGAATGCACTGATAATAATCACAGCGCGATACAATTAAATGTAACAGTTCAGGACACAATGAAGAGAACAGGAATGGCAAGCATGAGTCAGAGTATAGCACGATGCACAATGCTTAGAGATAATGAGAGGACAAACTGTGAAGGGACGACTGTGTGCAAAAGGGAGATGGATACCGAAGGTAATATGAGGAGAAGGGTGGAAAGACTCCAGCTTGTGTTCTTGGTTATCAGAGTGTGATGTCATCACTGCCTCATTCAATTATTGATTGCCTCTCCTGGCTAAGCAAGGGAGAATTGGAAAGTCTTCTGAAGAGCTCGGCAGATTTTTTTTATGCTGTTATTGACATTTAATATAAAGTATACGGTATAATCTACGTTGTCTCGTTTTGCTAATTGTCTTTTGGTAATTTTAAAATACTTTCCTTTGGGAAGTCTCTTTCTTGTGTACCCTGCCGTCTTTTCCCTTGGGTGACAGATAACTCGGCTCAAATTTCTTATATCTTGCAGCGCTGCTCGAAGCCGAATAGAAACTATGAAACTTGTCAAGATAAAGCATAATTTATTTCAATTGAGGCCAATCATTCCAACACTAACAGCAAATCACAATTATACATCATCGGTGATGATTTTTAAAGCCACTTTTAGTGGTAGGACCTTTTTAAGTATGTACACCTTTAAGGTTCATAGAAGGCAGGTCTTAGAATCTTGACCAATCACTGACACTCTTTTTCAGCCAAAACAGGAAGTGTTGCGTGTTTACTTAATCTAATGCGAAAGGAGCTACTTGTTGAACTCAGTCTTACTTTGAATGCCCGGAGTTACCGTGCAAAATTTAACAACTAAATCGTTGTAGTGTACCACATACTAGTGTTTAAACTAGACGTTTATTGTTATTTAGAAAGAGTTGACTCGACTGACGTTTGACTCACCGTGTTCACGTGGGGGTGGACTAAATCTAAATGCGAGTCCACGTACATGGAGAAATAGCAGGTAACGAGATTATTCATGGCGTCTTAAACTCCTTTGAAAGTACTGAGAGTATCTTTTTTTCTAGTCACAGGTATATATTAAAAGTGGAAGTTTAAATTTATAGTTTCATTTATGACACATGGATAGTTCACCTTTATTTTTTGTGTCATCTGTCGTTTCCACTCAGGTAAAATACATTTGTATTAGTCCTCCTGCTTTTTCATAATCACTGTATCTGTTGAAATGTTTTATGAAGTCAAGTATGTTTTTCTGATGTGATAACTCCCATGAGTGTGCATTTTGTCTCAACAGACACTAACATTCTCTGCATCTCTCTCCTTCCCGTTTACCACTTTTTTTTTCTTTATTACCTTTCCAATTCAATTTTGATGTCTCCATTGTTTGTCCACGCCACTCCCGCATTACGCTGCTTATGGCTTTCGCACCTTTCCAAAAAACAGTTTCCTCTCCCCCACTATCCCTTACCCAGCCCTACTTCCTCCATGCTGCCCCTACTTCCCATCAACATGGCCACTTCTGTATAAATTCCAGACTGCAGGCACAAATCGGCCAAGAGTCCTCAAACACCCAAGAAAGACCGCAGTCGGTTTATTCTGACGCCGTGTTCAGAAACCAGTCCAAGGCAGGTTTCGGTTCTTCCAACCGTGGGAAGGAATTAACGCAAAATATAGAAAAGCAAATTTCCAGCAGTTGTGGAATTGATGAGATGGTGGGCTCCCAGTGTAATTTGGACTCTCTCTACTGCAGTGACAAGCAAAGCATAGCAGACCACCAATCTGCTCATGCTCCTGAATGCACCACCCCATATAAAAACATTGATGTCATGATGACACATCCATGTGGTCAAAAAACTCATGCAGACCGTAACGCTTACAACATCAGGGTGTCCAAAGACCTACCCCCTCTACCCACATATTACCTGTACCGCTCCAAGCATTGCCCACTGCATGGGGGCTCCCCTCCTCGCCTCTCCCCAATCGGAGCCCTCTCGCCTCCTCTGCGCTCGGGGGCGCTCCCTCCGAGCGCGGCGGGCTCTGGCCTTACCTCGCCTCTTTTCCCCCGATCGCACACCCTTCCCGTCCTGGCCCCCCATTCCTACTACCCGCACTTGTATCCCACAATGCCACTCTGTGCTCCCCCTCTGCCCCCAAAACTCTTCCAGGCTTCCCGGCAGCCTCACGTGGCCAGTAAGATCGCTCTTTTTCTTCTTCCACGTTATATATAATGGATGTCTTTTCTCTCTCTACTTTGTTGTCTTTATTCCCTTTGCGGTGTGTTGATTGGATTCAGAATTCGATGTTTAAAAATATCAAAGCAGCGCCTCATGGTTATCGTTCTTCTTAAAGCTGTGAAAATAGGCTTGCGTGTGGTGACATCTGCTCGTGTCAGATTGGGTTATTGCTCCTCTCTGTCCCTTTTTTGTCCATCTGTTCTTGTGCGACTCATCTGTTCGTTTCAACTTTTGAGTTGTTGCATTGTTGTGTACTCCAAAAAAACAAAGGCAAGTCAAGTTTTGGTTAAATACTCAGATTTTTTGACTTTTAAACTTTTCATGGATTGTATTGCAGCTCACTAAAAGTTAGATATTCAGCTTTTGGGTGAAATTTTAAGGTTTAACCTAAAACGCATCACAAGCTAAGCTTATTTTTTATGTTCTCTAACTGTTTGAATTTAACTAATTCAATGTCCATCCATCCATCCATTTTCCGTACCGCTTATTCCTCATTAGGGTCGCGGGGGGTGCTGGAGCCTATCTCAGCTGTTGCCAGCCAATCGCAGGGCACACAAAGACGTACAATAGTCACTCTCACACCTCGGGACAATTTGGTGTGGTCAATCTGCCTGCCATGCATGTTTTTGGAGTGTGGGAGGAAACCGGAGGGCCCGGAGGGCCCGGAGAGGGTCCGCGCAGGCCCGAGGAGAGCCCACGCAGGCCCGGCATGCAGGCTCCACACAGGAATGCCGGACCGGGACATGAACCGGCGACCTCTGCACTGTGAAGCCGGTGTGCTAACCACTCGACTACCGGGCCACCCTCTTCATTTCATGTCATTCACAAATTTATTTGGGAATTGAAAATGTGACGTAGAGCGCCATTCCCGAATTTGTTCGGGTTTTGTTTTTTCGTGTTAGGGTGCTAATAAAGCGCAATGGTTTTTTTCTTTCCACAAGGGGGCAGCATTTCCCTTTTTCCATATTAACGCTTTGTCCGAGCTTCAGCTGTTGTTAAAGCGCTATATAAACCAATATGTATGTACAGTAAAGTCTCGTTATATCGATATTCAAGGGAGTCCGAAAAAATATCGATATAACCGGGACTATCGATATATCCGACCCTGTTTGCATGTAATTTTCTCCGTGCGTGCATAGAAATAGTATCGATATAACCGGGACTATCGATATATCCGATATCGATATAACGAGACTTTACTGTATTGCTTTTTTATTATTATTTTCGAAAGCCGCCCTCATTTCAAGGTCATATAACTGCAAAACCATCGAATTTAAGAATTAACTCTTTTTTCTGTTGAGAAAAAAGAGAGTAAGATTTCTTATGCTGCATTGAATGTTGATATAGTCCTAAAACTCAATATTTTGTGGATCCTGGAATTTGACACATTTTTGCACGTCTGGCAGTCATTGGCAGTTAATATGTGTTTATAAAAATTTCACCCAAAATGTTCCAAAAAGCATAAGATTCTTAAGATTTTGTGAGGGAAATGAAACATATGTATGCTTAAATGGCACAGCCACTGTGCATGCTTAGCCTCCCATCCAACAAACTCCAGGGAGTAGCCCTTAGCTAACACCTGCCACCAAATGGCAACACTGTGGGTTTGTTATCATTTCTTGTGGAAATAAGAGTACAGTATAAGGCGCTTTGGAAATCCTGCAGTGGAAAAAAATGCAATCCATAATGCTGTTTGACTTCCAATTTAGACTTTGTTTATATTTTAAAACTATCTGGTTTCCTCCCACATTCCAAAAACATGCATGGCAGTCTAATTGAATGCTCCAAATTGTCCCTAAGTGTATGCGTGCGGATGGTTGTTTGTCTCTGTGTTCCCTGCGATTGGCTGGCAACCAATTCAGGGTGTCCCTCACCTAGTGCCCAAAGACGGCTGAGATAGGCTCCAGCACCCCATGCGACCCTAATGAGGATTAAGCTGTCTGGAAAATGAATGGATGGATGGATATTTTTCCATTGAAAATAATTAAATAGAAAAAAAAAACCACTCAGACAAAAACACATGTAGATAAATTTGAGCACATTTATTTCACGCAATATTTTTGTGACATTTTTAGGAATATGTTTCTTGAAAAATTAGCCTGATTACTCGTTTTTTTCCAAATATGAAGGCTCTGCTGTTGTTTGCCACCAGAACCTTTGCAGTTAAATCCATAAAATCAAATCCCGATGAATAAAGGCTCATCTAATCGAATCTAATTAGTGTTAGATGAATAAAGTAAAACATGTTTAATTCATGGCCACTTTGAGATCAAGTTTTTGTGAAAACTGTTAGATCAGTATTTGCCAACCATTCTTGAGCCAAGCAATATTTTTTTGCTGTTGAAAAATGTCACGCACCCCCTGAAAAACCACTGGAAGAGAAATGGCAGTAAAACAGGCCAAAATCCATATGTCTGGGGGTGAGACTGGGCAAATCATACTAGGTCACTTCAAGGTGTCACAATTAACGATTAATCAATAAGTAATCGATTACAAAATTAATCAAAACCTTTTAGCTCTCAGTGACACCCTAAAAATAAGTTGGTGTTAGCACATGGCTTGGGATGTGGTGATTCATCATACAATAAATGATCTGTTGTCATGACATCCTATAATCTGAAGAACCATAAAACGGTCAAAATGCCTTTGGAACTGCGACGCTATGAACTCAACTCCCTCTTCTCGTCATATGTAGTGCCATCTGCTTTTTTCCCACCTTCTTCTCCTCATCGCTAATGACACCACTTGAGTTGAAATATTCCTCTTCATCATGGCTTCATTTGTTAATATGAGTTTTTAAATCCTTCTAAGTCATCCCTCTTGTTTTTATTTGTTTATTTTTATGTATTTTTTTTACTGCTGCCACTGCCAGCTGTCCGCAGTGTGTCGTTCTCTGGAGCTGTGCAGACAAGCGACACATCCTGGATGGGAGAAAGTGTGGCGCATCCGATGAGAGGACATCGTCTCTCCTCCTTGCACCTGCTGGAAAAGAGAGGTATTGTCCCAACATTTCTTTTTTAATTTTTTTTGTGTGTTAATGCAACGTCCTGTAACGCCGCAAGCCGTTTTGTCGATTTATTCATTTATTTAATCATCTATCTATCGATCTATCCATTTACCAATGTACCTACCTACCTACCTAGCTATCCAGCAATCTAGCTAGCTATCCAGCTATCTAGCCAGCTATCCAGCTAGCTAGCTAGCTATCCAGCTATCTAGATATCTATCCAGCTAGCTAGCCAGCTATCTATCTGTCTATGTAGCTCGCTATTTAGCTAGCTCGCGAGCTATCTGTCTATTTATCTAGCTAGCTAGCTATCCATCTAGTTAGCTAGCTAGCTATCCATCTGTCCAGCCATTCATGTATTTATTTATTTATTTACTTATTTATTTGTTTGTTTGTTATTTATTTATGACTCTTAACGGTGCACTTTTGTTTCTGCTCCAGCTCTCGTCAGTGCGGTCAGCGTGGCGGTTGAAGCCGTCTTGGCCCAGTTCAATTCTTCTCGGACACTGATTCAGAAGGTGAATTGCTTTGCTGTCGACTTGTTTACTCGGAGCTGATCGGCCGGAAGGGATTGGCACATATTTAGCGTTTTGATGCGGAATCAGTGATTGGGTTGTCAAGTCATACATTACTGATCGCTCAAATTATCGAGCTCATTCGCTAATTTAAACAAAAGGTGATGGATAGGTAATATCATCGTTGTTATTGGTTGCCTGGGTTATGCAGATATTCCTCCAGGTTATGCTATATTCAACCTGTTCCTGATGGCAGCTGCGCTCCTCTTCCATAAGTCCATCCAGGAAGGTGGCAGCGTACAAATCCAATTCCGCCTGGATGGTAACCTGTTTAACAGCAGACGCCTACAGGCCAAGACCAAGACCCGGATCAGCGGCATCCACGAGCTACAGTATGCAGATGATTGTGCTCTGCTGGCCCACAGCCCAGCTGCCATGCAAAATGCCCTTGATACCATGTCCTCCGTCTACCGATCACTCGGTCTCGTGATCAATGTAAACAAAACGGAGGTCATGGCAAAAGAGAGTTCTCCAACCCCAGCGTTCACCCTCAGTGGCACACCCCTCAAGGTTGTCCAACAATTCAGCTACCTCGGCAGCATTCTAACACCCTCCTGTCTAATTGATGATGACGTCCAGGCCCGCATCCATCAAGCCTCCAAAGCTTTTGGCAGATTGCGTACTTGTGTGTTCGAAAACAACCACTTAAGAACTCCAACAAAAGTCGCAGTCTACCAAGCAGTGTGTGTGTCCACGCTGCTATATGGCGCAGAAGCCTGGACCATCTATCGACGCCATGTGAGACGCCTTGATGCATTCCACATCAGGTGCCTCCAACGAATCCTTGGCATCACCTGGCAGGATCGTGTTCCACACACCGACATCCTTCAACGCACTGCCTCAACCAGTATCGAGGCCATACTGGCAAAGAGGCAACTTCGGTGGGTTGGACATGTCATCCGGATGCCTAGCTGCCGCTTGCCTCGACAGGTGCTTTATGGACAACTCTTGTCAGCGAAGAGGAAGCCTGGTGGTCCTAAGCTGCGATACAAAGACCAGCTTAAACAGACTCTAAAGAACTGCAACATCAAGCCCAGCGATCTGGAGTCTGCTGCAGCGAACAGGCCACTGTGGCGCTCCTTATGCCACGAAGGGGTGACACAACTTGAAGACAAGCGCACCCAGAGGAGGATCGTGCGGCACGAGCAAAGACACCTTTGTGCTGCTTCAGTACCGTCTCGCCAGCCCGGTCCTGGCCTCACATGTCCTGAATGTGGCAGGATTTGTGGCTCCAGAATCGGGCTTCATAGTCACCTACAGTGGCATCGCCGCCAGCGACAATAACCACTGTCCAATACCCCACAAAGCAATGGAAGCGACGTCATCCTCGACTTCGATGGACTGCCAAGAGAGAGAGGGTTATGCACAACATGTTTTTTTTTCTTTTTTTTTTTTACTCAAGAGCTCAATTACGGTTAGAAAATTTATAATCTACTTAATAATATTTAAGGACTGCCCATTGTGTGCCTCTGATACCCTATAAACATAAGTCGAGCACATCTTAAAGGACAACCGACGTCTCCGGACAAGTTGTGTCCATAATTTGTAAAATGGCTTCAAATGACTTCTACTGGGCGTATTTTAATAAGATTCCACCGTATATAGCTATATTTTACGTTTTAAGACTTGCGCTGAACATTCAGGAAGTCTTGTTTTTGAGTTGGTGACGAGTCCTGACGTAACGTCACGGAAGGAACGCCACTGACCGAGAAAGGACACACTGTAGCAGTCCTTTCATCACGTCAATGCATTTTGCAGTACTTTGTTTGGTCTGAAAACTTCGTGTTGATCCGTGTTGATGGCAAAATTAGAAAGAAAACACATAACGCAATGGTGAATCCTTGTGTGTTGATATTCGCTGACAAAAATCCCCATGAGAAAATTTTTTTTTGGGTGCAACATTTCTCTCCAGATACCTCAAAATGACATGGACTAAATTATTTAATCGATTGCAAACATGTATGCTTTCCTCTTCAGAAATATTTTAATCATATTCATAACTATGAGTAACAGGAAAGCTTCTTCTCCGAATCTGAAGCCATTGTTTTGATTGTCAAGCAAGGCAAGACGTCTTGGCATGACACAACGAACAAGGGGGCGGGACCTTCTGAAACTGGCCACTTCCGGTTTCAAATTGAAGTAGTTTTTAGACACTTAGTCATTTTTATTGGTGTTTAGCATTTGACTAAAAATATCAGCCTGCGTGTTTTGGGTTTTTTAGATGCTATAAAATGTTTTTCTGATGTCAGTTAGGAAACAAAAAAGTGGTGTCGGTTGTCCTTTAAGGACTGCCCATTGTGTGCCGCTGATACCCTATAAACATAAGTCGAGCACATCTTAAATCAAGGACCACCTTTCCATTGATGGTCTGCCCATCTTTAAACCCGTCTCAAAACTCACTTGTCCTCTTTGGCATTTGACTCAGCATGACTCCGACTTAATCTTGGTTTCAATATGCTGGGGCAATTCGCTATACGAACATCTTTAAACATCTTTTTGCGTTGTTTTGTTTTTCTTGGACTTCCTGACACATCATATCCTGTCTGCCTTTACATGATGTCACATCCTATACGTCACATCCGTCCGTCTTTTATAAAAGGCTCTCCCAACACGTCTATCTCTCTCTCTGTCCCTCCTCAACCGACCTCACAGTGTCCCTGCTGTATACAAGATTAAAATAACTTATTCTGTTCAACACCTGGTTTCCTGCTGATTTCACCATCCCACTTCTAAGACCCTGAAGAGCTATGAACCAGGGACGAACGATCACTTTTAACCCATCACACTGCCCGGTGCTTTCTACTATCTTTGTGACTGCTTTATTTAATGCAGAGATTCCCATGTTAAGCGCTTTGTTACAGCTTCAGACGTTGTTAAAGCGCTGTATAAATCAATACATATTGTATCGCATTATGGCTAAGGCCCGTTGCGTTGAAAATAGTTGTTGCTAACAGACTTGTATTTTATGCATCGTGGATGCCGTGGAAACTGTTGAGGCAATATCCCGCTTTGACTGTGGTCCTTGTAAAAAACACACAAAAAAAAAAAAAACAATTGCAGGAGTCTTTCACATCTATTTTGGGTGATTCATGAAAAAAGCGATTATCTATTATATGAAACCAACAAAAATCATCCATTTGATTTACCGTTGTTTGCATGCTTTCGCCTTCCATCTACTGACATACCCTCCCACCATCTCCAGGCCTTATCAGGAGACAGCACAGTAAATCCATCGCTGGGCCGCCTGGTGCTGCAGTGCCTCTGCCCCGCCCTCCACAGCCTGCTGACGGACGGTCTAAAACCCCACCAGAGTGACCTGATTGCGGGCAGGAGGCCAAATTCAGCTTGGAGCTTGGTCTTGGCTTCAACACGGCCAGGTCAGACAGAGAATGTATAATGTAAATAGAAATCCTGAGATTTTTACAGTTTCTTGCCTGATGCTCTATTTGTGTGTATGTGGGCATTCAGGTCCTAAAACACAAGCCCTGTTCAATTTACAAGTTCGAGTCGGCGAATTGCCTCAGCTCAAACAGAGCAAACAGCGCTTCAACGCATTCGTCCTCGGATTACTCAAGTAAGTGCTGTTTCTTTGCCAAAAAGAAATCTTTTCTTTTATCGCAGTCTATAAATCCAACTGTCTTTTTTTTTTTAGTTCAAAGCAGCTTGATTTCTGGGTGTCTCACCTTCACTCCAGCAGCGGTAAGTTTGCTTGGATTTTTGTTTGAATGGCCTTTCGCAGTTCACGGGTCCCAGTCTTAGCAACGACTGGTTCATTAATTCAGATTTTATCCTTTTATATCTTGACATTTATTTCGTAACAAGAGGGAATATTTTCCTGTTCGGGCGTTTCGTGACTTGAAAATTTTGTATGAAGAGATTTTCGTAGGTAGAGGTAGCACTGTATAAAAAGAGGAAGGGTAAGATAAGGTCAGTTAAGATAAGATCCTGCTGACCATGATTTTGGTTGAGCAAATTTCCCAATTGTGGGTCTATTAAAGTCAAAGTCACCTTTATTGTCAAATATGCTAATATGCATGACATACAGCACAGATGAAATTACTGTCCTCTCGGACCCAGCATGCAATGCACTTATGACTTTAACAAACATAATAAACATGAAAACGCCAATTTGCCGGGAGAGGGGAGCACCGCCATCTAAAGTCTTACTTATCTTCTGATAAGATAAGATATGATCCTGCCAACAACGGTTTTGGTTTTACAAATTTCCCCATTGTGAGACTATTAAAGTCTTTATCTTCTTATAAGATAAGATCCTGCAGACAACGGTGTTGATTTCGCACATTTCTCCATTGTGGGACTATTAAAGGCTTCCTTATCTTCTTATAAGCTAAGCTAAATGAAGATAAGAAAAGATAAGATAAGATCCTGCCGACAACAGTATTAGTTTGGCAGATTTCCCCATTGTGGGACCATTAAAGGCTTTCTTATCTTCTCATAAGATAAAATAATACAAGATAAGTTGAGATAAGATCCTGTTGACAATGGTATTGGTTTTGCAAATTTCCCATTGTGGGACCATTATAGGCTTTCTTATCTTCTCATAAGATAAAATGAGATAAAATAAGGTAAGATAAGATCCTGCTGGCAATGGTATTGGTTTTGCAAATTGCCCCATTGGGGGTCTATTAACTCATTCACTGCGAGACGCAGGAAACAAAAAAGTGACGTCGTTTGTCCTTTAAAGGACAACAAACACCATTTTTTTGTTTCCAAACTGATATCAGAAAAATATTTTATAGCATCGAAAATACCCAAAATACGCAGGCTGATAGTTTTAGTCAAATGCAAAACACCAATAAAAATGACTCAAAGTGTCCAAAATCTGCAAAAAATTGAGCTGCGAATTGGCCATTTTCAGAAAGTCCCGCTCCCAGTTTGTGACGTCACGCCAAGACGTCTTGCCTTGCTCGAGAATCAAAACAATGGCTTCACATTCGAAGAAGATGCTTTCTTGTTACTCATCCAGTGATGAATATGATTCAAATAGTTCTGAAGAGGAAAGCATAAATGTTTGCAATCGATTAAAGAAGTTCTTCCGGGTCATTTTGAGGCGTCAAGACGGATGTGTAGCATCCCAGAAAATGCAGAAGATGGCGCCCAAGCTCTGTTGGAAATGGGCTGATTTGTCTGCTGGGAATTTGTGTCACAGAATATCAAATAGTTGTCTTGGTGCAACACACAACGATTTACCTTCGCATTATTTATGTATTTTCAACACGGATCAGCACGAAGTTTTCAGGCCAAACAAAGTACGTCAAAATGCATTGTGTGTCGCTTTCTCGGTCAGGAATCGTCACTAACTCAAAAACAAGACTTCCTGAATATTCAGTGCGACTCTTAAAACGTAAAATATAGCTATATGCGGTGGAATCTTTGTAAAATACGCTCAGTAGAAGTCATTTGAAGTGATTTGACAAATTATGGACACAACTTGTGTGGAGGCGTCGGTTGTCCTTTTACAAAAGCTGAAGCTGGAACAAAGCGCTAACATGGAAAAAGGAAAATGCTGCCCCCTTGTGGAAGGGAAAACATTGCCAGAATCTGGCCAGCGCTTTATCGGCACCCAAGCAAGAATCAAAACCTCAATTACAGTAAAGTCTCGTTATATCGATATTCAAGGGAGTCCGAAAAAATATCGATATAACCGAGACTATCGATATATCCAACCCTGTTTGCATGTAATTTTCTCCGTGCGTGCATAGAAATAGTATCGATATAACCGGGACTATCGATATATCCGATATCGATATAACGAGACTTTACTGTAATTAGGGAATGGCGCTCTACGTCATATTTTCAATTCCCGAATAAATTTGTGAATAGCAGTGAATGTGTTACAGGTGTTCCTATAAGATAAGATAACCTTTATTAATTTCACCATGGAGACATTCCCAATTCACAGCAGCAAAGCTCTGAAATTATCTACTAAATGACATCCATCCAGTAACCGTCGTGTTTTTGGTTCACAGATGTGTTGGAGGCATACTACCGTCCGTCCTCCTTCATGCGCTTGTCACTGAGCGCTTTGCAGCCCCTCTTCGACGAGCTGCTCCTCGTGCTGCAGCCTCTCAGCCTGCTTACCTTCAATCTTGATCTACTCTTCCAGCACCACCACTTGGAGCCCCACAGCCCCGCGCCACACATGCGCAGTCCCCCCAATAAGTCAACAAAGGAAAACCGGTCTGAAATTAGCGTTGGGAGACACATGGAAAGCCTCTCGGGGGTAGACTTTACAGCTGCCGGATGTCAGGAAGCTGATGAGCGTAAAACGACTGCTAGCAATGCTGAGTGGCCACTCACTCTGAGTCACACAAGTCCTCAGCTACGCTGGGTCCAGGATAAGAGGATTGGCGAACTCCCTCCTCCAAACACCGATGAGGAAAGCCTTACTCAGCAGGCCGGACAGGTTCTCACGTTTTATCAGAGTAAATAAAAGTCATGCCATGACTTTTTAGAGCTGACATCTGTTTTCTCAATTCCAGGTGATCCAGCAGGGTTGGGATGCTGTGATGCGGTGGGGAGGCAAACTGAGCCAGAATTTGTCTGAGCTCAACCTGGCCACAGGGAAGACGGATGAGACGAGGACCAGCCTGGGAGATCACCAAGCCCAGACAGGATGCGACTTCGCCCCGGTTAGTTCTAACGGGCAGGTGCTCTGGAGTCTGGGTCGTCTCTTTGGTTCGACCGTATCCAAAAGCGCCAATAGTCCAGTGGGTCACACACCGACAAGCAGGTGAGTCCATTAAAAGTGTTTTGGGTCGGGGCTCCACGTATGAGATAACATTTTATCTGTAATCACAACCATCCAGGCGTCCTTCGCATTGGTTGGCCCCGAGTGTCACCGCGCTCACCCGATTCGTGAGCAGCACCTCTGCCCCGGTTTTAAGAAAAACACCAGAACCGATGGAAGAAAGTCACACCATGTCAGAGAGAACGTCTGACACTGCAGACACATCAGAAAAACCACAAAGGTAAGTTTGCACGGCAGGGTTCACCAAACCAACCGAAATACAGTCATGATTCAAAAAAATTTATTCATTTATTAGTTTGTTATTATTATTTTTAATCCTATTGAAGTCATTTGAATGGCAGAGTGAAAAAAAACTAGTTGTCACTCAACTTTGACTTTGTCTACTTTGAGAAATGTTCCAATATTTTTTTTATTAACTCTTCAAATTAAATGCTCAGCTCCCCCAGCTAATACCGTATTTTCTGGTGTATAAGGCACACCCAAAAGCCGTGATTTTCTTCCAAAGATGACTCTTATACGCAGGTGCCCCTTATATATGAAGTCATATCGATGATAATAATAATAATAATAATAATAATAATACATTCCTTTTGTAAGCGCCTTTCAAAACTCTCAAGGACACTTTACAGTCACAGGATATTTTCTTCTGCGGGTGAGGAGTGGCAGCCACACGCGCCAGCGTTCACTCAACCCGGAAGTAACAAAGTAAAAAAAAAAATGAAAAAAAAATACCCACAACAGCTCTCGCAACTACTCTCAGCAGCCACCAACTCCATTTCTCCATTGTAGAAGTTATGCGCAATCCATGCTGGGATATATAAAACGTAACCCCATCTTCTATTATAGCACCTTATAATGTGGTGTGCCTTATATATGGAAAGGTTGTATATATTCTATTGGGAAAACTAGCCAATTAAATAAACAAATAAATAAACATATAGGTAAATAAATAAATACCGTATTTTCCGGTGTATAAGGTGCACCCAAAAACTGTGATTTTCTCCAAAAGATGACCCGAAGCTTTATACGCAGATGTGCCTTATATGTGAAGTAATATTGAGCCACGACAGGTCTCGTAACTACTGTCAGCAGCCACCAACTCCATTTCGCCCTGTAGAAGAAGCGTTGCGTAACCCCAGCCTCTACTGTAGCGCCGTATAATGTGGTGTGCCTTATATTTGGAAGACATTTTTATTCAGGTAACATCCGACTTACGACTGAGTTCAGTTCCGACCAAATGGTCGTGAGTCAAAATGGTCGTAAGTCGAAATCCATTGAAAATGTTGAATAGAGACTCGGAGGCTAAGTGACTTGCAAACTCCCCCCTCTGGTGCCATCACACGGTCGATTGCTGTGCGAAAGTGAGATGCTGCTGGCTGGCCAAAATTGTCATATGCCTTGCCTGACTGCTAGCGCATTGCAGTGCCAGGCGTAGAATTAAAATGTTAAAAATAGGGTCTGGAGGTCGTGGTTATAAGTATGCGTGGTTGTAAGTCGAGCCGGTCGTAAGTCGGATGTAACCCGTGTTTTTATATTATACAGTAAAGTCTCGATATATCGATATTGTTTATATTGATAATACTACTTATTACGACACTATTTTCATTTCCCGTGCACATTTGTAGTCTTTTTATGTATAATTAGTTCCGTTTAGTACGATTCGTGGTTTTTACGATAATCTGGTTACTACGGTGCTCTTTTTCATCTGCCGCCGGCCATTTTGCTATGTTTATATCGAAACGCGCCATCGGTCGCGCCATCGGTCGCGCCATCGGTCGCGCCATCGGCCTCGCCATTGGTCGACTTGGTCACGTGAGTTTGTTATCTGACCAGCTCCCGTGTAACAGAGCCATTTCCATTTTCAGACGCTAGCTCGTGTGTAGCAGACGAGATTGAAGTGTTTGTGTTAAAAGGTAAAAATGGGAAGCAGAAGAAGATTGATGACTTTTTTTAAATTGCATACATAATACAGTAAGATGTAAGCGTTGCAGTTTCCCTGTTGTGTTATGTACATGCCCACTGTACTGTATATGAATGCAATCGTTTTTTTCAACAATGTTTCTTGTTTTGTCTGCTGAAGCGTGATTTTGAATCAGAATCAGAATCAATTAAATTACCATACGTATACATATAAGGACAACCGATGTCACTTTTTATTCAAATGCAAAACGCCAATAAAATTGACTTCACGCCAAGACGTCTTGCATTGCTTGTGAATCCAAACAATGGCACAAAATGGCGAGCTTATGGCCAGCTCCATTTCTTAAATGGCGCTTGGATGCCCTCTTTTGGCGGCTTTTGTTAATGCAGTTCGGCGCAGGACGGATATATCAACATTTTTTCTAACTCCCGAGAATATCGATATAACGAGACTTTACTGTATTTGGAAAACATTTCTCATTCATTGAAGGTGCGCCTTACAGTCCAATGCGCCTTATACATGGAAAAGGTTTGAAAATACACCATTCCTTGGGGCTGCGCCTTATACTCCGGTGCGCCCTATACACCGGAAAATACGTTATTTTAATGTATCGCCTCCCTTGAAATTGAAATGCCGCTCATGGTGATGATGTCATCTCCCATGTTTTGTCCGCCTCACACACATGCATACCTCTTCCATCTTGGCTGCCCTTCAGGTCTGTGCGAACGCTGTGCGACCACGCCGGAGCGGGCTCCGAGCTCAGCTTCCGCAAAGGCGAGGAGCTTGTCGTCGTTGCTGGTGTTGACCAAGACTGGATCCGCTGTCGACAGGGAGACAGAGAGGGGCTGGTACCGATTGGGTACACCTCGCTCATCATGTGACGCCACAACAGCTGCACTCATTGAATTCATCATGGAAAAATAAAATACACACCAAAAAATATAGATGTATAAACACTCACATTCACACTGTAGTACTCTTAAAGGACAACCGACGTCTTGTCACTTTTTTATTTCTTAACTGACATCAGAAAAACGTTTTATAGCATCTAAAATACATCTAAAAATAATATGTTTATTCAAATGCAAAACACTAATAAAAATGACTTAAAGTGTCCAAAATCTGCAAAAAAATTGAGCTGCGAATTGGGCATTTTCAGAAAGTCCCGCCCCCAGTTCGTGACGTCACGCCAAGACAGACGTCTTGCATTGCTGGAGAATCAAAACAATGGCTTCAGATTCTGAGAATATGCTTTCTTATTACACATCCAGTTATGAATATGATTCAAATAGTTCTGAAGAGGAAAGCATACGTGTTTGCAATTGATTAAAGAAGTCCTTCCGTGTCATTTTGAGGCATCTGGACTGCAATGTAGCGTCCCAGAAAAGAGGCAGAAAATGGCGACCAAGCTTTGTGAGGAATTAATCAGGCCGTTTCCACAGGCTGATAAATTCCTTATATGGAGCTTGGTCGCCCTCTTCTGGCTCTTTTTGGTGCAACATGACCAAGCTGTGCTTGTTTTCAGACCACACAAGCACAGCAAAATGCATTGACGTGATGGAAGGACTGCTACAATGTGTCCTTTTTTTTCGGTCAGGGACGTTCCTTCAGTGACGTCACATACAGACTCGTCACCAACTCAAAAACAAGACTTCCGGAATATTCAGCGCAAGTCTTAAAACGTAAAATATAGCTATATGCGGTGGAATCTTTGTAAAATACGCCCAGTAGACGTCATTTGAAGCCATTTTACAAATTATGGACACAACTTGTCCGGAGACGTCGGTTGTCCTTTAAGGCAATGTTCATCGCAGTCCTTCTCGTATGGTGGAGCAAATGGCATCAAATTCGTGATATTTAAGTGAAATGTGCTATTAACTCATTCACTGCCATTCACAAATGTATTCGGGAATTGAAAATATGATGTAGAGTGCCATTCCCAATTTTTTCGTTTTTCTTTTGGGTGCCGATAAAGCACTGGCCATGGCCTCAGCATTTCCCTTTTTTTCCATTTTAGCACTTTGTTCCAGCTTCAGCTATTGTTAAAACGCTATATAATGTAGTTTTTGCATTATAGGTATTGCATTGTATTTTGAATAGCCATCCTCATTTCAAGCTTATATAACTCCAGACCCATATAATTTGGCAATTAACTCTTTTTTCTGATGTAAGAAAAGAGTAAGATTTCTTACACTGCATTAAATATTTAGGTACTCCTAAAAGTCAATAATCTGTGGCTCCTTGAATTCGAATGGCAATGCCAAAAACCCTGGCACTGGAGTGGACACATCTTTGTACATGTCTGGCAGTGAATGAGTTAAATGCACATCCTGCATTGTCTGCCGTCCTGGGCAGTTGCTGATCTAATGGCACGTAATCACTGGCAGGTCGTTGAGGTTAGCGACCGTTACCGAAGTAGACACTAAGGGCAGCAGCCACATTGGGATGACTGTCCCAGAACCTCCCGTTGCATACGTGATCATGTAGTAAACCGTAGCTGTGTGTACTGTGTGTTTCTTTTGTCCTTTTAGCCCACCCCGACTCCCCTTTGGTTTCATTTGTGTTTGATATTTTGCTGCTGTATAAATATACATACACATATATATATATATAGAACATATAAATATATAGGTCTATATATACAGTATACATATATATATATTTCAAGTGAAATTAATATAAACCTCGCAACCGTAATGCAAGTGGATCCGTTCTCAAGCAGCCGTCACATGTGCAAAATAACAAGGCGTATGTGTTTAAATCCAATTTCTTCCTTGCCACGTGTGTCTCTTGAAATCGAATGCATTCACCGGATTTCCTCAAATAGTGGCCACTGCTCAAATAGATGCTGAACCTGAATTCATTATACTATGGTACAGTGATACATCAGCTTACGAACTTAATTGGTTCCCAGAAAGTGTGTGTAAGGCGAAAAGTGTGTCTTCCAAACATTAAATTTCCAATAGTAAAGCATTAAAATGAGGATAATCCGCTCCCAGGTCCCCATAAAACATAATTTTCTCCCAAATTAGCCTTAACACTACACAAAATATACCTTATTTTATATATAATAAATGTGCTATTGTATTGTAATTTAAGAAATAAACTGTACTGTATAATAAAGTCATTTTATTTACCTTTGTGATGGTCATTGATGTAGTTGCCTCTTGATGATATCCGAGTGAAGTTGCCGTGCTTTCTCAGAGATAATATCCTCACACGCTGTCCCCTGCTAGCTGCTTTTCGTTAATCCAAATCAACAGAAGTTTTTCAACCTCTTCTCTTGCCTGAGACCGTTGATTAGACAACACAGAAACACCCTTAGCCACACGTAGCAATGGTCGACTTAGCATAGTGGTACTGGGACGCTAAGTCACACAAACGCCCACCTCGTTCGCATTTTTTGATGATCTCCTTCTTCTGCTCCACCGTAATTTTGTTTTGTGTTCTCTTCAGCTGAACACGAGCCTGTGGCAGGGTCTTTTTCGGACCCAAAAAAGCAAATCCACTCGATAGCAAACCACGTATCCACTCAGAGAAAGGGTGTGTAAAAAAGTAGTCCGGCAGCCACTGTGGCGCTGCTCGGCCATGTGGTTTGGTGTTCTTCCGCCGAAAACTAGTCCGCCAGCCATTGTGGCGCTCCGTGTGTTTCCTGAAAACTAGTTTGTATGCCAAGGTTATATTCTCGCGAGTTTAACTTTTCGTAAGGCAAAAAGTTTGTAAACTAAAGCATTCGTAAGCCGAGGTATCACTGTACATCCATTTTGTTTTTAATTGTGATTGTACTCATTGGTTAATTTGAGCTGACTTTGGACACAAAGCTGGGTACACGTTGGACAATAAATGCTGCCTTTGTCCGCCAAAAGAAATTCTTCACAATATTGTGAAGTACCGACAAATTCTCTGGGAACGATGATTCTTCGAATAAAGGCCCCCCTCTCTGTAAATGCTGACTACTTTGGCTGCTGCCATTTGAGAACATACCAGAGCATTCTGCGATTCTCATCCTGTTATTAATACTAACTCATTTCCCTCCCGGTTCAAATGGGCTCATTTCTCTTTGCTCATGTTTGAACCCTATTTAAACTTGGTGCTGCGAGCAAACCCTCTCATGTATGTGGCGGTGACGATAGTAATCAAAATAATGTTTGTTGGCTTTTAGCCTGTGAGCCTGCCATGTTTAAACTTCTCTCGTCATCGATATTAGCAAATGTGGTCGTAGAAAGTGGTCATGTTGTGGCAGTGGCAGTGATTTTCATACAATACTTTGCCATTTATCTCTTCATTCGTATGATTGGCAAGGCATCCCATGTGGGTTAATGTACAAGTGTACAATCAAGTTGTTTAATTTGCTTGAAAGTCATCCAGCCTTGTGTTTGGTTTCACCGTTTGTATCCCGAAAAGGGATTACGAGTCATTGTCTAATTTCATCATTTGTGGGGGAAAAAAATCGAGAGATGGAATGCGAGAAGCAAAATATTTACCATTGAGTTTTGTTTTCTCTTACTGATCAAATCAGGGAACACTTTTGTTATTGTGTCAATGACTGTGTAGCATTACTGTCACCGTGGCAACAGTAGCATTAAATTAGGCTGGTGCTCACAACTCAAGTTGTTGCCATCATGTCGACGAGTTCACAAGAATCAAAGCAGTCTTGCTAGAACATCACTTGACACCTTTTATTATTTTCGCATTACCCCCAATGTGAGGTAATGACTGCCATGCATTTGTTTGCACGCATTTTATTCATTGGATGTACTATTTATTGCTCTATCAGTCAAATCGCAGGGTTTTGAAATGTGTGAGGGTACGTGTACATGTCAGGGGAAGCACATTGTAGAATTTCACTTGTGGGAGTGTGACATGGGTAGTAGTCAGTAGCTTCCGCCTCCTCCATTCCTCTCCGGTGTCATGTAGCCTGTAGACATGCCCTGTGCTCTCCTATTGATTACGGCATAAAGCGTCCCTGTCGCTGTCCACTTCCTGCATGCGCTTGTTTGTAAATACACCAAATAAAACCTATCGATATGAACCAAACCATTTTGTCAGTCGTTTTTAACTGAATCTTATCTTTAAAAGTCAGTGGCGCGCCATGGATTTCATCGCTAGGCCTTCAGTAGTGCTACGTCTGAATCAATCCACAGCTGCCAGTGTGGTATGATTTACTGTACGTCCACTAGAGGGGTGAGTTGAAGAGACTTAAGATATATTGTCATTAAACTCTTCAAATTTTTACTTTGAACGTGTGGATTTATGATAATTTCATATAATTGCAATATTTTTTGCTATTTTTACAACAAAATCCATTTCTTCTCCTCCTTCAGCCATTGTGGGTTGACAGAACCACTACTAAATCAACACCACAATATATTTGCTTATGCAGCTCGCTACAGATCCAGTGTACTAGCTCTGGCCAGTATGCTCTTATCACGAGCGGCTACTGATAGTATGATCGGCTTAACTTGCCAATCATGTGACTAGCTATTCATAATTTGCGAAAACTCTGACGTTTCCAGCGCCTTCCAGCAGGCATTCAGTGGCCAACTCAAAATCTGATTGGTTTAAGGACAACCGACACCTCTGGACAAGTTGTTTCCATACTTTGTAAAATGGCTTCAAATTACTTCTACCGAGCGTATTTTACAAAGATTCCACCGCGACTTTCTGAAAATGCCCAATTCACAGCTCAATTTTTTGCATATTTAGCACACTTTAAGTCATTTTTATTGGTGTTTTGCATTTGACTAAAAATATCCGCCTGCGTGTTTTGGGTATTTTAGATGCTATAAAACGTTTTTCTGATGTCAGTTAGGAAACAAAAAACTGGTGTCGGTTGTCCTTTAAAGCCACAGTTTGGTTGGCACGTTTTATGCTCCAGGCCCCACTGCTTTTGTAATGTGGGAGGCATACATACAGTAAAAAAATGTCGTTCTGATATGGATGTTAATGTGCTCAAAGAGTGAGTCACGTCGAAAATATCTTTAAAATGATAAACTTATGTTTTCGAAACGAGGTGCGACATTCGCAAAGTGTGCCGTGATTGGTAAAAACCTGAGGCCTGGGCAATCGTGACGTATAACGACCTCCCATCTCAGCTGGATAAAAATGGGTGGATTTAACCACCTAATATTTATTCCACTAACTGAATATTAATGACATTTACGTGATTAGACAAGAGGCGCACACAGACACGTTGAATTTGTTTGTATTGAATTTGTTATACGTTCATTTTATTTTGAAAGTTAAGCGTCGGAATAGCCTATAATTATCTTCACCTGCGGTTAATTTCTACTGATGTGCTGACGACTCAAGTGGTGACTGGGATAAACAAGGAGATAAACCTCACTGTGCGATTTAATGTGAAGTGAGTATGTACATTATATGTAATAAATGTAATGATAGACAAGCAATAAGCACAAAATCTACTAATAATCCGTTGTAGAATATTAGCCACACTTGGGCATACTTTCCTGTCAGAACGACAATCGTGAGCAATCCTAAAAACGTTAGCATTTTAAAAATGCTTGCCTCTTCAGTTCGCAAACCACGACCGTTTCCTCTTTTGTCAAACTAGCCTGGTAGAAAATGAAAGACCCCCTTTAGTAAAAGCTATCGTCGCCGTTTGAAATGTCCCGTGTGTGCCTCCGTGCTATAAATAGTGGCAGTGGTTGTTTTCCGAAGGGCAGTAAGAGGAGAATTATTCCCCAGAGTGATCCACAGCCCTCCTCCACACCTTGGAGCTCTTGATCGCACGTCACCTATTATGGGTCATGATGGAGGACAAACCCTTGCCAGGCTACACACCACTAGGTGCCACTGTTAGGCCAATATGGAAAAATAGATGCCCACCCCAATCACCATTACACAATTGCCTTATTTATAACAGCGGTCGGGAACCTTTTTGACTAAGAGAGCAATAAAAGGAAAATATTGAGAAATGTTTTTCAGTGAGAACAACACAAACACAAACGCGCAAACACTCCCACATATATATGTGTGTGATTTCAACAAAATGTCAGAATGTATTTTCATAAGACAGCAAAATCCTTCCTTTAACCGAAATGGTGGGGTGAGGTTCAATTTGGATCGTTCGTACAATAGACTGCTTAGGCAACATAGGCTTAGTTATGCTGATGAGGTGATACCAGGGCAAATTGGACAATCAGGGCAGTCGTCAGTCAGGACAATAGAAGCAATCAGTGGAGCCGCAGGGATTAGTCCTCTGCTCCCCCCAACCTGAGAGCAGGGACCTATCATATCAGAGTCCGGCACCGCCACATCTTGACAGTAGGGATATACATATAGCCGAAACTACCAGTAAGACTTTAGTTAGCTGAAGAAGCATCTTGGATAAGAGGCGAAACGGTTGGTAAAAATCCAGCCAAACGATTGCAATGAAAGTCAACTTGCTGGGTCCATACGTGAAGTTACTGCGGGCTAGCCTGCACACGGCTCATTAGCTTCCACACTTGCTTTTTTCTGTCACTTGTAGAAGTACGTATATTGATGCTAACGTTAGCACAGGGCTTGTCAAAGTGCCACTTACATTTGACTGTTTCATTGCAAATTAGAATCAGAACCTTTTCTCTCGATAAAGGCGAATCCTAGGGTCTATTTAACCTGAAATGTACGATACTTATCTTTTTTTTTAATCGTCAGGCTTATTTAAAAGAGGTGTTTACCTGTTTCAACCTGAATGGCCAACTAGGTCAGTATCATCCAATCATAATTGCTCTTTGAACATCAACGGCCACCTTAGGTCAGCATTATCCAATTAAAATTGCGCGTTCAGCTCAACCTAGGTCATTATTATCCAATCAAAATTGCGATTTCCACCAACTGCAGCCCAAACAGGAAATGAACAGCAAAAAAGCGAGAATATGTATTTAGTTTTAGCGACAAGCCAGATACAATCATCAAAAGAGCCATATATGGCTCGTGAGCCATAGTTTCCCGACCCTTGCCTTATAACATTGGGCATCAAATTAATTTTTTGCTGTGGGCCACGGGTTTTCTTCCGGGGGCGATTATGAATTTGGAGAAGCCACTAGAATGTTTAATCCCCTCCACATATTACATATGGAGCGCAAAGAAAATTAATGAATGACTAGTTTTCAAATTTGAAGTAAAAATGATGACTTATTGTGGCTTACATGGGACAATTAGAAATTTTGGTTCATACTTTAGCAAGCATCATGGAATTTCACAAGTTTTATTTGCTCTCGCAGGCCGAATCAAATGATATGGCTGGCCGGATTTGGCCCCCAGGCCTTGACTTGGACACCTGTGCCTTATAAACAGAAGAGTTTGCATTGTTTGGAGCTGGTTGACATAAAATGCTTTTTATTATGGGATATATATATATATATATAATTCAAAAACAAAAACAATAACAAAATATCTTATTTCCTATGACGTTTAGTTTTTCAAATGTACGTTTTTAGAGGCAGCAGGCAAAGGTTACAAATCATGCCAACTAGATAACTTAAGTGTACCTTTGCTATAAAGTTAATAACTTGCAGCGATGCACTGTTTTATAAAAAGGAAGAGGGGATATATGTTTGTGTGTGTGTGTAGGATATGTAAACAGTCAAAAAAAATTGCACTTTTTTGGCTTGTTTAGAAAAAAAGCCTTAAACTTAAAAATCACTGACCAAAAAGAAACATGCTTGTTTAGAAAACATTACAAAAAAAACGTATACAATCATAGTCTAATGACAACTGTCTCGTATATTGGTCAGCTGTACAAGAAAAATAAAAAATAAACCACAATGGGATTGTTAAATCTTGTCATATAGTTTTGTTATGTCCATAAAACTAAATGTTATACTGTATATTGTACGATGTGAGCAGATGCCCCTTAACTGAAACATTCTGTACACAAAAATAAAGAATAAACATAACGGTATAATGTAATATACAGTAAAGTCTCGTTATATCGATATCGGATATATCGATAGTCCCGGTTATATCGATACTATTTCTATGCACGCACAGAGAAAATTACATGCAAACAGGGTCGGATATATCGATAGTCCCGGTTATATCGATATTTTTTCGGACTCCCTTGAATATCGATATAACGAGACTTTACTGTATATAGTCTTATTTGGGTGTGTGTGTGGAGGGGGGGGGGGGTATTGCTTGTACACAAGACAGCTTGGCACTTCTACTTGATCATTTCATATTTGCCATCTTTTTTCCCTGTTTTTTTTCCTGTTAGTTTTAAACACCCTGGGACATTCTGATTGTCAATGAAACATTCTCAAAGGCAGTCAGTCTAAAAAGTATGTCAATACACATTTAACCTTCCCTTCTTACCAGGAAGCAATACATGGAGAAAAAAAAGAGTTCACAATAAAGATTCCTCGTATTCATTGATTTCTTCAGCGCACCCAAAAAAAAATAATCTTTGTCAAAACCTTATTAGAAATTCTTTTGCAACAGTGCCAAAATTCCTCTTCTCACGAAGAACCTCACTTCCCAAGAACTTCCCACCCTCCCACCCGTGTTTTCGGATTCACTCGCTTGTAAAGCGAAGAATAGCCAAACAAGTGCTTTTAAGATGGCGTGCTTCCTCCCCTTTCCCTATAAAGGTGCAATGTGACTTTGAAAGCTTCATTAGTGACCTAGTTTTGCGCTCTCCCAAGCCTGGAGTCCAAGAACCACCGAGGTTTGATGTTCCTTCCCCCAGTTTTGCTTTAAGGTGCCCAAGTAGAAGCATTGCAAGTGTGTGTTTTTAAGGGGGGGTTTGTACACACACTTGTTTAGTGTCTTTAGCGTGCTCGGGCACTAGTGCAAATTAATTTTAGCTGGTCTGTTTTTTTTTTGTTGATCCTCCCTACCTCTGTCTCGCTCTCTTTCCCCCCCCCCCCCTTCTCTTTCGTCCCGGACAAAAGATGTGTTGCCATGGTTTCATCCTTAGTGTGATGCCCTTCAGAGCGTTCGGTTCAGTGGCTGTCAGATCACGGCGTGATGTCTTTCTCGCCATTTGAAATTCTCTTCACTTCACTCTGGCCTCGGTGCTGTTGACGGGTGTTGTTTTCATGATTCAAATGCAGCACCTGTCCGTGTGTCTTGAGAGAGCGTGCCTGGTCCCTTTCTTCTTAGAGTGCTTCTGCCTACAGGGAGGGGAGATACTGTCAATCAATCAGTGCTTGTACAATGACTATTGGGAGTTAAAACTGAGAAGTTGATGAGTTGACTTTGAGGTTGAATGCTTTTCAAGTGTTTTGGGAACCGATTTGCAAAGGATTTTTGTCTTGCTCGTCTGTTGCCCCGCGGCCCCACTGCAACGCTCTGTAGAGCATCAAAATGAACAGCCAAAATGGCGCATCGGCCTTCATACATCCGCGCATATGTTTTAAGACTCTTGAATTCCTTTTTAAATATACATTTTTGAGATCATTTACAAAACTGTTGAGATTTTTTACGATATTTGAATAATTGATTAACCCATTCACTGGCAGACGTGCAAAAATGTGTCCACTCCAGTCAGTTCCAGGGTTTTTGTCATTTTCACTCAAATTCCAGGACAGAATATTGAGGTCTACATAAACATTCAATGCAGCGTAAACAAACCTTAGATTCTTGCATTGCATCTGAAAAAAAGTGTTAGTTCCTATTTTATATGGGTCTGGAGTTATATGAGCGTGAAATGGGGGCGGCTGTCCAAAATACAATGCAATACAATACATATTGGTTTATATAGCGCTTTAACAACAGCTGAAGCTATAACAAAGCGCTAACATGGAAAAAAGGAAAATGCTGCCCCCTTGTGGAAGGAAAAAAAAAACATTGCCACAGGTCTTGCCAGGACCATATCGGCACCCCCAGCGAGAAAAACCAAAACCCTAACAAAATTGGGAATGGTGCTCTCTATCATTTGCAATTCCCAAATAAATTCAGGAATGGCAGTGAACGAATTAAATACCCCCGGCGACCCGGTGGTGTAGCGGTTGGATCGTCGACCTCAGTGCAGAGGTACCAGGTTTGAATACAGCTTCCCGTTTGGGGTTTGGATGTTCTCAAGGCCGTGTTGACTTTCTACAAACGCGACTAAATTGTGTCTCACGCTCCACTTGCCTCAACTCGTGCGTTATCTTATGAATGCTGCAGGGTCAAAAGTAAATCATTCAGCCGTTTTCTCCTCTGCTCTCTGCTGCATTCCGCAACTTTGTCTTCCTCAGCTTCCTCCTCTTCGTCTTCTTCATCATCTTCTCTGTTCCGGCTTTCCGTGGGCTGCAATGAACAAGATCACTAAGATAATCATCAAACAATCACACACACAAATCGTAAGATAACAATTTTCTAATTTGTGTCCAGATAAATCACAGACGGCATTTTTTTTGCATGCAGGAATGTGCTTACGTGGGGGCTGGCGCTGAACGAGCCAGTAGTGTCGTCGCAGCCTGGGTGGGGTTCACTGCTGGAAATAGTCACCTCCGCCACCCCTACTGGTACATCTAGAAAGAGAATAGAGAGAAAATTGTACTTTTTTTGGGGGGAGTCACAGTGATCCAAGAAAGAAGCGAATTGGGATGGGAAGGATGTTTACTGAACACTTTCATCACACTTTGAAAAATATTTGGCAAATTATTGGACAATGAAGTCTATTAGGCAGAGGACACGAGGTGAGTGTCCCAGCTCACCCTCCCACCACCACCTAACAATCACAAATGGTATGGTCCTGACAATTCATTTTCTGTCTACAGTCATAATTCCATATTCGGGAAGCTGAAGCCTATGCAATCTGATTTTTGTGTGACAGGAATGAAAAACCTATATATCACAGGTGTCCAAGTCAAGGGCAGGGGGCCAAATCTGGCCCGCCACATCATTTTATTTGGCCCGTGAAAGCAAATCAAACGTGAAATTCCATGATGCTTGCTAAAGTTGAAAGGGTAAAGAAGCTAATTGCTAAAGTCAAAAAGGCGAAAAGCTAATTTGAGATGCGTGCGTATGCAGTGGCTCTGAACCAAAATTTCAGTGTCCCATGTGAACCACAATAACAGGCATTATTTTTGACTTCGTTTGTAAACTAGTTATTTATTAATTTGTTGTGCGCACTGTATGTAATATGTAGAGGGAATGAACCATGCTAATGGCTTCCCAAAATTCATAACGGCCCCCGAGAGGAAACCGTAACTACAATGCGGCCCACGGCAAAATATGACTTTGTCACCCTTTCTGTATGTATTAAAAAAAACACGGCCAAGATTTGAATCACAAATAGAAGAACTACAAGACCCCCCCCTGCCTGTCTCAGCACGATGGGGGACAGCTTTCAGCTGCTCTGCCCCCACACTCACTTCCTCCCAACATTCGTAACATCGATTCTCTTCCCACCTTCAAATCCCATCTCAACACCCACCTATTTAACATTGCATTTTCTGTGTAGCACGTTCTCTTGTTTCTATTTATAATTGTATTCTAGTTGTGGTTGTATGTTATTTATTATAGTACCTATGCTTGTCTGTGACTGTAAAGTGTCCTTGAGAGCTTTGAAAGGCGCTTAAAATAAAGTATATTATTATTAGTCTTATAAGACAGATCTAACCGCGACTCCGCCATGTTCCGATTCACCAAGGAGACACACTCATACAAAACGCCGAACTGAAGTGTAAAATCTACCCTTTCATGCACCCTGTAACCTGATAACATGATCAGCTGCCCACTGTAATGACCGTTGTCCCCCAAAGACTCACTTCTCCTGCACTTGCAAACCCCCATTTATTCTTTATTCTTTCGGCACAAAAACAAACAAAACCAAGACAGTGAGTAAGAATTTGAATTCTGCGTGAAAGTCTTAGGCTGATACCTGGTGGCTCTAACTGTTAGTAAAAACTGTTTGGAGCTAACAATTGCTTTGTATGAAACACAGCTGAAGATGCGCATGTCAAATGTCACACTGCTGTTTCTACATTCCACGACACATAGGCGCCATCCTTGTAGATGCCATACTGCCTCTGAAATCAAAACACTTGACAATCCCCAATGTCGGAGCGGTGGAAAATGGCACTCAAAGGCAGTACTTCTAAAGCAATACAGTTCTTGTTGTAAATCTCATTCTATTGCGGCGGAATTTATTTGCTCTTGGTTGCGATCAGTCAGAGAGACTTTGATTAGGAAAAAAAAAGACCCAAAAAAGAAGTCGGGAGGGGCCTCCGCTCACTTTGTGGACACCAAAAAGTGGTAAGGCAGAGATGGGGAACGTTTTCTGAGCGCTTTAAGTATTCTGTGGTTGGAAAAAACACTTTGGTTTGCGCCGCACAGAACCAACAATGAGGATGTTGGATTGTGAGAGCGGCACACAAGCATGCTTTTAAAGGAAAAGACACAATACTTCCATCTTAATGGAACTCTTTTGTCAATCAAATGTTTGGATGCACTTTGTCATTAATAGCACGGCAAAGTGCCCAAATCCTAGACCGGTAGTCCGTATGACGGATGTCATGCGAGACTGATATGATTTTCTGGCGTCAACACAGAAGGATAATCGTGATGCTAAAAGGAAACATGATGCTAACCTTGTAACCAACAGTGTGACGGGTATTAAATGAATTGATAAAAATGATACACGTGATTAACCTCTTTTCACCTTTGTACGATAGTTAAAAAGCATGAAGCGAGCCGACCACCTTCAGGAAGACGACCCCGCTTCATTTGCAAACAGTGAGTAGTTTTATTGGCTTTTACTGCGATCGGGTGAATTTTAGGGGACAGGTAATCCAAGGGTAATCAGCAAAATTTCCAACCTCTTCAACTTCAGACTTAAAGTCCCCAACAACTAATCAACCAACACACCAACTAACTAACCAATTAACTAGCTAGTTAAAACTAACCAAGTAGCTAGCTAATTAAATAACTAAGTAAGAAGCTAACTAACTAGTGAGCTTACTAGCTAACAAACCAACTAACTGACTGGTTAGCTAGCTAAAAACAAATACATAGCTAGCTTACTAGCTAACAAACAAACAAACTGGTTAGCTAGCTAAAACTAACTAGCTAGCTAGCTAAAAACAAACAACTAACCAACGGAACAAACTAATCAAACAACTAACCAATTAAATAACTAGCTAAAATAACTAGCTAGTTCACTAGTTAGCTAACTAACTGATTAACGGGCTAACTAACTAGCTAGCCTACTAGCTTACAAACTAAATAAGCAACTAACTAGCTAACAAATCAAATAAACAAACAAGATTTTATTTTTAAATCCACTTTGCAGAGCCCTGGTTTATTTAGAATGAAATATTTGATGAAATCCGAACAAATGACAATAACCAGTGTTCGAACACAACGGTGTGCCTGAATTGTCGAAAGGCAGCGTGTATAGCGAGCGTGTGACACCGACAGAAACAAAAACTAACACACACACTTGCTTCATGGACCTGACTTGATGTAGCTATCGTCCCCACTGGCTCCATCCGCGCACGCGACAGGCCAGTCCCTCTCCTCGGCCTCGTCGTCCCCCTCTCGCCTCCCCTCCATCCTCAGTCGGATTTGCCGCTCCCTCACCAGCTCCCAGTTCCTCACCAGGAAAACGCGATGTGTCACCACGAAGCTCCTGACCCACATTGGAGCACGGGTGAGCAAACAAGGCGTCACATAGCTCTGGCCAAAACGCCGTTCGCTGCCCGATTGCTGTACCGTTCGTCGCTGCTCATGGGCTCCATGTCGAGGTGAGGAAAAAGGCTGGCCAAGTCACCCGAGCTCTCCTCCTGCGGGAGGAAAAATCCAATATGGATTTAGGTCGCAGCCTATGCGCAGCTTGTAAAACAAGGATATCAAAGTCATTTTTTTTGCCGCAGGCCACATTGTAGTTACGGTTTCCTCTTGGGGCCGTTGAATTTGGAGAAGCCATTAGAAAGTTTCATCCCCATCACATATGACATATGGAGCGCACAACTAATTAAAGAATAACTAGTTAGCAATTTTGAAGTAAAAAATAATGAATGTTATTATGGTTTGCTCGGGACAATTTGAAATTTTGGTTCGGACTTTAGCAAGCCTCATGGAATTTCACTAGTTTGATTTGCCTTTGCCGAATAAAATGTGGCAGGCCAGATTTGGCCCCCGGGGCCTAGACTTTGACACCTGCGTTGTAAAAAAACTTATTGACTCTCACCGCCATGTCTTGAAGGGGAAACGTCCTCTCCTTCAGTCGGCCTGTGCGTGAGAGATGCTCACAGTGAGATCCCATTTGAACGCATTGATCTGAAAACATCAAGTACGTTGTTCTGGAAATACTCACAGTAGCGCCGCCTCCTTTTCAGGGGGAAGGCAGGTTGCCTCTGAAGCTGTTGGGGAAATATCACCATGAACATTTCAAAGTTGTTTCAGCAATTGTCAATGGTGATGTGAACAGTCAGAATGGAATGACATGAAATGGTGACATAGATGAAGAGCATAACCCAAATTTGGACAGAAGTCGGCAACACAGCCTTTTATTCTAATTTATGCAACAGCGGTGGTCAAGTCATAGTTATTGGAAATATTCGGCAGACCATCCATTTTTCTCATCTGCATATCCTCACAAGGGTCGAGGTGCCCATCCTAGCAGTCTCAGGGCAGCGGGCGCGGGACACCCTGAACTAGTTGCCAGCCAACCACAGGGCACTCATTGACAAACAACTATTCGCACTCATAATTATGCCCAAGGACTATTTTGAGTGTTCCATTACCTTCCCAGCATCTTTTTGGAAAGTGGGAGGAAAGCAGAGTACCCAAAGAAAACCCACCCAGGCACAGGTAGGACATCCAAATTCCACGCAAGAAGAGGTGGAATCAAACCCAACACATATGAAGCCGTCATGCTGATCACCGTGCCGCCCATTAAGGCACAAAGCACTCGCTCGACAGAATTGCGTGTTTCAAATCGGTTATGTCATGACGAGGCCATTGCGCAATGTTAAAATGAGAACCAAAAATAACCAGAAAGTCTTCTTGTGTGTGTAAACGGGGAGGGAAAAAAACAGTCACAGAATTGTCATGAGCAATAAACTATTGGCTATCAATAAAGGCATCTTCATCAATCATAAGATGCTTTTATCACCGATCTCGCCTTGGACAATCTTGCAGGAGAAAGCGCCACGCTTTGCTGCCACTGAGAAATATTAGAGTTGGCCAGTCGCAAATGAGCTCCACATTTTGTTCTTTGGATCAAGTTGGAATCCGAAATAAGAGAGCAGAAATAACCACAAACCGCAACCGCACAATGTTTTTTTCCCCTCGATCCCTCTGCTTTAATTCCATGCAAATGATATTCCGATCCATTGAGGACTACACGCGACTAAATACATCACAGCAACAGTTTGTTTTCGCAATCTCTCCTTAGATCTCGCGCACAAAATCCAGTATTTTAGTTCCGGCAGGAGTTACGTTTTCAGAAAGTCACAACCGTGAGCGGACACCCACGTGAAATGCGATGCCAAGGACCAGGATTGAAATTTCTTAACTCATTCACTGCCAGATGATGTGCAGAAATGTGTTCACTCCAGTGCCAGGGTTTTTGTCATTTTCACTCAAATTCCAGGACCCACAGAAGATCAAGTTTTAGGACTGCATAAACATTCAGTGCCGTGTAAGAAACCTTAGACTCTCTTCTTTCATCAGAAAAAAAATGTTAATTCCTAAATTGTATTGGTCTGGAGTTATATGAGCTTCAAATGGGGGCGGCTGTACAAAAAGCAAATGCTGCCCCCCTCTCGTGGGTGGGAAAAACATTGCCAGAGGTCTGACCAGTGCTTTATCCCCCCCCCGTTAGAAAACCAAAACCCAAACAAATTCGGGAATGGCAATCCACGTCGTGCTTTTCAATTCCCGAATAAATCCGGGAATGGCAGTGAATGAGTCAATGTGCAGCGTCTCACCTGATTGTGCTGCCAAAGCCACATGACATCATAGGGCAACTGGAAATGAATCCTCTTCATTCGCAAGTACTTCCCTGTCACACACAAGCATTGAGAGTTTGAATGAATGGTCAGACTGACAGTCAACGCCCGTCACTTCATCCTGTCATCAACTTCCCGTCTAGACTCACCGACATGGATGGGTGCAGGTAAAAGGCTGAAATCCCACTCGCCCGATTTGAAGTCAGCAGTCCCCCTGGAGAAGGGCTGAGACAGGCAAGGGGAACTGAAAGCAAAAGGTGAGCGAATGAATCCATTGAATGGATTGTGGAAAGTTCACTCATTCACTGCCAACGTATTCGGAAATTGAAAATATGACGTGGAGCACCATTCCTGAATTTGTTCGGGTTTTGTTTTGCCGATTAAGCGCTGGTAAGACCTCTGGCTATGTTTTTTCTCTTCCACGAGAGGGCAGCATTTCCCTTTGGTCCATGTTAGCGCTTTGTTCCATCTTCAGCTGTTGTTAAAGCGCTATGTAAACTAATAAGGATGGATTGCATTGTATTTTGGACAGCCAACCTCATTTCAAACTCATATTATTCCAGACCAATCTAAATTAGGAATTATTATTTTCTTATGAAAGAAGAGAGTCTAAGGTTTCTTACGCTGCATGTTAATGTTTAAAACTCAATATTATGTGGGTCCTGGAATTTGAGTGACAATGACAAAAATCCTGGCACTGGAGTGAACACATTTTTCTGGCAGTGAATGAGTTAAAGAACTGCTTCTCAAAATGCTTCATACACAAAGAGGGTGCAGAAAGATTGAAGATATGTCTGTGTCTTTTGTGTTGTGTCACATTATTTGTTATTTAGTTTTTTTGCTGGTTTGACTTCAAGATGGTGCGGCGAGTGTGGCTGCCTTTACAGCAGCTCCTCTATTCTGTTTTTCTTTTTTCTTCTTTTCCTTTTCTCTTCCTTCCTTCCTGCTATGAAATGTAAATTTCTCCACTGTGAGGCTAATAAAGGCAAATCTAATGTAATATCATCTAAATTGGGTTTGTGGAATTTGGAGCAAATTCTGAAAAATTCTGTGATCCAAAATTTGCTGAGTCGGATTAATTTGTGGGATTTGAACGTGGAGACGACTATCCACAATGATGGTGAGCATTTTGTGAGCCATCGTCCCCTAATAAAATTGTATTCAATTAAAAATTTCACAAACCAAATGTCAGACCACAGACACACGATTGTCTTACTCTGTCGTTTTATAATCATCAGAGTAAAGACCGGCTTTCAGAAACGTTTTCCTGGGAGGGCCGTCTTCATTCTTGTCTCTTTGGACAACAGCCGGTTGGGATGCGGGCAGCTTGACGGCCGATTCACCGAAACGTTCGGCGGGCGCGTCGTTGCCCCCCGTCTCGTCCTCAGCGACACTGAAGGGGGAAAGCATGAAGCGAGAGATAGAGCGACAGGGAGGGGAAAAAAAGAGAAAGAAGAGGCACTGGTTTAGCACACAGTGCTGAAATATGGACGGTTAATATGGGGAAGATTTTAAACAGCGACGAAAGGCTGAATTGTGAGGGACAAGCGTTTGAGGGCGGAGGCGGGTGGTGGAGTGTTTTACCTCTGATGACAGGGAGAAGCGTCATGTTTTCTCTTACGTCCTCGCTTCCTCTTAGCCTGCGGTGGTTCCGAATCTGTCACCTGCCGCGTTGAGCTCACGTCCACGCCATCAGAGTCCGACGGCGCTCTCCTCCCACCGGCATTGCCGTTATTACGGAAGCACTCTCGCAGTAGGTCGGGCGACAACGCAGAGGAAGGCAAATCGGAGGGCAGAAGGCGTTTTCGAGGTCGGCCGGGTCTTCTTTTGTTTTTGCCTGCGGCGATGTCCGTCTCTGGCACACGTTTGAGCTGCCCGCCATTTATTGGGTCACCTTGTAAAGCTGCAGTCGGGGGGATACAATAAGTGACAGGAAGGAAATGAGACAGATGTGGATCAGTGATGAGGCCAGCAGGAGGTGTGAGTTGAGACCACTTTAAGCTGACTCATGCTGATGGGCCGCACATTAGATGAGTCACAGAATTTCATTGGCCGAACATTACTTCTGGGAAAATGATTTATACGTGTGTGCACACACACAAACACACTTCAATGAAGCTTTTCTTTATGTGAACATGTCCTAAGACACAGGTGTCAAAGTCAAGGCCCAGGGGCCAAATCTGGCCCGCCACATCATTTTATTCGGCCCGCGAAAGCAAACCAAACTTGTGAAATTCCACGATGCTTGCTAAAGTCGAAACGGTGAAAAGGCTAATTGTTAAACTCGAAAGGGCGAAAAGCTAATTTGAGATTCGTGTGTATGCAGGAGCTCGGAATCTCACAGAACCAATTAACTCATTCACTGCCAGACGTGCAAAAATGGGAGGAGAAGGCCTCATTTTTACAATCCAATTCCCCTTTTTTTTACGGCTATCACCTAAACCTAATTTGCACGGAAATTATAATTGCTGTAATTATTTGCATAAGACTACTTTCAAGTTGTAAATATTCAACGACCAAATGATAAATAGTGACTAGGCTGCTTGGGCTTGGTGATGACGCATTTTTAAGCCGCTTTTGCAAAGTACTTCACGAACTTCAAAATGTTGTCAGTACATTTGTAAACTGAAGACCGCGCTGCACATGAGTGTTTTGCCTCTAGGGGTAAAATGGTTTTATTGCGTTGATAGAGACACTTAACTCATTCACTGCTAGACGATGTGCAAAATTGTCTCCACTCCAGTGCCAGGGTTTTTGTCACTGTCACTCGAATTCCAGTACCCACAGAATATTGAGTTTTAGGACTACATGAACATTCAATTCAATGTAAGAAACCTTAGACTTTCTTCTTTCATCAATTCCTAAATTATATGGGGCTGGAGTTATATGAGCTTGAAATGAGGGCGGCTGTCCAGAATACAATGCAATACGTACATATTGGTTTATCTAACGCTTTTACAATAGCTGAAGGTGTAATAAAGCTCTAACATGGAAAAAAATGGAAATGCCGCCCCCTTGTGGAATGGAAAAACATTGCCAGAGGTCTGGGCAGCGCTTTGTCGGCACCCAACAAGAAAAAACAAAACCCGAACTAATGGTGGCTTACGTCATATTTTCAATTCCCAAATAAATTCGTGAAAGGCAATGAATGAGTTAAAAACATATCTCAAGGCACCCTTGATCAGACCCATGATTGTTTGCACAATTGTCTAATGTGCAACATACTCCCAAATGTCCGCCCAGACCGTGCGTGCGTGCGATTTCTCCAAACACATATGCACTTAGTTTTGATGTCCATGTTCTTTTCTCCACATTGTTCCTCACACAGTCCATCCAAGCGACCTCACGCTGACCTGCTAATCCTTCATCAATCACTCCTGAGCTCTTTCCTCTTTCTTACCCATTTTTTCCCCACAGCCTGCGACAAGGCCGACCACTCTTTGCTTATTGAATCCCTGCAAGTCAAATCGGCCTCCGTCGGCTGGCGGCCCATCCTTAAATAGCCACTCTTGAGGTTTAACTAATGAATGTGCTCTCTGGGTAGCTTTGAGCTCAAACATCGTGTGGTTTGCAACAGCCCCGAGGAAGATTTTCTGACTGGATCTAATCATGACAGTTTTTTTTAAATGCCATAAGACTGACGGGGGCTAAAAAAAATCCTAAAAGAAAAAGGTTGCCGAGCGGTTATGTGTGTAAAAATACATCCGCTGCGCAGCAGTAGGAACCTATAAAAAGACAAGTGTGATCTCGTCTCAATCGGTTGTCATGCTTTAATGTGAGCCCAAAAAACTCTTAAAAAATAAAAAGACCCCCTCCTTTTTGCTGTTAAACTATGCAGAAGCAAAATGATCCCATGAAAAGCTTTTTTGGGGGCGATGGGTCGTGTGACTGGAGCCAAGGTCATCGGCCACCAAATGCAACATTTAAGATTGCATTTCATTGCTGTGGTGTGAAAAACAAATCCCACAAAAGTCTTTTTCTATGTTTAAACCACAATGGTCATAACATTTGATAGTTGGACCATACGCGTTCATAATTTAGTACGCCACTCAGAAGATGAAATGGCACCCGGATGGAAAAAAGGTTCTGCATCCTTAATTAATTTAACATCATCAGGTTGGTTGTTTTAATTAGCTGTGGTTTGTTTTTGTGTGACCTTGTGTCTGCCATGTTTACTGTATATCTTCATCAGTGGGGCCACAGGGAGTGGTACTCTGCTCCCCCCAACCTGAGAGTAGGGACCTATCATAGCTGTGTCCGGCGCCGCCATGGCTGGACATTAGGGATATATAAATAGGGCCGATACGACCAGTCACTTTAGTTCGCTGACGAAGCCTCTTGGATAGGAGGCGAAACGTCCGAAACCTTCAAATTTGTACAGATGACGGCTGAAGAAACCTTCTCATCGATGTATATCTTCATGTGCGCAGCTATTTTTCCAAGAATGTTCACATTAAAGAAAATAGAAAATGTAAGTTTAACTTCTCATTAAGTCATTGACTGCCATTCCCAAATTTATTCTGGAATTAAAAATATGATGTGGAGCGCCATTCACAAATTTGTTTTTCAGCTTTTGGTTTTTCTTGGGTGGGAGGGCAATAAAGTGCTGGTCAGACCGCTGGCAATGTTTTTCCCCTTCCACGAGGGGGCAGCATTTGCCTTTTGTACAGCCGCCCCCACTTGCACCTCATATTACACCAGACCCATGTAACTTAAGAATTAACTCTTTTTTTCTGGTGAAAGAAGAGAGTCTAAAGTTTCTTAGGTGGAATTGAATGTTTTTGACATAAACATTCAATTCCACAGAATATTGAGAACTACATAAACTTTATGTAGTCCTAAATCACAATATTCTGTGGGTCCTGGAATTTGAGAGAATATGACAAAAACCCTGGCACTGGAGTGGACACATTTTTGCACATGTCGGGCAGTGAATGAGTTAAATGCACATCTCGAGTAGAAACCTTCTGATTGAGGTTACGGTTGTTTACAGGTGAATTGAGCAGCATCTCACCTGCTTCTCTTCTCGTAGTCCAAGCTAAGTCGTCCGCCCTCCACGACCCATCTCCGCTTCGGAGATTCCGACTGGCCAACCCGCTCCTCAAGCCACATTCTCGCCCTGTTACCACGTCAACCGCCGTGAACAGGTTGGTGTGCGTTGCGGATGGAGGCGTCCCACTCGTATAGGTGTGCTGAATGTCATCCTCATCGTTGTTCTCCGGGTCAGAGGGAATTATTGGAGCGACGCGTCCGGCGGACGGTGCACAGCTGGTATTTGGAAAGGACGCACCCCGAAGTTTGGCCCAACTTTGGCCTAGGGCGCCCCAGCCCCCTCCGAACGATGTCAAGTGAGAGGAGCCCAGTCCCACGGAGAAGAGCGGTGCATGTTTTGATCTGTCTGATAATGACGACGATGTGGCAGTAGAGAAGGTATTTCTTGCATTGTCACGTAACCAAGGTGACTCTTTGGACAGCACGCCGTCCATTCCTCTCGTGCCCTTCCGCCCTCCTCCTTGGCCCAAAATGAACCTTGACTTTAAAGTGGAGAAGGCCTCTCTCGTCACCACGTCCTCCTGTTCCTCATGCTCCAGCGCTGTCTCACCTTCCGCATTACGCCCACACCGCCTCTGTCTGTGTTTATGTCTGTGACCCCAATCACAAGGGAGGCTCGACCCGTAGCCTAAATTGAGGCCTCCTCCCTTGCCTTCTATCTCCCCTCCACGGGCGCCTTCTCTCAGCAACCTGCTCCTCTGCCTATGGAACCTGGCAGGGTTAAGGAGGATGTGGGCATGGTGGGGCTGCTGCGAGGCATACTGGTGAGGGGGAGGAAGCGGGTACGAGCCGGGAAGATGATGGTAAAGTGTTGTGGCCGGTGGGTAGTTACTGTAGAAGCCCATGTTGTCAATTGTTTCCTGGAACTTGGATGGGCATCCGCACTGCCTGCGCTCCGGTTTTCTGTTGCAATGCAGCGTCTGGCAAGGGTAGAAAGACTGAGAGGAGAAGGCGGGGTTAGCAGCGTAAGACTGAGGGTGAGGAGAATAGAAGCCATTCAGGTTGATCCTGAAAATGTTGGAGCGATGAGAATGCGAGGAGTGATGGCGCCGTCCGCCGTCAAAACCCTGGGCCAGATCCGACCTGGCCCAACCTCGACGACCAATGTGGACTTCACTGAATTGACCGATGAGTTCTTCCAGTTCAGACAGAAACTCTGGATCCTGCATGAGTAGCTGTTGGTTTTTCTTTTTGTGTTTGTTTTTCGGTCTCTTCAGTGCGTTGTGACCAATGCAAGGGTAGTAAGATGAATGAGTGCACTTGTTATGTCCAGGGCAGGGACAAAGACAGTTACAGGAAGAGAGACAACTGTAATCTCGCCGCCTGTGCCTATGTCGCTGCCGCTCGACCGAACTGGGGTTGCCAATCGGATTCTTGTGTCTGGCAATAGGAGGTTCCACGAGAGAGGAACGCTTGGGGCCCCCGAGGATGCCCACAGATGTTTGGCCCAACCTGAGCAGACCTCGAACACCCTTCATTTCCGCTCGCTCGCACACACTGTTGTTATCCGTTCCAATCCCACTATCACTGGGCAACGTCTCGTCGCTGTGCGATTCACTCCTGGGCGATGGAGTGGCGTCTTTGGAGGGGCTGGGCGTGGTGGAATGGAGCAGAGTGCCTGCGGAGGAGAGCTTACACGACGACTGGTGAAAAGGAAAGTGCTGCCTACCCTGGCATGGACAACTTTTCTTCACAAAAGGGGAGAGGGAGGAGGAACAGGACGGGGGACGCGGTGAAGTACAGGAAGACGACGGGGACGGGAGTGAGAACGGGGGAGGAAAAAGCAGAGTGGACAAAGGTTCTGTGATACTTCCGTCACTGTAAGGACTATGAGCCCCGCTGGAGTGTGTCAGGGATGGGGAGGGAAACGGGTGAATGACTGGAGGCTGGTTGGACATGAAGAGGGATGTTTCAGTGGGCTGACTGAACAACGATGACGGAGTGAAGCTATGAGGATTCAGAAGAGTCGTTTGGGATTTGGGCTTGCGACCTCTCCTCTTACCCATATAGATGGTTCCTCTCTTGCTCACATTGATCTGAGGGCCCAGTTTGGTCCCAAAGGAGGAGGACAAGTCGGAGAGGGTGGGCACTGTCGGAGGTTCAATTGACTTGTATGTTTTCGGAGAATGTGCGAAACCTTTTGCGTTCTCGCTTTGCTTTCCGGGGTTGCCAGATGTCATTACCTTGTGAAGTCTCTTCTTCTTCCTTTTCTTCATGTCATTAATCAGCCTCTGGATCTTGAAATGCCTGTTTCCCTTCTCAAGAGGAGGAGAAGGAGGATCTCCGAATTTATCTGCGATGACTGTTTTGTGGAGCGCTTGTTTGCGAGGACGGCCACGCTTCTTTGGGCTGGAGTCCAGGACTGAGCTTTTTTGGATTTCATCACACTCCAGAAAGGCCATCTCCTCTGGAGAAAGTCTGAGAGGGGATTGGTTTAACATCATGGTGTGGGATTTAGGTCGGCCTCGTTTTCGGCCTGGGGTTTTGGAAACCGGTTCTTTCGAATCAGATACGGAGACGTTCTGTTTGGGGGACGATGGTTTAGTTGTGGAGGAGGTGGGGGAGCAAGAGGGGCTCGAGTGAACGGACAACTTCTGTGAGAAACTCTGTTGAGAATCTGTTTGGTGATTTTCCACCCTCTGAACCCGGTGCACCAGTTTGGTCCAACTGGGCCTTCTAGCTTTACGTTTCTTCAGTGGTCTGCTGTCCTGCTCTTGGTAGGAAAGCAATGGCGACAGAGGACGCGGGGCAGAAGATGTCGGCGGATGCTTCGGCGGAGCTGGCGAATACCTGACGACGTCATTGTCTTTTGACTTTGGGGCGCTGTCGGTAGTCGCTGCTTGTAGCTCGGTTTGTTTGATATTATCTCTCACGCTGCCCTTGTCAGATCTTCCCTGGTCTGCTACTTTATACGCGTTAGCAAATTTACCCATGGCACCCGAGCATGTGTCCTCCTTTCTGTGTTTATCTGGCTTTTCTCCAGTCTTCAATTCATCGCCGCTTTTGTGGTCTTTACCGTGTTGTAATTTCCCATCTTTTACTTTGTCTTTTTTCTTCTTTTTGATTTCCTCCTTTCTATGATCAGGCGTAACTCGGTCTGCTTCCAGTCCATCTCCCTTTGGCTTTCGTTTATCTTTCTTTAGCTTCCTCTCTCGCTTTTTGTCATTGGAACGCTCGAGTGAAGCTTCCTGAACTTTGGACTGTGCAGGAGAAGCATCCAGAGCGGGGGATGATTTGGATTTATTCGTAACTGAGGCGGAGTTATTCCTCTGCGCCAAGCAAATCTCTGTTTTTGAAGAACCCGGAGGTGTGGCGTCCACATTGGGAACGGAGCTGCTGTGTTTTGCTGTTTTGATTGATAGGGCATCTCTCAGTTTATCTTCAGAGCATCTGCCGTTCAAAATTCCTTTCTTGGTCTGAACCGCACTGTTGTGTTTCTTGATGATTTCTCTTCCAGGCAGTGTTTCGGTGCACGGCCTGGAGAGGCTCGCTGAAGCTTCCTGGTGGTTGGTGGAAGAGCCTGGTGAGAGTACTCCGGGGAACGGTTTCTCGTGGTTGTATGGACTCTTTTCTTTCTTCCCTCTCTCCAACGAACCGGTCGTAGCCACCTCTGTGTTACCCGCCAGTTTGAGAGGGACCTGGGTAGAAATTAACACACAATGATGGGAAGATCTTATATGTCTGCTGTTGACAACAGTTTAACCGTCAACAGTGGTGGTGGTGGGGGGACAATAACAAAAATGCTTTTGTTTTTGTCCGCCCATTAAAGCCCAGACTGAAGACAAAGTGACTCAATCAGGCAGAGAAAGCAGGGCGAAGGGAGCGAGGTGACGGAAAAGGGAACAAGGGGGGATGGGGGGGTGACACAGAAAAGGAGAGACACAACGCAAGAGACGGAAGAAGAGGGATAGAAATGGAGTGAAAGATAAATGAGAGAAGGTAGAGAAAGGAGGGGACGTAAAATAGAAGAGAGGGACCAATATAGCAACTCGGCCAGCAAGAGAAAGCTGTGCGATTGGTCGCTATAAATTGCCACTAATACAGATGAGGAGCTCTGACATTTTGTACTTGTCCTTTAATTTTGGTAGGCGGCAGCTTGAGTGGCGTTTGTGCAGCTAAAGCAATAAGCTTCCCCTCAGGCCATCGTCGGAAGGACCGACGGACCAATGCCTGTAATGGCCAAGTGGTTGCTGTGCCGCTGTCCTATTTATAGGCCCTGTTTTGTTAAATATGCCGCTTGCTTATTGAGTATTGAGACAATTGCTCATTTGACCTTATGATGGCGCACCACATAGCCGAGTGATGTGAGCATGCCTGGTGGTTAAGGGAGGGAAAAAACAGCACAAGTATTGTGCATAAGTGCAATTAATAATGTATGAGTACACATTTGCTTCAGCTAACAATCCGTCCATCCATTTTCTGTACTGTTTATCCAGAGAAGGACAAACCGCCATTCCCTCAGAAAAGATGGCACATCACATCATAAGGCTCTACAGTAGAGGCTGAGGTTACGCTATGCATCCATTAGACAGTGCTGCATTCAAGCAAATGTTCACAAAAGATGCTGAATAAACGTGTCTGGACTCACTCCATCTATTTTATACATATATATTCTGTTTAAAATCAAATTCTGTTTAAAATCAGCATATACGCAGTTTCATATATGCGATGCATTCTGTTCTGTGCACATTGATTTTTATCGCATTGCGATACTTTGTTTCTCTTTTCAACAAATTGCAAATTTACCAATTGTGGGACGAATAAATGTTTTTTTCTTATCTAGGTCAGTCAAACTTTATTAATAGACTGCAAATCAGCTTTCTGACAACTCCATTCACTCTCAATACAACTTCACATATAAAGTGCACAAGATTAGAAGCCGCAGGGTCATATTTTGAAGAAAATGAAAGCTTTTGGGTACACCTTATAATGCGGAAAATACGGTTATTCAAAGAGAAAGACCTCTCAACGTCAACAACATTTAGTACCACAGCCCTTGAGGACTGCAGTCACCTATACCTAATGTAGGCCGTCTATGACATCGCCTTCTTTCAACCGGAAAATCATGAGATTGACAAGCTCTGTAGTCCACTCCGTTTAGAAGCAAAGGATTTAAGATACGCTAAATTAACAATTGAGAGAATTGACTCATATATATATATATATATATATATATATATACACACACTATCATCATTTGCGATGCCAGGAGCTGACAGGCGTGTACGTGTATGCCCTTCGCGGAGACAAGCCTACAGAGAATCATCGCCCGTCTCTGTGGCTCCCATCAGCTTTACTGAGCTTTAATAGTGAGTTACAGCTCATTGTTTTTTCCTCCCGCGACAACACTTTTATTGTCCCCGCTCGTATGGTGCAGTTTTAACAGCCCTGCCTCCGTGCGGAGGAGACGCATGAATGAATGTGTCCCATGAATGCTGGATGTGTAAATAAGCAACAGTTTGGGCCTAAGGTCAGAATATTGTATATTTCTTTGCGGTTGTCATTCAAGTAGGTTGAACTCACCTGTTTGGTCCCTGGGTTGGCGATGGCTGAGGGTATGGTGGAAAGAGTAACATTTGCTGGCGTTAAAGACTGTGTTGCTGCTGCTGCTGATGATGATGATGACGACGATGGTGTTGAGAATGATTGCAAAGCTGCAGATGCCATTTGTTTATATGCAATCTGGAAGCCATCTGAATGGTTTTCCGTTTTTGCATCATCCGCATCAGATACGGTCCGGGTTGGCAAGGCACCCCCTCGGCCCTGCTGCCTCTGATAGGTTCTGATGGTGGGCTTGCAGACGTAGCTTTCCAAGATCTTGGGCGGCTTCTTGGTGCGCTTGGCTTGCACGCCGATGCGGAGTCGCACGTTCCCGTCGGGGCAGCTGGTCTCTCTGCCACATAACTGAAGCTGCTGCCCCGCGTCCCCACAACAACCCTCAATGAGCAACTCCAGCACCGCCCCCTTGTCCCCTTCCCTCTTCTTCCCTACGTCCAAATCCTCGGTCTCCACACGCTTTCTTTTCCCTTGGTCTTGCTCAAAGTCCTCAGATACAGGGGAGGCATCCAGTGCAGAGTCCGTCATTAGAGGGGTGCCCCCCTTCATTCTCTGATCCATCAGAGAAGTCAGGGGGAAGGAGAAGAGAGCTGAATAGTTCCCAGTATACCAATGAAGGAGTTTTCCTTCAGATGGAGGGTAAGGATTTGAAGAAAAGAAGAAAAAAAAAACTCAGTTGAACTTGTTCATCCGGGAAAGAAAGATCTTGTCCTTTGGGCTTGAGCTGACAAAATGCCTGTTAAGAGAGAGAGAGAGGAAAATACAATCCAGTCATTAGTCACTTCAGTGAGCGCAGATGCTGTGCAGCAGCAGCAGAAACAGCGGCACAGGAATGGGGAGGAAAGTCCCCTTCCAAGTGGACAGCTGAAAAGAGGCGCTACAGTGTGCGTCCATAGAGATGATCTCATCCCACAGCAAACCTCGGGGGTCTAATCAACAGAGAGCCGGGTCCCACAATGTCTGCTCTCAACTTGACTGGAAGCGAGACTTAATCACATGATTGAAAAATAGTAAAAGGAGAACTTACAGCTGCAAAAAACTTTCACTTTTAAGCCCCTGGATATCAAACACCTCGCCGATTATAACCCAAGCTGCCGCCATCTTTGCGCCTTCTGTTCTCAGCGACTATTTCTTCCCTTTCCCGGCGCTGGGTTGTACTTTCTTTTCTCTCCGAAAAAAAAAACTCCCCGTCTCATTTTTTTGGCAGCATGCTTTTCGCATGCATTCTCTATTAGCCCCCTCCCCTCCCTCTTTCTTGCTCTCTAGCTCACTCTCTCGCTCCGAGTCGACCACACCGCTGAATGGTCCACTCGAGGACTATATTCCTGTTAATCACAACCATATTTCTTCTTACACTTCATTCTTTTCTACCTAAATCCCTCCATTCACGATACTCGACAACTCCCCCGTCTCTCTCAGTCATGGTAACACCACGTCGGGAAAAGGGGGAAACTTATTTTTGGAAAGGAGCGCAAATTCCTTCTCCTCCCATTGCTTCCTCTGAGTCAAGTAAGCTTTTCATTGACCCCATTGTAAATGAACGTCTAATGTGACATTATAGCTAGTAACACGCCCTAAAACAACATGCTCCCCACCAAAATAAACTCGCTTTTGGTTCAGCCCAAATGAGGACCCCGGGCATAGCAAATGGAGCCAGCCTTTGACTGTCCTTCATAACGTCCGTGCTTGCATCAAGGGAGGCATTCATTTCACAATAAAATAAATAAATAAAACACACACACCTTGCAAAGCATTCTTCTGCCTCTTATGGCATCCACTCAAGCGCCCCGAAAGCATTTTAGATAATGTTTTCATTTAGAAACACTCCCACCCTCGACGTCCTCCACCACCCACCCTTCCCACACACACATGCACATCCCCAAAAACATTTGCTGAAATCAGACAGAGGAGCTCAAATCAACATCAGTTCCAGTAAAAGACGTTACGTAAGACCGCTGGAGAGTATTTCCACCGCCAAACCGTGCTGTGAAATTTTAATAAAGTACACTGTTTAAACATCTTCATAAACGACCTTTTTGAACAATTACATTCTTTGTGGCGATTTTGGACCAAGCCTTGCCGTAAATTGCTAAGAAAAGTCAAGTAATTGACAATGACCGTTGTCGAGTGTTTCGAATTACCTTTACGAATTGTTGTAAGCGTAAAACATAGCGGTGGGTGAGTACCAATAAGATATAGGGTACTATTGAAGAATGCTGATCTCAGGCACTAATATTTGAAAAAAGAAATATGATGTTGAATATGTTTTGCTTGACAGCAGTTGGCATAAAATGCCAAATGTGCAAAAATGTGTCTACTCCAGTGCCAGGGTTTTTGTCATTGTCACTCGAATTCCAGGACCCACAGAATATTGAGTTTTAGGACTACATAAACATTCAATGCAGCGTAAGAAACCTTAGACTCTCTTCTTTCATCTGAAAAAAGCGTTAATTCCTAAATTACATGGGTCTAGAGTTATATGAGCTTGAAGTGAGGGCGGGCGGCTGTCCAAAATACTACGCAATACATACTGTACATACAGTATTGGTTTATATCGCGCTTTAACAACTGCTGAAGCTAGAACAAAGCACTAACATGGAAAAAGGGGAAATGCTGCTCTCTCGTGGAATAGAAAAAAAAAACATTGCTAGAGAAGAAAAAACTAAACCCAAACAAATTCGGGAATGGCGCTCTACGTCATATTTTCAATTCCCGAATAAATTTGTGAATGTCAGTGAATGAGTTAAGACATCATACCGGTACCGGTCTGAAAAATAAGTGGTATCAAACATTAGTAGCAAAATCGCTATACCACAAACTGATGATCCAAAAAACACAACATTTGAAACTCCTCTTGCAATATCCATCCGGAAAAATGCACCACAAGTGTGTAAGAAGCCTTAAAAATAGCAAATGCCAAGTAATAACACCTCTGTCATTTGGTAAAGTTTTATAACAGCCACTCAGCTGTGGTAAAACAAACACATGTAGACTCTCTGAACAACCAGGGCCAAATTTAACTCCTTGCCGACATACAGTACAAAGAACAGTCAAGATACATCGCGTCAACATGCCTCCAATTGCTACTTTCCTATGACCCGGATTTTGGTGTCATCTTGTGGCATTGTACAGCAATTACAAGAAAGCGCATCGAAGTATACAGATTTTCAAACTCCATTTTTTTAAAATACATTTTGTAGTACATTTAAAAAGATGTGAAAAGTTGCCAATGCGGCCCTTTTACTGATGCCCAGGAGAAAAGTCAAACCCATAAAGACAATGAGCACTCGCTTACAGTTCGCATGACAGATCCTTCAACTTAAAGAAGCCAATTTCACATGCATATGAACAGTCTTTTATGCTCTTCCGCCCAAACATAACTCTAAAGTATCGCAACATTGGACTCCAGCAGCTATTTCCCATGACAAGATGATGGGTGGACCTGACACACAGAGTGAGCGCGGGCTCCTCAGCAGCGCTAAGGCGACAATTAAATCATTATAACGGCCTCCGCCATCTTTCCGGCATCCAATAGCGGCGGCAACGTTATCATCAATAACTGCGAGCATCTGCCTGACAACAGCACCAGAGCGGGAGCTCAGCTGGATGTCAGAAATGGATGTGGTGTTAAAAAGCCTCTGGCGCCTCACCGACGCATGCAAGTTGAGCACGAGATTCAGAAAAAGGGAGACAACAAGATTGTATTTCCATACGACGCATTTGTAAAAGTGTCTGTGGAAGAAAAGAAAAAAAGCGGTTGTCAAACTGGGATCCCTCCCTGGACGCTAGCTTTAGCTTGGGAGTCCACAAAAAAATATATGTGAAATAAATGAAGATGTTGTCAAAATCAAGGCCCGAGTGCCAAATGTGGCCCGCCACATCATTTACTTCGGCCCGCGAAAGCAAATCAAATTTGTGAAATTCCACAATGCTTACTGAAGTCTGAAACAAAAATTCACATTGTCTCATGTAAACCATGATAACAATTATTTTAGACTTCAAATTTGAAAGTGAGTTATTTATTAATTTGTTGTGCGCTCTATATGTAATATGTGGAGGGAATTAAGCATTTTAATTTTCTTTTCCTTTCGGCTTTTCCCCTCAGGGGTCGCAACAGCGAATCAAAGTCCTCCATCTATCCTAATTAAGCATTTTAATAGCTTCCCCAAATTCAGAACAGCCCCCGAGAGGAAATCGTAATGACCCACAGGCAAAAAATGAGTTTGACGCCCTTGTTTTATGACTAAACAACAACCAAAAATGGCAACCTCAATATGCCGACTGTCAGTCAGTTAAGGAAACATAATAAACTAATTACTCTGCCGTACCTTACCTTCAGGCTAATTAGAGATGTGATTGTGCAGGCATCAAAGTTTGACATGCACACAGAACATGTCAGCTTGCGACAACGGAAACATATTTTATTTAATTTGATAAACTTAGTTTTGTATTCAACAGGTAATGAATATTTAGGTGTTGAAATTGTTTCAATAAATGTTGTGAAGGATTTGTGGGTTTGATCCTTCCTGTGTGGAGTTTGCATGTTCTCCCTGGACCTGTGTGGATTTTCTCAGCGTACTACAGTTGCCTCCCACATTCCAAAAACATACGTGGCAGGCTTATTGACCACTCCAGATCATCCTTAGGTATGACTGTGAGTGTAGATGGTCGTTCGTCTCTGTTTGAGTTGGCCCATTAACCTGCCATAGATGTTTTTGAGATGTTGGAGAATACACAAACTCCCCACAGGAAGGCCGGAGCCAGAATTTTCTGTGAAAATGACACATTTTTGCACATCGTTTGGCAGTGAATGAGTTAAGAGTGCCGCTGTCAACGCAATAAAACTATTTTACCCCTAAAGGTAAAACACTCATATACAGTGCGGTCCTCAGTTTACAACTGTACTGACAACATTCTGAAGTTTGTTTAGTAGTTTGCAAAAGCGGCTTAAGAATGCGTGGTCACCGAGCATAAGTGCTCTACTCACCTCTTATCATTTGGTCGTTGAATATTTACAACTTGAAAGTGTCTTTATGCAAATATTTACAGCGATTATAATTTCCGTGCAAATTAGGGTTAGGTGATAGCTGTAAAAAAGGGAACTGGATTGTAAAAATGAGGCCTTCGCCGTGCTAATAGCACTTTTGCCAGAATCCAAAAGAAGCAGGTATGTTCCCAGAGTTGTAAACGTCAAGTGTACAAAAGTAGGACCTTTATCATACCAAGCAAGTGACAAGCCACTGTAGCAACATTAGTGTACCTCATGGTCTTAATTGTTGGATTCAAATTTTCACAGAAAAACCAAAAGGTCACCTACCATAAATCTACATTCAACTCAACCCAATAAATCTCTTTTATAGGCCCCCAATGTACCCAAGGCTGGATTTCCATTGCATGGACACAATTCAGATTTTTTTTTTCCTCTCTGTTTTGGAACAATTGGGTTTGTGCGTCATGGCAGAATCAACCGTCTTCAGATTGGATCAGTCCTCTTCTAGAAAGGGATCAAATTTATAATATATCTGATAACTGCCAGGTGCGCCATATCAAGTCAGCGACCGGATATACAGCATCAATACTAACCCAACGCCGCCGTCGTACGTTAAGTGATCGTGCATAATTGCCCATGATTACTCGTACATTACATTCACAAATACCAGCTGTAAATCAAAACTAACAAGCTAAGCAAAGACAATTAAATACGGTTCAACTATAATCTGCAGACATCAAAGATGGTCTAATTGTGCTTTATTAAAAGTGACAAGACATTAAAGATGCTAATCGCAGGGCTAACGTGGGCATTCAAACATTCGCGCCCACACTGACTTTATTATTTTTTATTCATGCACATTTACACCGATCATGTTTTTTTTAGAACAATTAGAAAAGGAAAACATGGTTAACCTACATCAGGGGTGCTCATTACGTCGATCGCGATCTACTGGTCGATCGCGGAGGTAGTACTGGTCGATCGCAGTGTGACAGTAAAAAACATTTGTCAGCCTATCAAACGTCCCGTCACTCGAGTGACATACAGGGCAACCATTCAGAACTGAATTTTTACCTGTAGGTCGCCGTGCATGCGTAAACAACGGCGCTAAACGCAGCAAAATTTACAAGCTAGTCAGCGTGAACATCTGGTGATCAAAATGAGTGAGAAAGCGGGACCAAGTAAGGGGGCAAAACATATTACTTTAATACGGAATGGGAAAATGTGGAGCGGCATTTTTGGACTGTTCATGGAAAATACGACATTGACTTCCCGCCGAAAAGCCAGCTGAGAAAGAGAACGGTGGACGAACTAAAATCCCAGTTGTCCGGACAGCAGTCATTTTTCACTCAACATACTTCAAAAGCGAAAGCCGCCACCGAAGCATCGTTCCGGGTGAGTCACGCCATCGTTAAAAACAATAAGTCCTTCCAAGACGGAGAGATGGTAAAAGAAGCATTTGTTGAAGCAGCTGACTCCTTGTTCAGAGACTTTAAAAATAAGGCAGAGATATTATCTTCAATCAAGCTGTCAAGACATACAGTTACACGGCGCTGTGAAGCCCGGCTGAGGATTTAACCCACAAATGTGGAAAGACATCGGAGATTGTGAGTGTTCTCACTGCTGAAGTCCAGGGCTCATGGACAGTTCTGTAACTTACTCACACAGGAAAAGTACCCCAACATGAGGAAATGTGCTACCTCCTTGACTGCATTATTCAGCTCCACTTATTTATGTGGGTCAGCCTTTTCCTACATGAAGATCATTAAGTCCAAATACCGTTCCACCATGAATGATGAACATTTGGAAATGTGCTTGAGGCAGGCTGTCAGCAGCTACTGTCCGGACTATGCATCCCTGGCTGATTCAATTCAGTGCGAGTCATCAACGTAAACTCAGGTAATTACAAAAAAATGTTAAGTTATTTATTATGTTATGTATATGTAGTTATTATGTGTGTTGTGCAATATTGGCTTATTCAGTTATACAAGGTACATCAACATACATTGTACGTACAAAGAATCCTTAAAACATTTGAAAATAATTATGTTTTGCATTTTTGTCGTGGGTAGATCATTTTGACTTGGTAGTTTTTATAAGTAGCTCGTATGCTGAAAACGTGTGAGCACCCCTGACCTACATGTTTTTAACTCATTCACTGCAATTCACAAATTTATTCTGGAATTTAAAATGAGCGCCATTCCTTTTTTGTGTTTTTCAAGCTTGGGTGCCGATAAAGCACTGGCCATGGCCTTTGGTGTTTTTTTCTTTTCCACAAGGGGGCATCATTTCCCTTTTGTCCATGATAGTGTTTTGTTCCAGCTTCAGCTGTTTTTAAAGTGCTATACAGTAATAATAATAATAATAATAATAATAATAATAATAATAATAATAATAATAATGGGGCAGCCCGGTAGTTGAGTGGTTCGCACACCGGCTTCAGAGTGTAGAGGTCGCCGGTTTGCGTCCCGGTCCGGCCTCCCTGTGTGGAGCTTGCATGTTCTCCTTGGGCCCGCGTGGGTTTTCTCCGGGTCCTCCGGTTTCCTCCCACACTCCAAAAACATGCATGGCAGGCAGATTGAACACTCCTAATTGTTCCTAGGTGTGAGTGTGAGAGCGACTGTTGTACGTCCTTTTGTGCCGTGCGATTGGCTGGCAACAAATTCAGGGTGTCCCCCGCCTCGTGCCCGAAGACAGCTGAGATAGGCTCCAGCACCCCCCGCGACCCTAATGAGGAATAAGCGGTACGGAAAATGGATGGATGGATAATAATAAAAATAATTTAAAGCGCTATATCAACCAATATGTACATATCGCATTTTATTTTGGACAGCCGCCCTCATTTCAAGCTCATATAACTCTAAACCCATATCATTTAGCAATTAACTCTTATTTCTGATGAAAGAAGAGAGTAAGGTTTTTAACGCTGTATTGAATATTTTTGTAGTCCTAACACTCAATATTCTGTGGGTCCTGGAATTCAAGTGACAATGACAAAAACCCTGGCACTGGAGTGAACTGAAGCTGCTCTGCCAGTGTAAACAAACAAACAAACAAACAAACAAACTAATAAGTGATGCTATTTGAGAAGCGAAAATGGTTTCTTTCAAAGATCCTCAAAGATCCGAATTGTGAACACGTCATATTCACAGTCTCCAATAAATTGCTTTATAAAATTGTATTCGACTACTTTTGGTTCTGGATGTAGGCTGCTGCTCAGTGTAGGGAGCAGCTCCATTCTAACGGTACGCAGGACTGGTATCCACCCAAATATCTTGAAACATTCCAATCTATTTTACCTTATCACACTATACAAACAGTTTTTTTAAGAAATGCAACATGTAAACATAAAACTGTTTTTGGCGTGTTGAGTAAATTCCAAAAACTTTGGCCTGTGTATCCTTTGATTTTTCTGCATGTTGTTCGGGGAGATACACAGTTATTCCATTTGTTTTGTTTAGTTTGACGGCAATCTTAAAATGCCAAGTGCCATTAAAGGACAACCGACACCATTTTTTGTTTCCTAACTGACATCAGAAAAACGTTTTATAACATCTAAAATACCCAAAACATGCAGGCTGATATTTTTAGTCAAATGCAAAACACCAATAAAAATGACTTTAGGTGTCCCAAGACTGTCACAAAATGACATTGGAACTGGGGATTTTCAGAAAGTCCCGCCCCCAGTTCGTGACGTCATGTCATGTTCAGTGCGAGTCTTAAAACATAAAATATAGCTATATATGCTCTCTCTCTCTCTCTCTCTCTCTCTCTCTCTCTCTCTCTCTCTCTCTCTCTCTCTCTCTCTCTCTCTCTCTCTCTCTCTCTCTCTCTCTCTCTCTCTCTCTCTCTCTCTCTATATATATATATATATATATATATATATATATATATATATAGCTCTATGCTGTAATATTATTTGTTATTTAGTTTTTTTGTTCTTTTGACTTCAAGACGGCGCCGCGAGAGTGGCTGCCTTTCCAGCAGCTCATGTATTTCGTTTTTATACTTTCATTCCTTTCATCACTTTGCTGCTGTGAAATGTAAATTTCTCCACTGTGAGACTAATAAAGGCATATCCAATCCAATCCAATCTATATGCCGTGAAATCTTTGTAAAATGTGCTCAGTAGAAGTCATTTAAAGTGATTTTACAAATTATGGACACAACTTGTCCGGAGGTGTCGGTTGTCCTTGAAGGGGAATTGTTCATAATCTACAAAACTGCTGGTTGTTGTAAAGCAAGTTGAGTGAAGTTATTCAATTTGAGTATCTTAAGTCAAAGCAAATAAATAATACGAAATAGCTCATCAAAGTGTTATCAGTGTCATAGTATCAAAACGGATTTGTCTAAGTACAGATAAAGTGCATACCTACACTATTTTACTAATATTGCAATTGATGCATCCAAACTAAAAAGTAACCTGGGACCTGTTTTGGTTCCCAAGCCTCAGTTTGAGAACCCCCGAACAACCACATCGAGCCTTTCTATCAACCCCTCAATCAACGAAGGTACCATCCCCTGCTTGTGGTGTGAATGTGACACGCACAATAGTGTGTCCTTGTCAGTGTGTCAGGCGTACATTGTGTACCCAGATGGCAGCTGCGTAGGCTCGCTGACATTTCCACTGGAGCTACTTCCAGTATAGGCAGCGGGGGTGTTAACGCACTATCCTGTCAGTGTCACAAGAGAGCGTCCACGCACAAAAATCACAACACGTCACGCATGACTGCCACTTAACAACAACAAGCACATTCGCGCGCGCGTGTTGTTTTAATGCCAACACACGCACGCGGAAGTGGGATCTGAAATCTACCGCCTTGTTGTTTTTCCTCCCCTCCTCTCACTGGCGGGAAAAGACAGCGTGCACACGCAGAACACACTCGGCAACAAGGGATAAAATTAGCGCAAAAGTGTTCACTAGCAACGCGGCGTGGCGCTAACAGGCCCCACGTAGCGTAGCCGTGACAATCCGGAATCAAAAGCGACGCAGGCTACTTACCTAACAAACAACGAAAAAAGGAGCCAGCGCGTCCCGGAGCAAACTGCGGGAGGTGAAGGTGTTGCTGTCCGGATCCTTTGCCGCCTCCGTCATACCGTGCAGTGCCGCCACCTCCGCCCACCCGTGTGACGATTCACTGCTCTCCTTGCGTGAATGACGTGGCGTGGATCAGACGAGTAAAAAAAGGTTATAAAAACACAGTACCAGCGGAGCGAGCTTTTAGTACGCACATTGGCGGGAGTTTTTTCATAATCATCGAGTTGGGTGGTTCTTAGTTCGCCGTTAGGGGGCGCGCCAGTTCCTCTAAGCTCGAACACTGTAGTCTTTTTTTGTTTTGTTTGTTCTTGTCCTAAGTCATTTCCCGTGCTGACAAGTCGCGTCGTTTCCCGCCAGTCGGGATGAGTCGCGATGTTTCCCATAGTCCACGAACGCCTCACCACCTTGGATATGTGTCAAGGGGAGTGTGTGCGAAATTGATTGGGTGGGGAGAGGAGGGAAGCTGTTAACACAGAATTGCCCTTCATAACAGACGGACTAGGAGGAAGTGTTATTAAATGTTAGCTCAGGGATAGCTAAACCGTTTACCTTAACCCATTCCCAGACGTGCAAAAAATGTGTCCACTCCAGTGCCAGGGCTTTTGTCATTGTCACTCAAATTCCAGGACCCACAGAATCTTGGGTTTTAGAACTACATAAGCATTCAATACAGCATTATCCATCCATCCATTTTCCGTACCGCTTATACCTTATTAGGGTCGCGGGGGGTGCTGGAGCCTATCTCAGCTGTCTTCAGGCACGAGGTGGGGGACACCCTGAATTGGTTGCCAGCCAATCGCAGGGCACACAAAGACGTACAACAGTCACTCTCACACTCACACCTAGGGACAATTTGGAGTGGTCAATCTGCCTGCCATGCATGTTTTTGGAGTGTGGGAGGAAACCGGAGTACCCGGAGAAAACCCACGCGGGCCCGAGGAGAACATGCAAGTTCCACACAGGGAGGCCGGATCAGGACGCGAACCGGCAACCTCTCCACTGTGAAGCCGGTGTGCTATTATTATTATTATTATTATTATTATTATTATTATTATTATTATTATTATTATTGTATAGCGCTTTGAAAACAACTGAAGCGAAAACAAAGCGTTAACGCGAAAACAGGGAATATTGTCATGACTTGTTATTTTGGAGCCTATCCCTTATTTTTCTGGAAAAAAATACTAGCTGTGAAGGGAGCTCAAGCTACTCAAAAAGATTCGGGATAAATGAACAATTACCTACAATATTCTTTGCATATACATTATCGCATATTTAAATAAAAATAAACAAAAGTGAAAATTTGATTGCATTCCTTTATGACTTGGGATGTGACTGTGTTCAGAATCATATAACTTATTTTAAAGGACAACCGACGTCTCTGGTTGTGTCCTTAATTTGTAAAATGGCTTCAAATGACTTTTACTGAGCGTATTTTACGAAGATTCCACCGCATATAGCTATATTTTACGTTTTAAGACTCGCGCTGAATATTCCGGAAGTCTTGTTTTTGAGTTGGTGATGAGTCCGTACGTTACGTCACTGAAGGAACGCCCCTGACCGAAAAAAGGACACATTGTATCAGTCCTTCCATCACGTCAATGCATTTGGCTGTACTTGGCTAGGCTGAAAACTTCGTGTAGCACCAAAAAAGAGGCAGAAGAGGGCGACAAAGCTCCATGTAAGGAATTAATCAGCCTGTGGAAACGAGCTGCTTAATTCTTCACACGGAGCTTGGTCGCCATTCTCTGCCTCTTTTTTGGAGATCCATTTCCCCCCAATGTTGCCTCAAAATGGTACGCAATAAATTATTTAATCGATTGCAAACATGTATGCTTTGCTCTTCAGAACTATTTGAATCATATTCATAACTGGGTGTGTAACAAGAAAGCATATTCTCAGAATCTGAAGCCATTGTTTTAATTCTGGAGCAATGCAAGACGTCTTGCCGTGACGTCACGAACTGGGGGCGGGACTTTCTGAAAATGCCCAATTCGCAGCTCAATTTTTTGCAGTTTTAGCACACGTTAAGCCATTTTTATTGGTGTTTTGCATTTGATTAAAAATATCATACTGCATGTTTTGGGTATTTTAGATGCTATAAAACGTTTTTCTGATGTCAGTTAGGAAACAAAAAACTGATTTCGGTTGCCCTTTAAATTGTCTCAGGACAAGTGTTTGTGCGGAACTTTTGTAAATTTTAGAAGTTCAAATTGGCTTTTATCTGCAACATTTGCCATTTTTTTGTTCCTTCCCCTTCAAAATCTCATCTCATCTCATCTCATTTTCTGTACCGCTTATTCCTCATTAGGGTCGCGGGGGTTGCTGGAGCCTATCTCAGCTGTCTTCGGGCATGAGGCGGGGGACACCCTGAATTGGTTGCCAGCCAATCGCAGGGCACACAAAGACGTACAACAGTCACTCTCACACTCACACCTAGGGACAATTTGGAGTGGTCAATCTGCCTGCCATGCATGTTTTTGGAGTGTGGGAGGAAACCGGAGGACCCGGAGAAAACCCACGCGGGTCCGGGGAGAACATGCAAAGTCCACACAGGGAGGCCGGACCGGGACGCGAACCGGCGACCTCTGCACTGTGAAGCCGGTGTGCTAACCACTCGACTACCGGGCCGCCCTCCCCTTCAAAATATTTTATTAAATTGTCTTGTGCATGTTATAGGTCACATTAACAATGGATTTTTTCCCTCCAATATAGTGGTCTCTGAAAGCTGGCGCATGTGGTTGCCGTTGCTCACCCACAGAAAAACTGATCCTGTGACTATAAAGTGACCTTGAGCGTTTGGAAAGGCACTGATAAATGAAATGTGTTCTTCTTCTTCTTCTTCTTCTTCTTCTTCTTCTTCTTCTTCTTCTTCTTATTATTATTATTATTATTATTATTATTATTAATTATTATACAATTCCGGAATTGAACAGACGTGTGTCAGGATCAATGTACTCAAAGTGAAGAAAGCACAGGTGGGAATAGAGGCGCTGGATGAAGATAAAGAATAAAAAATAAAAATGTTGCTTCAAAAATGGTGCTCCAGGGCCTCCTGAAGCATTAGTTAATCCTGTATGCAAAACGTGATTACCAACCAGGCCAAACAGGGAAAACTGCCCCAGATACCAGAGCCCCAAGTCGGCATCTTTTGCAGTCATCAAATTAATACATATCCTCCCGCAAGACCACAATATCACCATCAGTGTTAACTGTCGAGCGATAATGTCCTGCATTGTCTACACAGAGATTGGGGAGGCTTTCGGTTCTGATTACTTACGTTTATGATTATAAAGAATAATTGCATCGTATTACTCACAATGAGAGAGTCTAATTGATCCATCAAGTAAAATTGGTGCATATCACGAGTTAAACTGATGATTTGTGTTTTGCTTTACCGCTGGGCTTGTTCAATTCAGAATTTTACCAAAATATGATATTACATAGTGCCACAGAACTTGGACTATGAGACATCAGGTGAGTCCTAAGCATGAGTAGGGAAGGATTTACGTTTTTTTGCACGGGTGTCAAAGTCAACGCCCGGGGGCCAAATCTGGTCCACCACATGATTTTAATCGGCCCGCGAAAGCAAATGCTGAAGTCTTCTTTTCCTTTCGGCTTTTCCCTTGACGGGGTCGCCACAGCAAATCAGTGTCCTCCATCTCTAGAGGTTTGATCCGCATGTTTGTTTTGGCCAAGCTTTTACGTCGGATGCCCTTCCTGACGCAAGCCTCTGTATTTATCCGGGCTTGGGACCGGCACAATAAGACTTATGTCCCTTTGTGGCTACAGAACAAGCAACTCGCTCAGTCAAAGGCTCCCAAATACAAAATGGTCATCGGCACATTCAAAAAAGCAAAAACTATACTCACCATTCTGAAATCTTTTCTTTTCGGGAAAGTACAACACGAATAGGTTGCCTTATTTTTGTGAAAATTTGGAACAATAACTGTTTGAGCAGTCTACAGTTATAACGATTCAGAATCGTGAACGGCTTCAAGACAATGAATAATTTATGTCAGCAAGTATGAATTTCTACATTCTAAAAAGGAAGTAATAACAGCGTTTCTTATTGCCTTGGTTCCATTCGAAGTACAAAGCAAAATTTCAAATAGTCCCATGTAAACCACAATAACAGTCATTATTTTTTACTTAGATTTGAAAACTAATAATTTATTAATTTGTTGTGCGCTCTATATGTAATATGTGGAGGGCACGAATCATTCCAACGGCCCTCGAGAGGAAACTGTAAATACAATGTAGCTCGTTTAGAATAAACTGTCCTTTAGAGTTTTGAAAGGCGCATAGAAATTAAATGTATTATTATTATTATTATTATTATTATTATTATTATTATTATTATTATTAATAATAATAATAATAATAGTGGTCAATAAAATGTGTCTGTGCAATAACAGTTTTGTGATATCAACAGACCCCGAAACAGATGATCTATTTAGGGCATATCCGCTGGGAGGCAGCCAAGCTAACCGCCACACTGTGTTTACCTGTTAAATTATTACCACAATACAGCCCCTGCTAAAAAACACACACACACACACAAAAAGAAGAACATGTAAGTCTCACACAGTATGGTTGCTGCATATATTATTTTTGTTCTCTCATGAGTAAGAAATTTTTGTCAATCTAGAGAACAAAGTCACTACTGCAGCCCCTGGTATGGTCAAATTGCCGCCATTTTGTGCGCATAAAATGTTCCACATGTACCACATATAGCCGACTTTAACTCTTCCTTAATAAGGCCTCGCAATCATTTAGATCAGGGGTGTCAAAGTCATTTTTTGCCGCGGGCCACATTGTAGTTATGGTTTCCTCTCGAGGGCCGTTATGAATTTGGGGAAACCATTAGAATGTTTAAATCCCTTCAAATATTACATATAGAGCACACAGCAAATCCAAAAATATGAAATTTTGGCTCAGATTTTAGCAATCAGCATGGAATTTACCAAGTTTGATTTGCTTTCGCGGGCCGAAAAAAATGATGTGGCGGGCCGGATTTGGCCCACGGGCCTTGACTTTGACACCTGTGATTTAGATTATCAGGACTATTTTTATCCTCATTCCTCATTTGACATGCCACAACATGTCATCTTTTTTTTCATCCCTGCATCTTCTCAACTGCCCTCATGACTTCCCTTCCTACATCTAATGTTCCAACTTTCTCTTTAGTTTCTCTTTCTTCAAGCACTATCGCCTGGAAGCTTCATCCTCGTCATCCTTCTTCAAATATCGAGTACTCACTATCTCGCCATCCGATGAGCTCATTTCTAATCCTGTCTAACTGTGAGTCACTCCCAAAAAGAATCTCCAAATGACCTCACCCCTGTCGGTACAAATCTTTTCTTTCATCCTAGCGGACTCTTATGTCACGTCATGCACATGACACTATAGTCCACCTGTTTCAATGTGGTTGGATCTGTTTTTTTTTTTACCTCATTTCTACACTAATCATGACTAAAGTAAAGTAAAGTAATTATAAGTGCCTTGCATGCTGGGTCCGAGAGGACAGCAATTTCATCTGTGCTGTATGTCATTAATATTAGCACATTTAACAATAAAGCTGACTTTGACTTTGACTTGACTTGACTCTGGTCTGATTACTCGGTAAACCTGCATGTATGTAAGATGCCAAGTGCTCCACCCTCACAGTCTCATATAATTTTAATCTCCCCTCCAAAACATGTTAAGTAAAACATGTTTTAATTCAGTTTTGGAATAAAGGGCGAGAAATCATTAAGCCTATCAAAGACAAAAGGCATGACTGGCAAGCTATCAATCATTTGCTTTGTACTCTCTGGCATGTTGTCATGAATTATTTTGGAGCCCATCCCTTATTTTGCTGGGAAAAAAATACTAGCTGTGAAGGGAGCTCAAGGTACTCAAAAAGATTCAGGATAAATGTGCAATTAGTTATGATATGCTTTGCATACACATTATCGCATATGTAAATAAAAATAAAGAAAAGTGAACATTTGGTTGCATCCCTTTATGACTGGGGATGTGACTGTGTTCTGCATAATATAACTTATTTTAAATTGTCGCAGGACAAGTGTTTGTGCGGACCCTTTGTAAATTTTAGAAGTTGAAATTGGCTTTTCTCTGCAACATTTGCCGTTTTATTACTTGTTTCACAAAAACACGTTTTCTCTTAAACTGTGTTTTAGAGGTTAAATATCCCATATATGGTGAAGCTTTTATATTGGTCAGAAAATCTAGCATTTGAACTTGAGTGTGAAGATTTTTCACATCCACTTTATACAGCAAAAGCTTCCAAGCAATTCAGAGGTTAATATATTTTTTTACATCAATGGAGGCCCCAAAATGATTGCAAACATAATTACATCTTTTTTTCTCCTTCATGGGTTGCAAGCTGCCTGCAAGAAAAACAAGTCATGTTGGACCATGCTGTATTATACTGTATGTATTTCACGACAGGAAATCATGTGACACCAAATCAGAAAGTACAGAGGAAGGAGAGCAATTAATAAGGACAGACAGACCTATTATGACTCGCAAAAGCGTAAGAATTTAGGAAGAAAGCCAGCAAATGTTAGTTTATTGCAGCAACATGATGAGTAGATTATGAAGCCTACACTGTATACTGTAGGCTGTATACTATACAGGCAATATGGGCAGCCATCACCGACTGGTTTCAAGTTCAATCCTGCAGGTATATGCATTTGAAGGGCATATGGATAAATGATAGTGAAGACAATTTTGAATGTCAATCATATCAGGTTAGTGCCCTGCTAATTTAAAATATGGAAGAAATTCAACTTTAATGTAGATTGTAGAAGTCCAAATCGAGTAGTAGGGTCATACTATGAATTTCTGTGAACGAGACCTGTTACTGAACACAATAAGCATGCCCACGTTGAGTTTCTTAGCCACTTATGTGATACACTGATGTGTAAAATAACCTTTTTTTAGGGTGGGGGTTATTTGTGTGGCAATGTCATGAACAGTAAAGCTTCCATTAATCAGAGCACTTTGGTGGCTTGGTGATGAAAGCTGACATCATGAGTGAAGAGGATATCATTAAATTGACGAGTGGAGGCTTCAAGTAGCAGGGCATGTAGCACTCACTTGATTACTCTGAGAAGTTGGATGCTTGTGTTTGGCATGTGCCGTTGCACCATTAAAATCATGATGATTCTTATGGATCATTTTCTTAAAAGCTTGCTTTCGCTTCAGCTTGGAGTGCAGTTTCAAGCAGCTTGGCATAGCAAGAGAAGAGGCGGAGATTGGCTCATTGAATAAAGCAAGAACCCCAAAGACGAGCCAATTTTAGCATGGCGGGAAAAGTACTGTAGAAATGTCTGTTTCTTTACCCTTAGGGTGTTTTAAGAAAGCAAGCAACAGACGTGACATTACATAAGGATGGTAAAAATAACCAAATAGACTATGCCTCAATTCAATAAATATAATTTGTTGATTTGTTAGGATCCCTGTCCTGATGCACTGCTCTTGTTAAAAACAGTAGTACAGTCCATTAGATAGCGAAACAGGTGATTCTCAAAGTGTGAAACAAGTAATAAAATACTATTCTTCTACTTTTATATTCATGTATAAATCCAAACAAAAACATATTTGCACTCCAATACTATTTGAGAACACGTCCTGGGTCGTCCATGTTAAGAGTTATTAACTCCATTTTACAGTTGTTTTTGCCTGATGCTGTCTGATTGGCGGTGGATGTGATGTCACTTCCTGTCAGGCAGACTGCGTGATGGCGGCGCCCCTGACGTATCTCGCATGTTGACTGCTGCCCTAGTCGTGCGTGCGGTTCTCTTCCACGTTATCCTGGGATTTTAACCTGGGAAGGACATTATACTGAAGAATATTTCAAGATAGGGCGTGATAATAAGTGTATGTATGCGCTTTTAGATTCCAAAATAATTGCGTTTTCTGTTCCTTCTTAGCCAGCTAGCTGCTACGTTTTGACCTAAGGTGACAGGACGGTGCCATTGTTGCATTATCTTGGACATTTCGATTGAACGCTTTTTTTATTTTGTATTACATCGCCACCGTTATTTAAAAAATGGCCCTCCAGAGGATGCCACTCAGGCTTCGGCAATTGGTAAGCATGGAAGACAGAGTTTATATGGTTTAAAGCTTCAATTTACGCAGCCTAAAGAGTTTGATGTTTCTCTTTATTTGTAAGTAGGTTCGTTGTCAGATCTCCCAGGCAGGTGACGCGCAGGGCTTGATCGTGGCGTGGAGTTGAGCAAGTCGGGCCGTGATGTCCGTCCGACGCCCGGCCTGAGCCGGGCGTGAGTCTGAGATGATTCTGCCCCGTGGTTCGCCCAATCTCTCTGTCCCGCGACAGCTCCTTTTATACAATTTGCAAGTGTGTGCTATGCGTCAGGGTGATACGCACATCAAGGAGATCAAGAAATTGAAAGACATGAAAGTGTTGAAAGGCGCATTTCAAAATCATAAACTCGTGTGACGCAACAGGGCTCCCCTCCTGGATCCGAAGTCGGTGAAAACGATGAAGGAAAAAGAAATAAAAACAAAAGTCATTCTGCGACACGGTGAGGCCAGGCAAGATGACGGTCACCTGGCGTGGCAGGCGTCGGTTGGGAGGTTGCCGAGGAGGTTTCGTGGTGCCTGAAGTCGTTGTACGGGAGCACGGCAAAGAGTGCTCTACGACTGCCAGTTTGAGTCGATCGATGGAAACTTCCCTCGCGGCCGTCGAGTCGATGCCGGAAGGTCTTCTCAACGTGAGTTGTTGGACAATCGATGAAGGATTGTGAGGACGAAGGTGCGTGGGGTTGGCCATGCTGCCGGGCACGGACAGGCCGGTCATCGGCGACGGTGGCGTTGATCGCGCTGCCATGGCGCTCTGCAGGACGCTGAGGAAGAACGCTGACGTCGGCGGCCGTGTCGGCCATGAAGCGTCTTCCCGAAGTCCGATCGTGGACATAAGCGATGTCCGATCGTGGACATATATGATGTCCGATCGTGGACATAAGCGATGTCCGACGATGTGCGATCGTGGACATATACGATGCAGCTAGTTGCAGAGTCGCCAGGCGAATTGGACGATGTTGGCCATCAGGGTGCGGCAGGTTTCACGGTGGGGTCGGGGCGCCCACGGGTGGTGGCGGTCCATCGGGAGCTCGGCTTGAGGGGTCTTGCTGTGAAGATGCCGGGTTCACGGGGGGCTGGGAAATCTGGGTGTTTCCATTTGCAGAGTTGATTGGGCTGAGGAGGAGGGAAACAAATGCTCCTGGCTAGCTCGCCAATAAAGAGTTTGATGTTTCTCTTTATTTGTAAGTAGGTTCGTTGTCAGATCTCCCAGGCAGGTGACGCGCAGGGCTTGATCGTGGCGTGGAGTTGAGCAAGTCGGGCCGTGATGTCCGTCCGACGCCCGGCCTGAGCCGGGCGTGAGTCTGAGATGATTCTGCCCCGTGGTTCGCCCAATCTCTCTGTCCCGCGACAGCTCCTTTTATACAATTTGCAAGTGTGTGCTATGCGTCAGGGTGATACGCACATCAAGGAGATCAAGAAATTGAAAGACATGAAAGTGTTGAAAGGCGCACTTCAAAATCATACACTCGTGTGACGTAACAAGCCCTCTCCTCAGATTTTGGATTTGCAAAGTTGTCATGCCTCTCTTTCAGTTACCCATCTGTTTGTCTTTTTAACCACCGACCATTTTCATATAGTACTTAGCCCTCAGTTTTAAAAACAGTACCACTGCGGGCCGTCGATGTTTATTAAAAAAAACGTAGATGTGTCATTGTAAAATGATGTACAGGCAGTACATCATTTTATAGTTACCATAAATACGGAAACTGCACTCAAAAGTTCAACAAAAACACTGTATGTTGCAGTTGAATCTTTAAAAAAGTTACATGTTTCTTTCTTAATTTTCATTTGATTATATTATAAAAATGGTAACACCGTTGTATTATCAAATGCATTACTATTTCTCACATGGTTTGTATTACTCACCTAGTTTTGGTTATTTTAAAATGGAAATATTCCAGCATATTAACAGATATAGAATTGAGCTGTATCCTTCATTCATTTCATATGGACCTGTGAAACCATAATAAACTGTAAATTGCAAAAAAAAAACTTAAATGTTTAAATATAATTGTCAAGATACACATTAGTTATGTGCAAATATCATGTACACCATTGGACATAAAGTTCATTCATTACAGCGGAGCTATACTGAAAAATGTACTGGACTTTCAAGGGGAAAAATGCAGTTTACATACATCAAAAGTAAAACAAATACAATTGACACATAGAAATAAACTCACCACTATCTTCATGTTAAATTGTATTTCATGTTTTAAATGTGTAGATTTAATCTGCATGAAATCAATGGTTCTTTATCCTTGTGAATCAGTGTGTATGTTGCGAAGATTGTTTTTTAATTATCTTTTTGAGTTGAGTGAAACATTTTCAAGAGCCTGCATACTGCTAGTGGTACAATACATGAAACCACACTTTGAGAAGCACTTGCATAGCTCTCTAATTTATCTCTCTTTATATTTTCTTGGAGGTGTCGCATGTTCGGTGGCTCCATACAAGTGGATTGGGCCAACAACAGGAGGCCTTGGTGGTTGAGCCAGAACCTGAGCCCTTCTCCGTCTTTAGAACACAGCAGAATGATCCGGTAAGTAAACCCGCCAGTACTTCTCTACACATCAGTTTGTGTGGTGTGGGAGAAAAACATTTGATTTTGATGTGTTTATTTTTCTGGCTCCTGTTAGGCTAGTCAGTCAGAGAAGCATCTTGGACAGTTTTACACTATACCGCCTTCAGACGTCCGCACTCTCTTCCCTCATGGCCTCCCACGACGATATCAGCAGCAGGTTGGTTCTTTTAGACATCCGGATATTTATATTATTGATGTTATTATTATTATTTTTAAACAATATAGAAGTCTGAAGTGAGAGCTCACTGTCTGTGCATAGGTTAAGACGTTTACTGAAGCAGCCGTGATGGTGAGGCAGCCCGCCCTGGAGGTCATCTCCTACCTGAAGGAAACGGATATGAGCAAACCCGCGCAGCGATATATGTTCTGTATCCTTGAAAAATGCATCACACTGTCTTGAAAATACGCCCCAACAAAAGTTAGTGTTCTTCTGTATGAACCTTATTGATTTGCTCAGATGGATTAAAGGGCGGCGGCAAGACATTGTCTCTCTGTCACGCCGTCCACTTTTGCTATACGCAGGGATGGCTGGTGCTGCATATACCTGATGGTGAGATTTAAAATGCAGCGGTGAGAATTTTCCACCGATCGGCAGATTTCTGACTACAGTAAAGTCTTGTTATATCGATATCGGCTATATCGATACTATTTCTATGCACGCACGGAGAAAATGACATGCAAACAGGGTCGGATATATCGATAGTCCCGGTTATATCGATATTTTTTCGGACTCCCTTGAATATCGATATAACGAGACTTTACTGTATTTCAGACCAAAATGACCATTCTCTAGAAAAGCGCAAATTATCGCTGTTCATTTGCTGTTTCGGCTCGTGTTGGCGGTAAGTGCCATTTTGATTGGATGATCCTGACTTAGGTGCCGTTGATATCGAAACAGGTAAACGCCCCCTTTTGATTAAGCGGACGAGTAAAAAAAAAATCGGGTTGAATGGACCGAAGGATTCACCTTTGTGGAGAGAACAGGTTCTAATTTAGATACATTCTAATTTGCAATGAAACAATACCATCGATGAAACAGTCGAATGTCAGTGGCACTATGACAAGCCCCACGTTAACGTTAGCATCAATATACTTCTGTGAGAGGCAGCAGAAGCAAGCGTGCAGGCTAGCTAGCAGTAACCTTGCGTATGTACCCGGCAAGTTGACTTTCATTCCGATAGTTTGGGTGCATTTTTACCAATCATGAGGAACAGAAAACCATTCATATTAATGGTGAATATTATCACAAAGTTATTTTAAATACAGTAAAGTCTCGTTATATCGATATTCAAGGGAGTCCGAAAAAATATCGATATAACCGGGACTATCGATATATCCGACCCTGTTTGCATGTAATTTTCTCCGTGCGTGCATAGAAATAGTATCGATATAACCGGTACTATCGATATATCCGATATCGATATAACGAGACTTTACTGTAATACATTCTGACATAAAGCGCTATATATATAGCACTTTAACTCTTTCTGTAAGGAGGAAAAAAACGACATCAGGAAAAATATGTGACTAATTTTGCAAAAGGGACTTTTGACAATCCCACATACACTTCTTTTTTTCTGCTCTTTCATCTAAAACAAGGGAGTAAGACTCACTTTTTGCTGCGGGTTACGTTGTAGTTACATTTTCTTGGGGGGCCTTTATGGATTTGGGGAAGCCATTAGAATGTTAAATCCCCTCCACATATTACATATAGAGTGCACAACAAGTTAATGAATAACTAGTTTTCAAATTTGAAGTAAAAAATAATGTCTGTTAGTGTGGTTTAAATAGCATAATTTGACATTTTGGTTCGGACTTTTGAAAGCATCATGGAATTTCACTAGTTTGATTTTGGGGGCCGAATAAAATGATGTGGCAGGACAGATTTGGCCCCGGGCCTTGACTTGGATACCTTTGATCTAAAAGATACTACCTTTACTATTTTCTCATAAAATTAAGATATTCAGAAAAATATTCAAATTTATTTTAAAAGAAATTAGCATTTTCTTGAAAATACTGTATTGCCTTCATCCTCATGGTAAAATAAATGTTTTTATTTTCAGGGAAGCACTATTGCACTTGTTGCATTTTCCCGGGGAAAAAACAAGACCCGAACAAATTCGGAAATGGCGCTCCACATCATATTATCAATTCCCGAATAAATTTGGGAATGGCAGTGAATGAGTTGATGTTTTTTTTTATAAATAAAAAAGGGTTCTTTTAAAAAGTAACTTTAAAAATGTATTCTGAAAATGGATCCTTTTTTTTCTTTTATGTACCGTATTTTCCAGTGTATAAGGCGCACCGGCGTATAAGGCGCACCCCCAATGAATGGTGTATTTTCAAACTTTTTCCACATATAAGGCCCACTTTCAATGAATGAAAAAAACCTTTTCCAAATATAATGCAGAAATATATAAAAGTTTTCCAAATGCGCTACATTAGAGGCTGGGGTTAAGCACGACTTCTACAGGGGGAAATGGAGTCGCTGGCTGCTGATTAGTTTCGAGACCTGTTGTGGCTCAATATTACTTCACATAGAAGGCGGACCTGCGTTTCAGGTGCAGGGTCATCTTTTGAAGAAAATCAAGGCTTTTGAGTGCGCCTTATACACCGGAAAGTACGGTAGTTACAGCCATGTCACAATTTCCCTGGATAATTATCCTGCTCTATGACTTACATGAAAGCAGGCGTTCAGAACAGTCAGAGAAAAATAAACAGCAAGTCATCCGTCGATTTATAGTCATATTAGTGTTTGTTTCCCCCCCACCCCTCCGTTTAGCCCACAGGTGGGTGAAGGACTGCAAGGAGCTCCTGCCTTCATCCTTCAACGCCTCTCGCTTCGACCAACCTTTGCAAGCCACTGAGTGGTTGCGCAACTTCAAGATCACCAACGAACCTTTCCTCTCCAAGGTAGAAGCAAAATGTTAGGTGAAATATCGGTGTGATCTCAGACAGCATTCACCTCAAGGCACGTGTAGACATTAAATGGGGCTCCATTTTGTCATCACAGCAGGTCGGGTTACATGCCGATGCACAGCAGCAGGCGTTGTCTGCAGCTGCAAGGCACGATTGTCTTAATGATTTAATGAGACATTGATGCAAGTCGTTATGCTTTGGCAGTTTGTAATCTACTTGCCTGAATTAAAATACATTAATTGACATCGGGGGAGTGATTTATTTTTGTTTGAAAGGACAACCGACGTCTCCGGACAAGCTGTGTCCATAATTTGTAAAATGGCTTCAAATGACTTCGACTGAGCGTATTTTACAAAGATTCCACCGCATATAGCTATTTTTTACGTTTTAAGACTCGCGCTGAATATTCAGGAAGTCTTGTTTTTGAGTTGGTGACGAGTCCGTACGTGACGTCACGAAAGGACCGCCCCATGACCGTAAAAAAAGACGCATTGTAGCGGTCCTTCCATCACGTCAATGTATTTTGCTGTACTTGTTTGGTCTGGGGACCTCGTGTTGGCCAGAAGAGGGCGTCCAAGCGCCATATAAGGAATTTATCAGCCTGTGGAAACGGAGGTGGACACAGGAGGTCGCATTTTGTGCCTCTTTTTTTGTGTGTGAGATTTCTCCCCAATGTTGCCTCAAAATGGCACAAATAAATCCTTTAATCGATTGCAAACATGTATGCTTTCCTCTTCAGAACGATTTGAATCATATTCATAACTGGATGTGTAACAAGAAAGCAAGGGCTGAGAGCTGACCAACGCTTTATCAAAACCCAAACGAATTTGGGAATGGCGTTCCTCGTCATATTTTCAATTGCCGAATAAATATGGGAATGGCAATGAATGAGTTAAAATACCTTTTGGAAGCATAATGACCGTGCCGGCACTCTAAAAGTAAAAATCTGCATGTTACTGATGTCCACTGAAATTTAAAAAAAATGTAATAAAATCATCTGTAAATATCGCTAAACGTTACATATGTTTTGCATAAAAGCCATGAATTCCTTTTAAACACTGAATTTATATTGTAACGATTTTTTTTGTAGCTAAAGAAAACAAATTCAAAAGCAACTCAAATGCTGGCTATATGCTTTTAAAACAATGTCAACTGTACAGAGAACAATTCAGGTGAAAAGTTTTAACATTTAAAATCTTCTTGAGCATCACACTTAATGTCTTGTGAAGAAAGTCACATTAAAATGTAATCAAACTTTTACTCTTTGGTCACCAGATAAAGACGAAGCAGCGCTACGTGTGGACGAAAAGAGAGTTCACTGAGGAGGGAAGCCCTCTTGGCGAGCTGATTGATCAGGTTGGCATTTTATTGAGTGCTGTCATGACATTAAAAAAACCTTAATCAATATAATTTATATACCGTATTTTCTGCACTATAATGCGCACCTAAATGAAGTTTTTTTCGAAAGCTGACCATGCGCCTCATAATCCAGTGCGCCTTATGTATGGAAAAGGTTTTTAAATATGTCATTCGTTGAAGGTGTGCCTTATTTTCCAGAAAATATGGTATATATTTTTTGTTTTGGTCACTTTTAATGTACTGCGATCTTTAACATACTTCTCGTTCTCGTCTTTTGCTTTGTGAAATGCTGTCACCTTATGTCTTTTTTAATGTGTCCGGCCTCAGATTGACAACTCGACACAACCACGTTTCAAATGGTGCGTGTTGAATATTGACAGAATATTGACTTTTAAGACTACATAAACATTCAATACAGCGTAAGAAACCTGAGACTCTCCTCTTTCATCAGAAAAGAGTTAATTCCTAAGTTATATGGGTCTGGAGTTATTTGATCTTGAAATGGGGATGGCTGTACATACATATTGATTTATATGGCGCATTAAAAACAGCTGAAGCTATAACTAAGCGCTAGCATGGACAATAGGCAAATACTGCCCCCTTCCGGAAGGGAAAACATTGCCAGAGCTCTGACCAGAGCTTTATCGGCACCCCCTGCAAGAAAAACCAAAACCCTAACTAATTTTCAAATGGGGTTCCGCATCATCCTTTTTAATTCCCTAATAAATTTGGGAGTGGCAGCAAATGAGTTAATGTGTTCTGTCCAACTCGACTGGAAAAAAATATGTCAAGAGGGGAAGTTAAAGGGAAACAAAAGTGAGAAAATCTGGTTGCACAGATGTGCACGGCCCTAATAACCCGTTTCGAGTTTTGCTCATAATTAACTAGTGACACTTAAACTCATGTCAAATGGGAGGAAGCACACACCTAAAAACATTTAAAGTGCCTCTGATTACTCCAAATGAAGTTCAGATATTCAAATAGTTTTTTTCTTGACATATTGTTTGTCACATCTTTCAGCACAAGCCAATTATTCAAAAATAGTAGTAAGGAGAGTGTTATTTATGTTTACCTTCACAGATGTGTTTTTAGCAATTGATTTCAGAAGTTTATGGGTCAAATTAATGGTGGAAAATGTTTCAAAAGGATCCATCTTGGTTCTGTGCTTACATCACCAAAAAAAGTGTGTGCTGGCTTTTTTAAAAATCCACCAATGTGGGGGTTTATTGTACTCAAATATGGATTGGATTAGCCTTTATTCATCATGCAGTTGAGAAATGTATATTTCACAGCAGCAAAGTGATGAAAATAATAGGAAAGGAATAAGTAGAAAAACACAATACAGGACCTGCTGTAAAGGCAGCCACTCTCGCGGCGCCATCTTGAAGTCAAAACAAAAAAAACCTGAATAGCAATGTGAAACAACACAAAAGACACAGACAGTCATTGAATCTATAGCACTTTCTGCACCCTCTTTGTTAGAATGAAGCCGTTCTAGATTAGAGGAGAAGATCAAAGCGTCCTTTTCCACAGTGGATTAGGGACGTCATGGTGAAATATGCTGGACTGCTACAAGCTAAATGTTGAAAGCAAATGCAGCTGTAGCATCCATTGATGAAAATAAATTGTCTCACATCTCCTGTCCCACGTAAATTCGCTTCAATTCCAAGCCGCGACAGTCCCACATACGCATCGGTGCTCTACGCTGACGCTTCTTTCTTCTCATCTCATCACTTTGCTGCTGTGAAATGTAAATTTCTCCACTGTGAGACTAATAAAGGCATATCCAATCCAATCGCTGGCTCCTCAAGCCATGCATCGATCCGGCCGCAGACCATCCAACAGCATCGACCTTTCTGCTGAACAAAGCAGGGCTGTGAAAACTGTGTGATATGTTTCCACATCAAGGGCATCACACGCGTGAAGAGCAGCAGCGATGTGGTGGGAGCGCTGATGAAGGAGCTGAGGCAGCAAAGCGGGCAGCCGGGTTGTGATTTCCACCTGGCTGTGGCCGTGGACGGCGTCAACGCCTTATGGGGCAGGTCCAGTATTCAAAAAGAGGACAAAAGCGAGGTGAGTAAATCAAGCTAAGCGTCACACCGCCTTTGCAGCTACATCCTCACGTGTTGTTGCTTGTCACCAGGTGAATCCTAATGAGCTGACGCTGGTTTACAACCTGAGGAAGATGATGCGGACCGACTGGGTGAGAAGAATATGCGACAAGAGTGGCTGACTAATACCGCCCCCCCCTTTTTTTTTAATGCAGCGTGTTGTTTCAGACGGGTGGCGCCATCATCACCACTCTGTCTCATACGGGGGCTGTGTACCCACCCAAATTGGCGTACTTGCCCCAGGAGCTTCTCGGAGAGGTCAGGGTTCATTCTTTGCTCACTTGAAACGCAACATATGAAGTTGTTAACTTAAAGGACAACCGACGCCTCCGAACAAGTTGTGTCCATAATTTGTAAAATCACTTCAAATGACTTCTACTGAGCGGATTTTACAAAGATTCCACCGCATATAGCGATATTTTACGTTTTAAGACTCGCACCGAATATTCAGGAAGTCTTGTTTTCGAATTGATGACGATGCCTGATGTGACGTCACGTGAGGAACACCCCTGACCGAGAAAGCGACACACAATGCATTTTGGGTACTTTGTTTGGTCTGAAAACTTCGTGTTGATCCGTGTTGATGGTGAAATTAGAAGGAAAAAACATGAAAAACGCGATGGTGAGTCGTTTTGTGTTGCACCAAGACTACTATTTGACAAATTCCCAGCGGACAAAACAGCCCATTTCCAACGGGCTTGGGCGCCATCTTGTGCATTTTCTGGGCGCTACATTGGAGTCCAGACGCCTCAAAATGAGACGGAAGGACTTCTTTAATCGATTGCAAACATGTATGCTTTCCTCTTCAGAACTATTTGAATCATATTCATAACTGGATGAGTAACAAGAAAGCATCTTCTCCGAATCTGAAGCCATTGTTTTGATTCTCGAGCAAGGCAAGACGTCCTGGCGTGATGTCACGAAGAAGGGGGCGGCACCTTCTGAATCTGAAATTTTCTGAAGTCATTTTGAAGTAGTTTTGGGACACTTCAAGTCATTTTTATTGGTGTTTTGCATTTGACTAAAAATATCAGCCTGCGTTTTGGGTGTTTTACATGCGATAAAACATTTTTCTAATGACAGTTAGGAAACAAAAAAATGGTGTCGGTTGTACTTTAAGGCATTTAGTTTTCATTGAACCCAATATGGGTTAAGTCGAAGGACGGTACATGGATGAGGCCAGTTGAGTGCACACGTGTGAATATTTTCTGCTGCTTTTGTAGCAACTGAACTGAAGGTAGCCAGGTGTTTTTTTTTTTTTTTGTAATACAAGGATGGCGGGAAAAAACAGCAGTTAAAAGAAGGTTATGTTTTATCTGATTGTAATGCCACTGATCTGAGAGTTTCAGCTCATTTGAAAGCTATGTCTATGTAGACTGGTTCACGCTACATTTTAGGCTGAGCAGGGAGAAGTTATTTTTTTTTTAGCTACATCACTACCTTGTTTATTTAACTCATTCACTGCCATTCCGAAATGTATTCGAGAATTGAAAAGCGTGATGTGGAATGCCATTCCCAAATTTGTTAAAGATTTGGTTTTTCTTGCTGGGGGTGCCTATAAAGCGCTGGTCAGACCTCTGACAATGTTTTTTCCCTTCCACAAGGGGGCAGCATTTGCCTTTTGTCCATGGTAGTGCTTTATTACAGCTTCAGCTGTTGTTAAAGCGCTATATAAATCAATACGTATTGTATTGTATTTTGTACAGCCACCCCCATTTCAAGCTCAGATAACTCCAGACCCGTATAACTTATGAATTAACTATTTTTCTCTGATGAAAGAAGAGAGTCTAAGGTTTCTTAGACGTGGAGCGCCATTCCCGAATTCGTCTGGGTTTTGGTTTTTCTTGCGAGGATACCGATAAAGTGGTGGTCAGACCTCTTGCAGTGTTTTTTTTTTTCCTTCCACGAGGGGGCAGCATTTGCCTTTTATACACCCGCCCCTATTTCAAGCTCAGATAACTCCAGACCCAAATAACTTAGAATTATTTTTTCGAATCAAAAACGAGAGTCTGAGGTTTCTTACAACTTCTTAAACGCAATATTCTGCAGGTACTGCAATTTCAGTGAAAAGGACAAAAACCTTGGCACCGGTATGGACCCATTTTTTGCACATCGTCTGGCAGTGAATGAGTTAACTCAGGTCACTCAGCGCTTGTCAAAACTGTTCACATAAATTAAAATAACACCACAAAACACGGACGGTCATGAAATCTGAAACACTTTTCCTTTATGTGCTTTGTTTTTGCTATCTATTTGTCATTTAGAGGGGGTTTGACAACATGGACCCATTCATCCCCGTGTCCGTGCCCTACTACAGCGAGAAAGAATTTGAAAGCTGCTATCTCTACTACATGGACCGCAACTGGCTGCAGCATCCCATGAGTCAGAACCATTTCCTTGTAGTGTTTCCTCTAAAATACAACCGTGTATATACAATGCTTATGTGACTTTTTATTTTCCTTCAGGCCGAACAGAAGAGGGCAAGAAAGAGCTGATCTTCATGACGGACTGGAATCCCTCGTTATTGGACAGAATTAGCGCATTCCTATGAGGTCTTAGACAGCAACCATTCATCTCACACACAAATATCTTTGCGCTAGAAATGGAGAAAGTCAATATTCATGTCTATAAGCTGTAAATTATCCATTCATTCTTTGCTAATAAATATTTCAACTGCCAACTTTTTTTTAAATTGAAGGTGTCTTCTCCCAAAAATAATTTGAGTGTGAATGGTCTTAATGTGCCATGCGATTGACCAGTTGTGGCCAGCACCTAGTCTGAGTGAGACAAATACTAGGATGGCAAAAATGCGAATAATTATATGAGTCACTAGAATAGTTTGGAGGATGCATGCCTGAAATAATTATTACGCTAAAAAATTACATCCATACAATTTTTAATGTACTGTACTGGCATTCGATCAGAAAAAAGAATCTTTCAATTTGCTCTCGACTAAACAACCCCCCCAAGTGTTACGGCTATGGTACTTCAGGTGGTGAATAACGCTTCATCCGGGTTATTGTAGACCACGCGAGAGTCACGTGATTTATTTCCTCAAAATAAACCGTTTACGAAATCGAACTGAAGGATGACTGACCGGGCAAAGTTCAAACCATTTAAATGGAACGAAGCTTTTTTAAAGTTCATTTTAATAGGACAGTAATGAATGTGTAGTTGTATCGACTCATACTCGTGGTTGAATTTAATTTCATGTTTAGTGATATCCGACGAGAAAGGAAAAAGTTTACCTTTGCAAAATGTTTTTGTCATTGCATTGCGCTTTTTGGCTCGCCGCCATTTTCCACACAACAACAACGACCACCACAGGTAACAAACACAACCGCCTTTAAAATGATTTAAATGTGGCAATATTAATTATGTGTCTTCTCCCAACAAGAACGCAGCAAGTGTGCCGCCAGAAGCTTCGGCCATGACTCAGTGGTGTGTGAGTGTAACTCTACCTACTGCGATACCTTGGGCATTGTTTCTATCCCCCCGCTGGGTCATTACATCTCTTACCTGAGCAGCATGGCCGGAAGTCGGCTTGAGGACGACCAGGGTCCAGTCAGACCCAACAGTACCGGTGCTGGTAAGTCTCAAGCAGGGTGGTCAAGTTACATATAAAATCTGTCTACAAATGTCGTGACCATTTATTGATGGATATACGTGAGAATGCTGCCATTTGAAATTAGTCACTAGTGGAAATATTTGTGTGGATTTTACCAAGGATGACAAATTGTCTTTGAGCTGTCCTGGGAATGCTTTGAAATCACCCGGGGGGAGAAGTGGCTGGGAAGAGGGAAGTCTGCGGTTCCTTGCGAGCATTGTTCCTACTCGGGCCCTCAGATCCTCTTCCTCCCTCCACCTCTACACGCCCTCTGCCCGTCTCACAACGATGGGGTGCAGAGCTTTCAGCCGCTCCGCTCCTAAACTCTGGAACTCACTTCCACCCAACATCCGCAACATTGACTCCCTTCCTACTTTCAAATCTCACCTGAAAACCCACCTGTTTAAACTTGCTTACATGGTCTAATTTATTATGCCGTTTTATTATTTATTGTTTTATGCATGATTTTACTGTTTTGTGTGTTGTCTTTGTTGTAAAGTGTCCTTGAGTGTTCAGAAAGGCGCTTGTAAATTAAATGTATTATTATTATTATTATTATTATTATTGTTGCCAATGCAGTGCACACCAAAGACAAGGGCGGCAGTTCACTTTGTCTATGTAGTTTCTGGACACATCAAACACAACTAGATGCAATTCTTTGGTTAACTGCCATCAGATAATTTTAAAATATAGAAACAACAAATACAACAAATTTTAATTTCTAATGTACACACACTGAGTGAAAGGGGAGAACTAATGGTGCGGCTCAAAGGAGAGATAAGAAACAGAAAGTCTTTAAGAGTCGCACAATGGGGAAATTTGCAACCTACAGCAGCAAAATTGAAAGGGGTAATGTGGTGAAAAGATAAAAACAAAATATTCTATGCATTATATAAATAAAATTAATAATGATGTGGGAGCTTTCACAACAGCTACAGCTGCAACAACACACTTCAGATAATAGTCAACACAAAGCAAAATAATAAATACAACTGGAACATAATGCCTGTTTCAAAGCTCGCAGATGGTAAAAACTGGTGGCATGCATTGGGTAACACCCTCTGCTTCAACACGAGTTGAGTTATTAAATATGAGTAATGAAAGCCTGTTTTAATTACGTTTAAAGGGCAACCGATGTCACTTTTTTGTTTTTTAACTGACATCAGAAAAACGTTTGATAGCATCTAAAATAACCAAAACACGCACTATGATATTTTTATTCAAATGCAAAACGCCAATAAAAATGACTTAGTGTCCAAAATCTGCAAAAAATTGAGCTGCGAATTGGGCGTTTTCAGAAAGTCCCTCCCCAGTTCGTGATGTCACGCCAAGTCCATTGCTGGAGAATAAAAACAATGGCTTCAGATTCGGATAATATGCTTTATTGTTACACATGCAGTTATGAATATGATTCAAATAGTTCTGAAGAGTAAAGCATACATGTTTGCAATCGATTAAATAATTTATTCTGCGTCAGTTTGAGGCAAACGGGCGGGGGGAACGTCTCACCCAAAAAGAGGCAAGAAAATGGCCACCGAGCTGTGAGTAATGAATCAGCCGTTTCCACAGGCTGCTAAATTCTTTCCATGGAGCTTGGACTCCCTCTGCTGGCGGCTTTTGGGTGCAACACAAGGTTTTCAAAAAACAGTACAGCAAAATACATAAGATACAAAATACAAAGACGTGATGGAAAGACGCTACAATGCGTCTTTTTTACGGTCAGGAGGCAGTCCTTTTCTGACGTCACGTACGGACTCGTCCCCAACTCAAAAACAAGACTTCCTGAATGTTCAGCGCGAGTCTTAAAACGTAAAATATAGCTATATGCGGTGGAATCTTATTAAAATACACCCAGTAGAAGTCATTTGAAGCCATTTTACAAATTATGGACACAACTTGTCCGGAGACGTCGGTTGTCCCCTAATATACCTGTTCAGTATTTGTATTGTATATTACTACAGGCATTGGGTGTGTTGATCATACCATATGTCACGTGTCTCCCTCAGTCCTCAGACTAACTGTCCTCGCAAACAAGAAGTACCAGAAGATGAGAGGATTTGGTGGAGCGATGACAGACGCAGCAGCAGTGAACATCTTGTCGCTTTCAGCTGGAGCACAAGACCAACTGTTGAAACAATACTTCTCTAAAGAAGGTACATCACATGGAATGAAATACTGTACAATAAAAGAGCTGTTTAAAAAAACTTTTGACTATAATTCAGTTTTAATTAACACTATTCATTAAACAATATGCAGGGGTAATAAAATATTGGAAACAGCTCTATGTAAAAAAAGACAAAAGCTATTTATAAATATTTTTTCATTGGCAGGTATCGGTTATACTGTGGTGCGTGTGCCCATGGCCAGCTGTGACTTCTCCACACGTCTATACACGTATGCTGACACCCGAGATGACTACAGTCTTCAAAATTTCACTCTGGCCCCTGAAGATGTAGACATGAAGGTTAGGATTCAAACTGAGACAAACATGGAGGAACAAGATGATAGACATACACAAAAAGAAAAACAAAAGAATAAGACATAAAATGGACTTCATAGCCAGTGCTTGCCTAAATTTCATTTCATGCACCCCCTCCAATGTTGCTTTGTGCTCCTGGCATCCTTCCTAACCAGTTTTCATCTTGTCTGTCAATGTTGGAGAGACTTCCACTTTTTAGTAATATAACTGTTGCGTCCTATTTTCTATACTTGATGACGACTATCACTGCGTTCCATGGATGGATTGGATGGACGGATTAGCCTTTGTCAGTCACCGCAGCAAAGTGATGCAGCATTCAGTGTAAGAGGAAAGTAAAGGAAGGAGTAGAAAAACAAATACAGGAGCTGCCACTCGCGGCGCCATCTTGAAGTAAATAACAAATAATGTGATACAACAGTCATTCAATCTTAAGCACTTTCTGCACCTTCTTTGTTGTATGAAGCAGTTCTAGATGAAAGAGGAGAGAATCAAATCATCTTTTTCACCAGTGGATCAGAGACGTCATGGTGTAACGTACAGGTCTGCTACAAGCTAAATGTTGAAAGCAAACACAAAGCTGTAGCATCTATTGACGAAAAGAGATTGTCTCACATCTCCTGTCCCATGTAAATCCACTTCAATTCCTAGCCGTGACAGTTCCACATACACATCGGCGCTCTGCGGTGACGCTCTTTTCTTCTCATCGCAGTGTATTGTAATGACTGTTGGGAAAATTCATACATTTCTCCTGACTGAATTTTTTTAACCTATGATGTAGAAGTTGAAAACTGTTTTTTTTTTTTTTAAATGTCAAGAAAACACAGTCCCTGATTGGTCAGTTCAGAACTTAGTCACATCTAAGCTCTGAGGGTGTGCACTTGTGCAACCATGTTATCGCAATACATTTACTTCACTCTGAGAGGGGGGGAAAGAGAGGGGCGTGGAGGAATGGGAGCCAGAGTGGGAGCCGTTGTGGGAGCCTGAGCCGGAGTGAAACAAACAGAGCACACACAGAGATGACTGTATTTCTGAATGTTCTGTGACTTGTTTTGTTAGATCCCTCTGCTGCAGAGAGCCCAGGCCATGGCTCCCCAACCCTTATCTCTGCTGGGCAGTGCCTGGAGCTCCCCCGCCTGGATGAAGACAAACGGAGCTCTCATAGGAAAAGGGTCCTTGAAGGGAAAACCCGGTGGAAAGGAACATAAAAGTTGGGCTCAATATTATATTAGGTGAGTCATGTATAATATTACATGTTGTTGTAAGATTATGTAATATTGTATTCTGATTGTTATGATTTGTGCCTTTTTAGATTCCTTGAAGAATATGCCAAGTATAATTTGACGTTTTGGGCTGTGACCACCGGGAATGAACCTACAGCAGGACACATAACAAATTACAGGTGTCATATTTCACTCTTTATATTAACTCATTTATTGCCATTCACGAATTCATTCGGGAATTGAAAATATGACATAGAGCGCTATTCCCGAATTAATTGGGGTATTGTTTTTTTTCTGGCTTGGGTACGGATAAAACGCTGGCCAGACTTCTGGTAATATTTTTCCCTAACACAAGGGGCAGCATTTTGCTTTTTTCCATGTTAGTGCTTTTTTCGAGCTTCAGCTGTTGTTAAAGGTTTATATTGCATTGCTTTTTGGACAGCCACCCTCATTTCATGCTCATATAACTCCAGTACCATATAATTTAGGAATAATTTAGTACCATATAATTTAGGAATCTTCTGATGAAAGAAGAGAGTCTACGTGGTTTCTAACGCTGTATTGAATGTTTACACTGCAAAACACATAGCTCGGCATATTTCGCGTCTCTTAGGTGCACCATTCATTTTCAGTGGGGGACATGTCTGGACTGCTGGCAGATCAGTCTAGTGTTTTTTAACTCATTCACTGCCATTTACAAATTTATTCGGGAATTGAAAATATGATTAAGCCGATTAAGCGCTGGCCAGACATCTGGCAATGTGTTTTTCTCTTCCACAAGGGGGCAGCATTTCCCTTTTTTCCATCTTAGCGCTTTATTCCAGCTTCAGCTGTTGTTAAAGCGCTAGATAAACCAATATGTGTGTATTGCATTGTATTTTGGACAGCCATCCTCATTTCAAGATCAGTTAACTCCAGACCCATTAATTTAGGAATTAACTCTTTTTTTCTGATGAAAGAATAGTCTAAGGTTTCTTATGCTGCATGTTTATGGAGTCCTAAAACTCAATATTCTGTGGGTCCTCCAATTTGAGTGAGAATGACAAAAACCCTGGCACTGGAGTGGACACATTTTTGCATGTCTGGCAGTGAATGAGTTAAAGTTATTCTATAAAAAGATTTCGAGACAGCATGTTTGTCTCCCTGCAGTTTCCAGGCGCTGGGCTTCACCGCCGAAGAGCAGAGGGACTGGGTGGCCTTGGACCTGGGCCCTGCCCTCCATGCGTCGTCTTTTCCGCACACTCACATTCTCTTGCTGGATGACAACCGTCTGCTGCTACCTCATTGGGCCAAAGTGGTGAGTGCACCACAGTTTGAGACGTTTTATCCTGCATTATAACGCAGAGACTTGTGATGTGAATCCCATCAGGTGCTAAGTGACGTCCACGCAGGCCGATACGTCCACGGGGTGGCGGTGCACTGGTACCTGGACGCCCTGATCCCCGCTGGACCCACCCTGGGAATCACTCACCAACTTTACCCAGAGTATTACCTGTTTGGCACTGAGGCCTGCGCAGGCTGGAGGCCGCCAGGCCAGGGGGTGAAACTGGGCAGCTGGCAGAGGGCCGAACAATACGCGCATGATATCTTAGAGGTCGGATATTGGGGGTTCTGGGAGTATGATTAAGCTGTCACTGCAAGGTGGGACTAGTTTATGTACTTCCTTGTGTTCAGGATTTAAATCATTACGTGACAGGCTGGACCGACTGGAACCTGGCGCTGGATCAGACTGGCGGGCCCAACTGGGTGAAGAACTTTGCCGACAGCCCCGTCATCGTTGATGCTAAGCGTGACGTCTTCTACAAGCAGCCAACTTTCTACGCTATGGCCCACTTCAGGTAGTCATAAGGAACTTAATCGTTTAATATTTTGAGAGCCCCGTCCAATTCTTTATTTCATTTTTGTTCTTCTTTGGTCATAGTAAGTTCCTGTGTGAGGGCTCTCAGACAGTCGGTGTGTCGGCCAATGGCGAAACAAAACTCAAATTCTCAGCCTTCATCCAACCAGGCGGCGGAGTGGTGCTCATCGTCCTCAACAGGTTGTATGATCCAGTGAACAACTACCTATTTGACGTTTGAACATAAAACGAAGATGATTACACTTCAAAACAAACACATAGCTTGGCATATTTAGCGTTTAATTGCACCATGCATTTTTACTGGGGGACATGTCTGGACTGCTGGCAGGTCAGTCTAGTACTTGAATTGTGTTTTTTAACTCATTCGCTGCCATTAACAAATTTATTCTCAGAATTGAAAATATGACGGAGAGCGCCATTCCTGAATTTGTTTTGTTTTTTTCATGAATGGGTGCCGATTAAGCGCTGGCCAGACATCTGGCAATGTGTTTTTCTCTTCCACAAGGGTGCAGCATTTCTCTTTTTTCCATGTTAGCGCTTTGTTCCAGCTTCAGCTGTTGTTAAAGCGCTAGATAAACCAATATGTATGTATTGCATTGTATTTTGGACAGCCACCCTCATTTCAAGATCATATAACTCCAGACCCATATAATTTAGGAATTATTATTTTCTTATGAAAGACGAGAGTCAAAGGTTTCTTACACTGCATGTTTATGTTGTCATAAAAGCAGATATTCTGTCGGTCCTGGAATTTGAGTGACAATGACAAAAACCCTGGCACTGTAGTGGACACATTTTTTCACATTGTCTTGCAGTGAATGAGGTAAACGTAAAACGAAGATAATTACTCTTCAAAACAAACAAATAGCTTGCCATATTTAGTGTTTCTTAAATGCACCATGCATTTTCAGTGGGGGACTAGTACTTGAATTGTTGTTTTTTTAATGAAACCACCCTGTTGTAACACGCACAATACATATTGATTTATATCGCGCTTTCACAACAGCTGAAGCAGTAACAATGTACAAAATGTGGCTTTGGAATCGGGTTTGTAGAACAATTTGGAAGTCAACAACCGTTTATGTTCAGCTTTGTATCCTTCCACTATGTGAGCGAGAAAGCGAGTGTGACATGGTTCTAAAAAAAGCTGTTTATGTGTAATTTAGGTCATCATCGCCCATCCAGTTTGAAGTGTGGGACCCGATGGTGGGCTACATCCCGGCCACAGCGGCGCCACATTCCTTACTCACGCTTGCTTGGTACACGCCAGGATTCAATATGTGATAGGTTTTTGTTGTTCAAATGCAGGTGAGCTTGAGGACTTTTAAAACTACTTCAAAACTTCTGTTCTTTCACACTTTCTACAGAAGTTGGTTTTTAGAGACACTCTGAAGAATCCCAAAATAGCTACAAGAATTTCCTGGTGAAAACATTTAATTGTTGCAATGAGATCTTCCTTTTTTCAAAGAAAAAAAAGTGCAAATTTGTGCAAAGAAAAAAGTTATCGATGATATACTACAAAGGAGGGAAAAAGGAGGAATTATGAGGCTGTTTGCTTTTCACTTTATAGAAATATCACATGCTGGAGTGAGATTGAACGTGAAATATTTCAAGAAACAATGTCAAAATATGAAGAATCATAATTTTGCAAGAATGCAAATGTTTTTGTATAAATGCTTTGCGCTGAAGTGTGAACAGCTTATTTGCGAACCAGTTCTATGAATTTTATTTGTGAGTTTGATTTCTTCCACTGCTTTTTTTTTTAAACATGTAAATCCATCTTTTGCATGTGGCTTTGGAACACGTAACCCACGTTACTTATTTTGACACATCCACTTTGCACTTAAAGACGTGCATCGCTATTAAAAATTCAAATAAAATCTCTGAAGTATTATTTAGCCTGGGTTGAGTTGGTGAGAGACACATGGAAACCCATTTTTTCACTTTATTCATACGTCATAGACATATTTCATTTATAGCATATACAGTTTGTTAACCATGTATGTCATTCACATTGGTGTCTCTATTCTCGATGTTTTTCTTTGAAAATCTTTTCACTTTGGACTACAATTATTTACATAAAAAAAGCGTTAAAAATGCGATTTTACACGTAGGACTAAAATGAACGGGATGACACCAGATTATAATATGTACACCAGCAGAAGTAGAATTGAAAAAGTGGGGCGAGCTCCGATGATCATGATGAGTCATTTCATTTGGTTTTAAGATGACATTTTCCTTTTAGGAATGCTTAAAACAAACCAAAGAAATACGCTCGTGGAACATCAAATAATAAATAGTTTATGAATGTTTACAACAATGTGGCAACAAAACCCCCACCCTCCCCAAAACCGCGTCTTGGACTTTTTAACTGAAGCATGTCACAGAATTTGTAAAAACAAATAGGATGTGATGTGTGCGTGTCCATGATTCAGGAGAAAAGTCATGGAACAGAATATTACAAAAAAAAAGTGACGGCAACACAGGCAAAGGGAGCGCTAGGACTGTTTCCTCTGCGTGATTTTTTTTGTTTACCCAAACCACCCCCACCGTCCTTCTTCAGAAGGACCATCTTTCCTGTGTGCGGGGGTCCATAGAGAGAGTAGGGGACTCTGATGAGGGCTGGGTGCTGTTGTCTTCGCCGTTCAAACTCTTCCGACAAACGGGACACGTATCGTGCTGCGGTACAACCAACGTGGCGTGGCGTTAACTCGGCTCGAGTAGGACGGACAATGTTGCTTGTGGTGTTTGTTGTCACTCACCATCTCCAGCCACGGCACTATACAGGCCGAATGGAAGAAGTGGTTACAGGGGAGCTGTCTGACGGCTTCGCCCACTTCAAAGTCATCTTTGCACACTGGACATTCCATACAACAGTCTGCACAGACAAGTTGAACACATTTTTCATTACTTTGGAATAGAAGTGATCAATTAGTCCATGGACAATGCCTAAAAGCTTTTTGAACAACACAAATATTTTTTTCTCTGTCTTGTGACCTTTTAGGAATTGTATTTGAGTAACCCTGCGGTCCAGCAATGGAACATGGATTTTCAAGATCAGGTTTGCGATGAACACAGAGTGGCGTAACTGACATTTGCTTTTCAAGTGCAGCTGTTCAAGGTGAGCATATTAGCATCCACTGCTGTCAGGAGAACATACAATCAAAAGGGTTGACAGGATTAACACAATACAGTATTATTTTCAGTGTCAGGCAGTTAATGGACAACCGACGCCTCCGGACAAGTTGTGTCCATATTTTTTAATTGCTATCTATTAGCTAGCTAGCTAGCTTTCTATGTAATTGAGTTATTCCTTGTTGAGTGAACCCACAGAAAAACCTATCCTGTGACTAACGTGACCTTGAGAGTTTTGAAAGGCGCTTATAAGTGAAATGTATTATTATTATTCAAAAGTGAGACACTCAATGTACCATATTTTCATAGTATAAGGCGCACCCCCAACGAATGGTGTATTTTCAAACAGTTTCCATATATAAGGCACACCGGACTACAAGGCGCATCTTCAATGAATGAAAAACAAGTTTTCCAAATATAATATATGAATATATAATAGTTTTCAATTTTTTAAGGCACACCACATTATAAGGCGCTACAGTTGAGGCCAGGGTTACGCACTACTTCTTCTACAGGGGCAAATTGAGTCGGCGGCTGCTGACAGTCGTTGAGAGACATGTTGTGGCTCAATATGACTTCACACATAAGGTGCACCAGCGTATAATGCACAGGGTCATCTTTTGAACAAAATGAAGGCGCCTTATACACCGGAAAATACGGTAGTTCTTACGTTAACAAATATTCAAGTTGTTCCACAGCAGACTATTTTTAGTGTTGGCTGCGCTGCTAATTGATGAATGAATAGAAAAAGATGAACATTGTAATTTGTTGGCTGGTTTTACTTTCATTATTACCATTATCTAAAGGAGTCTTTTGAGTCCCACTGCTCCCTGCTTTTCAAGGTTACTGTATTTTCCGGTGTATAAGGCGCACCCAAAAGCCTTGATTTTCTTCAAAAGATGACTCTGCAGCTTATACGCTGGTGTGTCTTATATGTGAAGTAATATTGAGCCACAACAGGTCTCGCAATAACTTTCAGCAACCATTGACTCCATTTCCACCTGTAGGCAAAGTAGTGCGTAACCCCAGCCTCTACTGTAGCGCCTTATAATGTGGTGTGCCTTGTATTTGGAAAACTTTTATATCTTTATATATTATATTTGAAAAACGTTTTTCATTCATTGAAGGTGCGCCTTATATATATATATAGAAAAGGTATGAAAATACACCATTCACTGGGGGTGCGCCTTATACTCAGAAAATAGGATAAGTGTATTAGAGCTTCCCAGAAAATAACATTTTTATTGAGGATGAAGAAAAATGTCATTTCTTTTGAGAGAAAACGAGATATCTTTCTGAATCAATGTCTCAATTTGATGTATGCACCTTATACACCGGAAAATACAGTAGCAACGGCACAGAATAGACTACGAGTTTGAGCAGTGGCATCGGACTAACAAAAAATAAATAAAATAGTTGTGTCAAAAAAAAACCCTAAACTTGTTAAAGGGTGCCATGCGCATCATAACTTGAGAAACAATGTGAGTCTCACCTGCTTGTTCCTGAGAAATATTCACAAACGGTAAAGAAGAGATCCTCTCTTTCTCAGCTGGAGGAGGCCCTGTGTTCTCCAGCTGACCTAGTAACTACACACATACAAAAATACTCAGCAACCAGGGGGGGGTGGGGGGAAAAAAAAAATCAGATATGGCGTAATTTGCTGTACTTGTGTTATAACAGCATCCAGGCCACCCTGTCCCCAGGCGTAGTCTCCTGGATTTGAATGCAGCATCCCCGTCCTTGAACCAGCACAAAGCACCAGTTGTCGTTAGTCCTATTTTGATACGAACCACAATCAAGTTAACAAATGAAAGCATTTCACCAGGAGAGCGGTGGCGAACCAGACGCTCCAGAGTTGGCGATGAGGCCGGCGAGGAACTGTTGTACAATCCTGAGTGGGAGACATTGAAAAGAGGAACGCATTTGTAGAGCCGAGGCACAAAATGTCACCAAATAACTGGCATAGAAATACTACAAAATGTCTTTTTTTTGCCTGTCAGCTGATGCCAACCCACCCTTCCACAGCTGGCGAGCGGTCGTGCCTGCTGTTGACTCTGGGCCTAAACCTCCTGTGATTGTGTAGGCGCGGGGGTCGCGCCGGACCCCAGTGGTCTCCACCACCCAGCGAACTCGCCAAGGGCCCCCCGAGGCCGGCGGGGACAGAGCCCCCAATGGGCCCGCTTCCGAAACCACCAAAGTCGCTGAGCCCACCCAAGCGCCCGCCGGGGAGCCGAGGTTCCGAGTCTGGGTTGTCGCCGTCGATGGAAAATGGCCGCTCCATTAACAGCAGGTGCCAGAGCTGCGAGGACCATGACGACACGACGCAGGAGGTTAGTTGTCAATTATGTCTATCGCGACTCCCGTGCGTTTTGTTCAATTTTTGTTCAACACAGCATTTGAAAATTATCCCAACCTTTTGATTTCATTCGATTAACTCATTCACTGCCAGATATGTGCAAAAATGTGTCCATTCCAGTGCCAGGGTTTTTGTCATTGTCACTCGAATTCCAGGACCCACAGAATATTGACTTTTAGAGAGTCAGTCAGCTGTGATTTCTAAATGTAAAGTGAGGTAGTGTCGTATGTAAAGTGACGTACCGAAGTAATGCAAAGGCAAAAAAAGGACTACATAAACATTTAATGCAGCGAAAGGAACCTTAGACTTGGTTTATATGGCACTTTAACAGCAGCTGGAGCTACAGCAAAGTGCCAACATGGAAAAAATTGAAATGCTGCCCCCTTGTGGAAGGCAAAAATAACACTACATGATGTCTGGCCAGCGCGTTATCGGCACCCAGGCATGAAAAAACAAACTAATTCGGGAATGGCGCTCCACGTCATATTTTCATTTCCTGAATAGTTTCGTGAATGGTAGCGAATGAGTTTAAAAAAAAAAACAATTCAAGTACTAGACTGACCTGCCAGCTGTCCAGACCTGTCCCCTACTGAAAATGCAGGGTGCACTAAAGAAACGCTAAATATGCCAAGCTATGTTTGTTTTGAAGTGGAATATTCTTCATTTTATGTTTAACTCATTCACTGCCAGACAAGTGCAAAAATCTGTCCACTCCAGTGCCAGGGTTTTGTCATAGTCACTCAAATTCCAGGACCCACAGAATATTGAGTTTTAGGCCTACATAAACATTCAACGCAGCGTAAGAAACCTTCGACTCTCTTCTTTCACCAGAAAAAAAAGAGTTAATTCCTAAGTTATATGGGTCTGGAGTTATATGAGCTTGAAATGAGTGGCTGTCCAATCTACAATGCAAAACATGCATATTGGTTTATATAGCGCTTTAACAACAGCTGAAGCTGGAACAAGGTGGTAACATGGAAAAAAGGGAAATGCTGCCCCTTGTGGAAGAGAAAAACACAGCCAGAAGTCTGGCCAGCACTTTATCGCTGCCCAAGCAAGAAAAAACAAAACCAGAACAAATTCGGGAAGGGCGCTCATAATTTCAATTCCCGAATAAATTCGTGAATTGCAGTGAATGAGTTAATCGTTTCACTCACAGGCTGTCACTCGTGTTCGAAACCTACCTCTGCAAATGGAGTGCTTGCGTCATCTAGTCCATTAGGGCCGCCCTCTAAGAGGCTGGTGGAATTACAAACAAAAGAAATGGTGGCTCATCATGACACGACGAAAGTCATTAAATGATTCGCGGCTTTTACCTGGAATCTTCCGTCACTTCCTCGATGAAGCCCGAATCGCAGCGAGGACAGATATATTCCTTTAAAAAGTCAAGACAACACGCTTAAAGGACAACCGACGTCTCCGGACAAGTTGTGTCCATAATTTGTAAAATGGCACCAACTCAAAAACAAGACTTCCAGAATATTCAGCGCGAGTCTTAAAACGTAAAATATAGCTATATGCGGTGGAATCTTTGTAAAATACGCTCAGTAGAAGTCATTTGAAGCGATATTACAAATTATGGACACAACTTGTCCGGAGGCGTCGGTTGTCCTTTAATTTCACAGTCTAACTCATTTTACACATGCAAAGAATATTAAGATGTAAAAGATATCAGGCAAGGATTATTATTTTTTTACATCAGGGGTTGGGAACCTATGGCTGGTGAGCCGTATTTGGCTCTTGATGATTGCATCTCGTCGATAAAACTAAATACATATTGTAGCTTTTTCGCTGTTAATTTCCTGTTTGGGCTGAAGTTGGCGGAAAGCGCAATTTTGATTTGATTTACCTGTTTCAACATGAATGGCCCGTTCATGTTGAAACAGGTAAACGCCCCTTTTAAATAAAACAGACTAGTAAAAAAAAAATCATTGATTCGCTGTGGCGACCCCTGAAGGGAAAAGCCGAAAGGAAAAGAAGAAGACGAGTAAAAAAAATGACAAGTATGATACACTTCAGGTGGGAATGGACCAAAGGATTCGCCTTAGTGGAGAGAAAAGGTTCTGATTCAAATTTGCAATGAAACAATACCATTGATGAAAAAGTCGAACGTCAGTGGCACTTCGACAAGCCCCATGCTAACGTTAGCATCAATATACTTCTGCGAGAGACAGCAGAAAGCAAGTATGGAAGCTAATGAGCCATGTGCAGGCTAGCTAGCAGTCACTTCACGTATGGACCGGGAAAGTTGACTTTCATTCCGATCGTTTGGCTGGATTTTTTTATCAATCATGAGGAACAAAAGACCATTCATGTTAATGGTGAGTATTATCACAAAGTCATTTTAAATAATACATTCTGACATTTTGTTGAAAAGTGGCTATGCGTGTGTGTGCGCGTGGCTCTCACTGAAAAACATTTCTAAACATTTTACTTTTATGGCTCTCTCAGTCAAAAAGGTTCCAAATCCCTGTTTTACATTATATCTTCTGAGGAAAAAAAACATTGGTTTGATCTCTGTGAGTAAAAAAAAAAAAAGCAGCATATCAGATCGACTCACAGTTGTTTATAAAGGAGATCACTGCCTTAACTATTGTTTGCACATAATCACTCTTATGCCATTTTTTGTACTCATGACCCAAGTTGAATTACGGCTAAGTAATGAATCACTTATCAGTTAAATAACATTTATATTTATCAGGACAATTTTCTTTGGTGATTCTTGATGCAAATAAAGTGGAACTAATTTCCAAGAACAGTCAGTGGCGCGCCACATTTTACGGATGTTCTACAGGACTTTAATTCCTAATTCCCGCTAAAAAACAGACAACACAAGCGGAATTGTCTTCAAATTGTTGAACGTATAGGTGGAAAGGAGCACAGTAGGAAGACTGGGGGAAAGGTTTATTCAAATCGGAAATTTGTGAAAAGCTGTGATTCTCTTTTAATGGCATCTTGCTCAGCCCTAATTTAAAAATAGGAATGGCAGGAGGGTAGTCTTCACAGGAATCTATGGTTGCAGAATTTGCCGTGGATTTTAAAGCAGCCCTCTCAAATAAGGGCGCAGTGTGAAATATTAGTACAGTGATACCTTATCTTACGAACGCTTTAGCTCGCGAACCTTTTGCTTTACGAACATTAAATTTGCAAGCATATAACCTTGGCAGACAAACTAGTTTTCGGTGGCCGAACCAAACCACACAGTGCGACCACTGTGATTGGCGGACTTTTCTTTGATTGCGGACGTGGTTTGTTATTGAGTGGAGTACTTTTGCCATTATGGGACTGAAAAAGACCCCACCACATGCTAGTGTTAAACCGAAGAGGACATAAACGAAAATTATGGTTGAGCAGAAGAAGGAGATCATCGAAAAACACGAACGAGGTGTTGGCTGGCAGACTGGTTTATGTCACCCCCTTCCTTTGAGTGCGGATGTGGTTTGTTATCGAGGATACTTTTGCTATTATGGGACCGAAAAAGACCCCACCACAGGCTAGAGTTAAGCCGAAGAGGACACAAAAGAAAAACTTCTGTTGATTTGGATGAATAAAAAGCAGCTAGCAGGGGATAGTGTGAGTGAGGGTATTATCACAGAGAAAGCACGGCAACTTCACTTCACGGCTATCATCAAGAGTCAACTTGGAAGTTCGTCATCCATTGACAACTACCATCACAAAGGTAAATAAAATGACTTTATTATACAGTACAGTTTATTTCTTTAATTACAATACAATAGCACATTTATTATACATAAAATAAGGTATATTTTGTGTAGTTTGAAGGCTTATTTAGTAAAAAGTTATGTTTTATGGGGACCTGGGAACGGATTATTCACATTTTAATGGTTTCTTATGGGAAATAAATGTTTGGAAGACGAACTTTTCACCTGACATACTTTCTGGGACCCAATTTAGTTCATAAGATCTATCTTATCTATCACGGTAGTGTAATTTCTAGCCAGACGTATGAAAAAGAGAACGGTATGCGGCAATGTTTACTGAATTGTATAGGATCCAATATGATTGTAGAGGCTGTACCAACGGAGGAACAATGTGGGAATTATTTGGGTAGGGAGGGGCTCATGGAGACGTTCAGTCAAGATGCTATCGCATAACAGAGATGTTTACTTACGGTCACATCAAGTCATTGCCGTGCATAATACGATGACTATTTGTGTGGTCGAATTACATATGACAGCGTAATGTATGTAGTATGCTTCCAATCTTCGGGTCAAGTGGCGAGTTGACACTTGAAATCTTTGCTATATCACTTGTTCTGGTGCAATCCTATAGTATGGTGAAATGTTCTACGCTATAAATAATGAAAATAAAATTACTGTTTTCACAAATATAAATTGAGTGTAATGAATGTAAATGTCCTGAACAGAGTTAAATACAACTCAACTAGCTTTGAATATTCAATGTCTTTGAGTTTTTGTTTGTGTAAGTTATGTATTCAGTGCTCAAAATGTTGCTCCCGTGTTCCCATTTCAAATCGAAAGTGTTAATGAATGCAAAACTCCCTTGCTTAGTCAATGACTGCGACTTCTGATCCAACTATGGCGGTGGGGAAATCGGTTAAAATAAGCTTAATATGTCCTTATTTCAAAGATCAGCAGTGTATTTTAATGGAACGCATAACAACCAGAATGGACAAATCGATGGTTGGGGCTTACTCTTGCTTTTGTAACAACAACAAAATCGGCCCCTGTTTGAAATGTCCATTGATAGATAGCATTAGCAGTTGTTACCGGTGTGTCTACCGCGTTCACAACTGCAACAACAAACGCCGCTGACTGCTAGCAGGCTGGCTAGTTCCTCGCTCAGGAAGACAAGCGGAATACACGGTAATCGGCCACGATCCCAACTTGTCAATCAAATAAACATGACTACATACAGTCGAGTTTGAAAGACAAACGTCTTACCGGCAGTTTTGGGTTAACTTCTCCCTTACAACAGTGACAGAAAAACCGATGAGGGGGAACAGCCGCAGCCTCCGCCATCTTCCCCGAACAGCACACAAACAGTGACGTCGCTCCTCCCCAAGTCACTACAAGGACCCGCCTTCTTCCCGGAAATCGGCCAATCACAGCCAAGTGAAACCTGCCTGCGGAAGTGCTTGCATGTTAACAAAAGCAGAATAGTGTGTGTCCCCCGAAAAATTATTTGTTTTCTAAATCGCATAGAAATCTTTTTTTGAGAGCGGTATTTGATTACGACCGACGAACGGTTATGGAAAACAAAGGCTGGGGACGATTTATGACTTCTGTGTTAAAGCTAATTCTTCTTCTTTTCCTTTCGGCTTTTCCCCTCAAGGGGTCGCCACAGTGAATCGGTGTCCTCCATCTTCAGAGGCTTGATTCGCATGTTTTGCCCAAGCTTTTACGTCGGATGCCCTTCCTGACACAACCCTCTCTATTTATCCGGGCTTGGGACCGGCACAAGAAGACACTGGCTTGTGTCCCCTTGTGGCTACAGAACAAGCAACTCGATGAACTTAATAAAGATGAAGATGCTCAGTAAAAGGCTCCCAAACACAAAATGGTCATCGGCACAGCAGTATTGAAATAAAGTAAAACTATAACAGGCGAAAGTCCAAAATTTGGATGGTGATTCTCTACCTAGCCAAAGTTCCAAAATTTGGACATTATACTCTACCCAGCCGAAAGTCCAAAATGTGTACTTGGTTACTCTGCCTCGACGAAAGTCCAAAATTTGGACGTTGATACTCTGTCCAGGCGAAAGTCCAAAATGTGTTATTTGATACTCTACCTGTATCAAAGTGTCTACTTGTATTAATGTTGACATTCTTCCCATGACATTTGTTTCTTAAGTTGTCCCGTACGAGATCAAAATCTCCACGTAAAGCTAATTATATATTGTCAGGTCTGACAGGTAGGTCACGCCCTCATAGAAACATCAGCTGATGGCGCGTCACGACAACATCAAGTGACACTGTGATGAAGGTAATGTCGGGTAATTAAACAACCTACAACACCAATGTCTGTCATAAAATAACCCGTTACAAAAAAAATAACACTGCACCAAATGGATTTACAGGGAACTTTTATCGTCATTTTTGAGGAGACATAAACTTTATGTTGAAAGCAAAAATATCTATGATTCCAAAGGATGCATCGCTTAATGCAAATGCATCGCTTAATAAAACATTTGAACATCAACCCGCAAGTGGGTACGATCTTTAACTAATTAAAACTAGGAAACACGTTGGCCCATAATCATGATTATTCCCTGTTTCACTCTTTCAACCGTGCAGGCATCCATGGTATTTTAATTTTGATGCCGCCTTGAACACAGAATGCGCGGACACTTGGCCTTAATTATTTTTGCCTCACTGTAGGCGCACAGCTCAAATTAACCGTAGCTGACGATGCACCACTTCCGGTGTCTAGGGCTCTTAGCGGAAGTCATATGACCACAGCCCGCTGCAACAAAATAGGCGAGCCCCGTTGTAGTATCGTGACGTGTGTTTTCCATGTTGCCGTCGTTTTTTCTTCAAAACATCAGTCTGACGTCCTAGAGTGACAGCTGTCATGTTGCGACCGAAGGCTTTGACACAGGTTCTGAGCCAAGCCAACACGAACGGAGTCCAAAGCACACTGTGAGTACTCCTAGCCTAGCCACATGCTAACTGTCAGCCGTCTTAAAAACTTTCAAAGTGGTCAATACCGACTTATAAAACAACATCCTGCTGTCACATAAAATGATTTTGTAATGGTTGTCAAAGATGCTAAATGTCAACTTTTTCATTACTCTATGAAGGATGACTATACTTTGATTTACAAAAAAAAAAAAAAAAAATACACCGAAATCATCTAAGAAGAAACTACCGGTATATTTTTTTAATCATGCGGGAATAAAATATTGTACTATGGGTGAGGATGTGCATTTAACGATACACCTGGTTATTCAAAGTTGTATGAAAGAAGCATGCAATTCCATATGAAGTTAGTGCACTTACTTTTTTTCGCTCTACGTTCCATTACGTACATTGTCACAATGTACGTAATAATAGCACAGTCATTGTGCTATATATAGTTCATATTATTATACTGTAATTCTAAGTTACTCTAAATTGTACCAGTGCCAAAATTATAAGTATTTGTTCAATTAAAATTAATCAGAAACCATCCATCCATTTTCCGTACCACTTATTCCTCATTCGGATCGCGGGGAAGGTGTGTGTGTGTGTGTGTGTGGGGGGGGGGGGGGGGGGGGGGTGCTGGAGCCAATCCCAGCTGTCTTCGGGCACGAGGCGGGGGACACCCTGAATTGGTTGCCAGCCAATCGCAGGGCACACAAGGACAAACAACAGTCACTCTCACACCTAGGGACAATTTGGAGTCTTCAATCTGCCTGCCACGCATGTTTTTGGAATGTGGGAAGAAACCGGAGGACCCGGAAAGGACCCACGCGGGCCCAGGGAGAACATGCAAGGCCCACACAGGGAGGTCGGAGCGGGACGCGAACCGGCAACCTCTGCACTGTGAAGCCGGTGTGCTAGCCACTTGACTACCGGGCCGCCCTAATCAGAAACCAAAGAGCAATAATATTTCTTATAATGAATAAAATGCTGTAATTGTACTATTGATGGTCGAATTGAAGGGACCCCATTATAATGCTTCTTGAAAACATACGTGTTAGTGTTGATCGAGAAACGTTTTTTACTTTAGTAAGATGCAGATTTCTGGTTGTTTCACCTGATTTCCATTTTATGTTCTCTTAACATACAGTTGAAGCTTCCTTTTTGAGAAGAAAAGTTTTCCAAATAAAACCGAAGCAAAAAACTAAATTCACTCACAAATGAACCTTTGGTGGCCTTTTTTTCTCCTTATAACATAGGCCCTCAGATGTGAAAGATCAAAAATCTATTCAAGTGTGGCTTTCTTGTGTATTTGCATTTCGGCCGTCAGATTGCTAAACAACGAAGGCTCTCTCCTGGCCTACTCTGGCTATGGCGACACAGACGCTCGGGTCACCGCTGCCATCGCCAGCAACATCTGGGCAGCTTATGACAAGAATGGCCACCAGGCCTTCAACGAGGACAAACTAAAATTCATACTCATGGACTGCATGGTAAGACATCAGTTTCTTGTTTTGAACATTGCAGCTATTTTAAAATACAGAAAATCAAGACTAAACCTTTATTTATTTATTTATTTATATTTATTTGTTTATTTATTTATTTATTCATTTTCAAGAATGTTTTTTTTTAAACCACATTTACTCATTTACTGCCAGACGATGTGCAAAAAATTGTCCACTCAAGTGCCGGGGTTTTTGTCATCTTCTCTCAAATTCCAGGACCCACAGCATTTTTAGTTTTAGGACATAAACATTGAATTCACTGTAAAAAAAAACTTGGACTCTCGTCTGTCATCAGAAAGAAAGAGTTAATTCATAAATTATATGGGTCTAGAGTTATCTGAGCTTGAAATGGGGCGGCTTTAAAATTGTATACATAACTCATCCAGTTATGAATATGATTCAAATTAGAAGGAAGTGTTGTACCAAGACTACTATTTGATACTCGTTGACACAAATTCCCATCAGACAAATCAGCCCATTTCCAACGGAGCTTGGGTGCCATCTTGTGCATTTTCTGGCCGCTATATTGGAGTCCAGGTGCCTCAAAATGAGACGGAAGGACTTCTTTAATCGATTGCAAACATTTATGCTTTCCTCTTCAGAACTATTTGAATCATATTCATAACTGGATGAGTAACAAGAAAGCATCTTCTCCGAATCTGAAGCCATTGTTTTGATTCTCGAGCAAGGCAAGATGTCCTGGCGTGATGTCACGAACAAGGGGGCGGGACCTTCTGAAACTGAAACTTTCTGAGGTCATTTTGAAGTAGTTTTGGGAAACTTTAAGTCATTTTTATTGGTGTTTTGTATTTGACTAAAAATATCAGCCAGTGTGTTTTGGGTATTTTAGATGATATAAAACGTTTTTATGATGTCAGTTAGGAAACAAAAAAATTGTGTCGGTTGTCCTTTAAGCCTCATTCTAGAGGAGTACTCAACAGCAGTATATATGTGTTTTTGTGTCACAGGAGGGAAGAGTGGCCATCACGCGAGTGGCTAACCTGCTTCTCTGCATGTACGCCAAAGAAACAGTGGGCTTTGGAATGCTCAAAGCCAAGGTGAGGCAACACCATCACAACTTCCTCAAATTGTTGCTCACATGCGCTTTTGTTCATGCAGGCCGAGGCGTTGGTGCAGTACCTGGAAGAACCTTTGACCCAAGTAGCCGCATCCTAATGGCTGTGTGGCCCATGGTGTGGCTTTGAGACTATCGTTGTCTTTCTCATTGTCTTTTTTTGTTTTACTTAATCATGTAAAAGTGTTGATGTTATGAATAACAATTGTGTCTTTAGTGAGATTTAACGTGGAATTTGTCTTATGTTGTCATTAGTTTTCATGAAAGTATTCAGTTTGATTTCTGAAGTGTTCTGTGAATTGTAATAAAGTTTAAATATTTCCATTTCATTCAAATGTGTGCAATAAATAATCCCTGATTTTTAGATTTCGGCGTAGTTGAGTTTAATCTAGGTTTTGGTCTGATAGAGAGAAGTGGGGGAATAACAATGCAGATGGATGTCATTTTTTTATCCATCTGTCGATTATGCAAACGGTTAAGAAAATGGATGAATGGTGCCTATTCCAGGTGTCTTCGGGCAGTTGGCGGTGTACTCCTTGAAATGCTTGCCAGAAAACGGCCGTTCACACATAATGACACCTCAAGACAATTTAGAGCGTCCAATTAAATATACAGGTTTGGACTAAAAAAAAGACAGTTTGTTCTCATAAAATTGACTTCAGTTGAAAATATGACTTCATTCTCAAGAATGTTATTTCTTGATAAATAAACATTTTTCTGTAAGAAACCCGATTTTCTTGTAAGATTTCAATTTATTTTCCATTCGAAAGAAAAATCAACAATTTTTTTCTATATTTTTAGATTAGATTAGCCTTTATTTCTCTCGCAGTGGAGAAATTAACATTTCAGTGCAGCTAAAGCAAAATCCAGGAGCTGCTGTAAAGGCAGCCACTCACGCGGCGCCATCTTTACGTCAAAAACAATAGAAGAATGTGAGACAACACAAAGGACACACAGTCATTCAATCTTTAGCACTTTCTACACCCTCTTTGTTATATGCAGCAGCTCTAGACCAAAGAGGAGAGTATCAAAGCCTCATTTTCACCAGTGAATCAGAGTCATCATGGTGGAATATGCATGTCTGCTACAAGCTAAATGTTGCCAGCCAACATGAAGCTGTAGCATCCATTGACGAAAACAGATTGTCTCGCATCTCCTGTCCCATGTAAATCCGCTTCAATTCCATGCCGCGGCAGTTCAAATCAAAAACAGTGCCTGCATATCTGTATCCAACAACACCAGCCCTTCCGCTGAACACTGCGGGACTGTAAAAATTACAGTTGTTCAAATTTTACATAACATTTCCACATACGCATTGGCGCTCTACTGACGCTCCTTTCTTCTCATCGCGGGCTCCTCAAGCCATGCATCCATCCAGCCCCAGAATGTCCAACAGCAACCGACCTTTCCGCAATCAAAAACAGTGCTGGCATATTCGTGCTGCCGAGAAGACGCAACCGCTCAGCAGTCATGTTGATGAATGCCGTGGCCAAAAATGCTGAAAAACAATCTGCATCAGTTCCACACAACGCACAACAACACACAGTGACAAAAGAAAACAACACAAAAACAAATAAAAAAAAGCAGGGCTTGTGAGCGCCATCTTGGACAATTTGTTTTCCTTTCGTAAGAAAGATCAACAATATTTTTGCGATATATATTAACTTCTTCCTTTTCTCATAAGATAGCAATGTCTTTAAAAAAATACTTGTACCGTTGCAACAATGTGGAATATGGAAGAGTCGCGGCTTGGAATTGAAGTAGATTTATGTGGGACAGGAGATGTGAGACAATCTCTTTGTCAATGGATGCTACATCTTCGTGTTTGCTTTCAACATTTAGATTGTAGTAGACGTGCACGTTCCATAATGACGTCCCTGATCCACTGGTGAAAAAGATGCTTTGATGCTCTCCTCTTTCATCTAAAACTGCTTCTTACAACAAAGAGGATGCAGAAAGCGCTTAAGATTGAATGACTCTGTCTTTTCTGTTCTCACATTATTTTTTGGTTTTAGCTGCTCTGAAATGCAAATTTTGTTTGTGTTGTGTCATATTATTTGTCATTTAGTTTTTTTTTTGGTTCTTTTGACTTCAAGATGGCGCCGCAAGAGTGACTGCCTTTACAGCCTATTTAAAATTGCATTTTCTGTGTATCTCTCTCTTGTTTCTATTCATAATTGTATTTTATTTATTGCATTGTATTCATGATTATATTTTATTTATTATAGTACCTATGCTTGTCTGTGGCTGTAGTGTCCTTGAGAGCTTTGAAAGGTGCTTAAAATGTAATGTATTATTATTTATTCATCAGCTCCAGTATTTTGTTTTTTTACTTCTTCCTTTCCTTTCATAACTTAGCTGCTGTCAAATGTAAATTTCTCCACTGCGAGACGAAGAAACGTAATTTCCAATCCAATCCAAATTCAGCAAAATTCTCACTAAAATCGAAATTTCAAATCAAATTTCAGGAGAAAATGTTCAATAGAAAATGGACTCCGCACATTTAGTGTAGAAGTAAGCTTGTCTGTTAATTGTTCTTTCTTGTCCCTCCCACCAGGAGGCGTCTGACAGAAACTGGGCTTCCCACCTGCATTGTTACCCCCCACCCCTCCCAACCACCACCTGGTAGTGCCACACCCCCACCTCCACCACCACTACCGCAGCGAGGCCACTCCCTGACCTGGATATGCACTCAACATGTCTCACCCCAGTGAGCCTGAAATGTAAGCCAGCAAGCAGAGGAAGGCTGAACGGCCGTTTGTGTGCCAAAACCGGATGAGTTCCGTCCTCGGGTCTGACGACGAGGACCTGTCAGTGGTGAAAACGGCTGTCACTCGCTGACTGGAGTCATTTCCCCTCAGAAGAACAAGTGGAGACGCGGGGAGCAGTGGATGGACACAACATGGGCTCGGACGAGGCCTATAATTTTGTCTTCAAGGGTGAGTCCGTTTGTTGTGATACTCAAAGTGAGCATTCCGAAAGCATCACGGTATTGTGTATGGAACACTTCAGGACAACCTTGCCTGCCCACACATACTTCCTTGTTTATGATACGCTTGGCAGACACCCATCTTGAAAAAAAGAGGACATTGTTATGCCCCCAGGGGATATGATTGCCTCAAAATGAACTTTCTGTCTCATTATTAGCTCTGGGGTGCGTAAAAGGCCAAAATGGGATGTAAAGTGGAAATGTTATTTAGCTTTAAAAACAGTTTGGTGAATCATAGAGGACTTTTCAAAGAAAAAAAATAGCTCAAATTCAAAGAAAAGTGAGTAACCCTATCGGGAATAAAAATTAACTACCAAAAAAAGGGAAAGTAGCTAACTCATCGTTGGCTAAAATGACACTCCTCAAAATTCCTAAATGTACAGTACAGACGCTCCCCAATTTACGAACGAGATAAGTTCCGAACGGTCGTTCATAAATTGAATTTGTTCGTAAGTTGATTCAGTGATTTTGTAGGGAATGTATGTTGAAGGCTTATATAAGTACGTATGTTTAAGGCTTGTATAAGTAACCTGTATTGGTTTGTACTGAAAAATAAACGTTTAAAGGACAACCGACGTCACTTTTTTGATTCTTAACTAACATCAGAAAAATGTTTTATAGCATCTAAAATACCCAAAACACGCAGTATGATATTTTTATTCAAATGCAAAACACCAATACAAATGAATTAAAGTGTCCAAAATCTGCAAAAAAATTGCGCTGCGAATTGGGCATTTTTAGAAAGTCCCGCCCCCAGTTCGTGACGTCACGCCAAGACGTCTTGCATTGCTGGAGAATCCAAACAATGGCTTCAGATTTGGAGAATATGCTTTCTTGTTACACATCCAGTTATGAATATGATTCAAATAGTTCTGAAGAGGAAAGCATACATGTTTGCAATCGATTAAAGAATTTATTCCGTGCCATTTTGAGGCATCTGGACTGCAATGTAGTGTCGCAGAAAAGAGGCAGAAAATGGCGACCTCTTGTAGACATGACAGCATCTTGCGTTTCCACAGGCTGATAAATTCCTTATATGGAGCTTGGATGCCCTCTTCTGGCGCAACATGAGGTTTTTAGACCAAACAAGCATTGACGTGATGGAAGGACTGCTAAAATGTGTCCTTTTTTTTCGGTCCGGGGCGTTCCTTCAGTGACGTCACGTACGGACTCGTCACCAACTCAAAAACAAGACTTCCGGAATATTCAGCACGAGTCTTAAAGCGTAAAATATAGCTATATGTGGTGGAATCTTTGTAAAATACGCTCAGTAGAAGTCATTTGAAGCCATTTTACAAATTATGGACACAACTTGTCCGGAGACGTCGGTTGTCCTTTTAAGGCTTGTATAAGGAACCTGTATTGGTTTGTACTTACAAATAAACATTTAATAAAATATATGCTCTATAAAGATGTATATGTACAACTGAAGATAATACAGTGATACCTTGGCGTACGAATTTAATTGGTTCCCAGAAAATGTGTCTAAGGCAAAAAATGTGTCTTAAAAACATTAATTTCCCACAGGAAACCATTAAAAATGAGAATAATCCGTTTCCAGGTCCATTACAGAAACCTTCGTATGTACAGTTGTACGTAACTCGAATGTTCATAAGTAGGGGCGCGTCGGTAATCCCAAAAGCTACAATACCCTACATTCACTTTCATGCACCCAGTTACTTGATAACATGATAATAACAAAACAGTCGTAACCGTTGTATCTCAAAATGTTCAATCTAAAAATAACTAACGTAACACTAACCGCCTAATTAGAATTTTATGGAGCCGGTCAAAATAGTGTAAAAGTGCAACAAAAGCATAAAACAAATATAAAATTAGAACCCAACCCATTGTCCTTCTTAAATTAAATGCAGAAATAAAATTTACAAACCGTAATGCCCACTAAACTGAAAGTACATCACACCCCTGCATATCCATGGTTTCAACAACAGCAAATTTACCTCTGAACGGATTCCCTATTTGCTACTGAGGCCAAAACCATGTCTAATATAAAATTGTTGCTTTGACATCAACATATAGTGCCTCATCTCAGTACCAAACATACATGTTAAGTTTCAGAAATCATAAATCAGGAGATTTCCGTACTCGCATGTTAAAATAATGCGAGTGTTGCTTTCAATGTTTATTTATACATTCAATTAGTATAAAATGTATTTTGTTTTTTACAATTTCTTTTGTTCCCTTACAAATTCTTGTGAGTATTGGGGTTAAATTGCGACCAAATTGTGACACTTAACATGTATGACCAAGCAACTATGTTGAAGTGAAGGGAGGTTTTCTTCCCCCCAAAGCCCGGACTAATAGCACAAAATTACTCCATCACCAGCGACAACTACCGCAACTATAAACTATTTCCCACCAATAATGGGGAACATTGTGAAATTCAGTAACACTAACCTTGATCATAAAACCATTGCTAAAACTCAAAGTAACTGTGGTTGAAACCAGACAGGCATGGTAATTAAGGCTTATCCCAGAGAGAACAATGCTCTGTGCTATCTCGTTTTCAGTGGCGTGGTGGGACCAGAAAGACTGGAATATGACAAAACCATTTGGAAGACCATCAGAAGTGTATTCGTCATTTATTCATTTAGCTATTTTATACATAAAATATTCATTTGTGGAATTGTAATTATTACACACTCTAGTTAGTGCATTTACTACATATGTATTACACATTTTTAAAACTGATTCTTTCCTACAACCTTTCATGATGATTCTTCACCATGATTTGGAAAAGGTACAACATGGTTATTGGATGGGATTGGATTAGCCTTTATTAGTCTCGCAGTGGAGAAATTTACATTTGACAGTAGAAAAGTGATGAAAGGAAAGGAGGAAGTAGAAACACAAAATACATGAGCTGCTGTAGGCAGCCACTCCCGCGGCACAATCTTGAAGTCAAACCAAAAACGACAAAAACTAAATAACAAATAATGTGACACAACAACACAAATGACACAGACAGTCATTCAATCTTAAGCACTTTTTTGTTGTATGAAGCAGTTCTAGATGAAAGAGAGGATCAAAGCATCCTTTTCACCATTGGACGTCGTGGTGAAATGTGCACGTCTTCTACAAGCTAAATATTGAATGCAAACACGAAGCTGTAGCATTCATTAACGAAAAGAGATTGTCTCACATCTCCTGTCCCACGTAAATCCGCTTCAATTCCAAGCAGCGGCAGTTCCACATCCTTCCAAATCAAAAACAGTGCTGGCATATCCGTACCCAACAGCACCAGCCTTTCCGCTGAACACAGCGGGGTAGTGAAATTTACAGTTGTTAAAATTTTATTAAATATTTGCATATTAGAGCAGCACTCATTTAGTCCAACATTTATTTTTCCAATTATCGTTCTCATTGACTGCAGGAAGTGTTTGCATCCATCGGGGCAGAGGATGTCCAGGGCATAAGGCCTTAAGATATCACAAAGGATAATACATATGATCATCTGTAAAAATGGTCACATTTCAGAAGCTTTGTTGTTGGTTATGTTTTCTACCTGATAACATTTTTCCATATTTTGACCAGGATGACATTTCGTGTGATAGGCTTAGTTTAGTCAGGATGCGTTTGGCGTTAACATGGAAGAGATCGAAGGTGTTACTGAGAACTCAAGTTTATTCTTGAAGTTGTTAGACAGTCTTTGTACTGTACAAACCACTTAAAAAATAAACATTACAAGTGCTCACAGTTAAAAATTGAATACAGTGATACCTCAGTTTACGAACCCCTTGGCTTACGAACTTTTTGGTTTACAAACATTACATTTATGAAAATTTTACTTTGGCATCCGAACTATTTTTCGGGATACACACGGAGCGCCACAATGAGTGATGTGTCGTTCGTGAACGAGCCCGTTCTCCTAACAAGAAAATGGCAGCCAACTGTTTTTGTCTTCTCTTCCCCGCCGCACGTCTTCGGTTAAATCCACGTGATTGGTCAAGAACGCAGCAGTGAGGGGGCGGGTTTACAGACAGAGAGAGAGTGAGGCCGTTCTCCAAAAAGAAAATGGCAGCCGATTTTATTTTGTCCGCTATTCCACGCCCCCAGTCTTCGGTCAAAGCCGTGTGATTGGTCACGAACGCGGCAGTGAGGGCCGGTGGTTTAAACATGAAAGAGACAGGCAGATGATAGAGAGAGAGTGAGAAAATGGATACAAAGCAGTGAAATTCGGACTCGTTTCAACTTTGATAGTTCAAAGTGTAGAGTGCAAGGTTAAAATTCCCATCAATCAGGCTCCACAAATAACCAGCACGAGCCATCTGTACACTTGATGCAAAAAGCTATCAAGCCAGCTAAACAGAAGACAATTGATGAGGAACAAGGTAAAATTATCGCAGAGAAAGCACCTGCAAGGGATCATTCCTCAGGATGGTGAAAGAAGAAGGCTACGTTCCTCATCAAGTGTTTAATGTTGATGAAACTGGCCACTCCATTCCTTCAAGCCATCGACCATCACAAAGGTAAATAAAACCACTTTATTATACAGTATACAGTTTATTTATTTATTATAATGCCATAGCACATTTATAATACATAAAATAAGGTATATTTTGTGGTGTTTTAAGGCTTAGAAAATTAGAAAGTAGAAAATTATGTTTTATTGGGAGCTGGGAACGGATTATTCTCATTTTAATGGTTTCCTATAGGAAATTATTTTTTGTGATACACACTTTTCGCCTTACACACTCTGTCTGGGAACCAATTAAGTTCGTAAGCCAAGGTCACTGTACTTTAAAATAAATTACAAAAAAACATTCCAAACATTGTTTTCAATGAAAGACTATTTCTGTTTAAAACTGAAAATGGCCGCTAGCAACCCGAAAAAGGCAGTCAAAATCCAACAATACCAGAATGTGAAGTCATTCGTTAAATATTAACCCCACATCTCAATAAATCACTCGTTAAATGTCATATTTCATCTATTCAATAGAACCCCTGAGATCATGTCAGATTGTTCAATTGTTTCATTTCCTATGAAAATGGAAACAACCAAACGAGAGGAAAAAGAAAAATAATATCGTCACTAGTAACCCCAAAAAAATAATCCTGGGACTCAACAGACCATTGCAGCAGAACGCTTCATGCTTGCCCACACACAGGATCGTAGCTTTTGTTTGTACAAGTGGTTACTGAGTGGTGAAGGACGCCAGCGGAAAAAGTAGCATTGTTATCAATTCAGCAGTGGGTGGAGGGCTGAAGAGTGCCAGGGGGGGTGGGGAGGGGCTTGCAACATGAATACCGTAGAGTGAACAGTGACCTCCAAAGCAGACAGTACCAGTATATCATTCCTCAGGGAAGTTCACAAGACAAAAAAAAATGTCATCGGTATGCATACGTAAAAAAAAAATATTAATCAAGCTTTTCTAACTGGAGTTAATGCGATCAGTGATAACCTGTAACCTGATAAAATGTCCATTGTAGTAACCGCTGTCCCTGAAAGGGTGAGCAAAAAAAACCAATATATGTCAGTTGATTTAAATGCAGTCAAAAATCCAAATGTATATAGATTAGATTTAATTATATTAAATTAGATCAAATAGATTAAATTACATTGAATTAGACTGAATTAGATTCAATTCAAGATGGCGCTGCGAGAGTGGCTGCCTTTCCAGCAGCTCCTGTATTTTCTTTTCTACTTCTTTCTTTCCCTTCATCTTTCTTTCATAATTTTGCTGCTGTGTTACTTCCGGGTAGAGTGAACGCTGGCGCGAATGGCTGCCGCTGCTCCCCCACACAAAAAAAAACTTCTGATCACGTGACTGTAAAGTGCCCTTGAGATTTGAAAGGCGCTTAGAAAGAAAATGTATTCTTATTATAAATTTGATTAAAATAGATTACATTAAATGACACTAGATTACATGAGGTTAAATTACATTAAATTAGATTACATGAGATTACATTACATCAAATAGATTAAATTTGATTGAATTAAACTAAATCAGATTAAATTAGATTACATTAAATACCATTTGATTACATGAGATTACATTTGATCAAATAAATCAAATTAGATTAAATTAAATTAGATTAAATTAGATTTTATCAAATCAAATTAGATTAAATTAGATTCGATCAAATTAGATTATATTAGATTACATTACATTAGATTCACCCATTCACTGCCATTCACAAATGTATTTGGAAATTGAAAACGACAAAGAGCGCCAATTCCAAATTTGTTCGTGTTTTTTTTTCTTATTTGGGTGCCGATAAAGCGCTGGCCATGGCCTCTGGCTATGTTTATTGCCCTTCCACAAGGGGGCAGCATTTCCCTTTTTTCCATGTTAGCGCTTTGTTCCAGCTTCAGCTGTTGGTAAAGCGCTTTATAAACCAACATCTATGCATTGCATCTCATTTTGGACAGTCACCCTCATTTTTGCACATTGTCTGGTAGTGAATGAGTTAACCTTTATTAGTCTCACAGTGGAGAAATTCGCAATACACAGCAGAAAACTTCTGAAAAGAATATGAAAGATGAACACTGAGGCAGTCTGTCTCCTGGTGTTCATTGCATTGCTCTGTTTGGCTACTCTTAAATTGGTAGAGCGAAACTAAGCCAGTTTTATTTTTTCTCCTTGTGGACTCTTCAGTCGTCCTGATTGGCGAGTCAAGCGTGGGCAAGAGCAACCTGCTGTCGCGCTTCACCAAGAACGAGTTCAGCCACGACAGCCGCACCACCATTGGCGTCGAGTTTAGCACGCGCACCGTCCAGCTCAACGGCTTCACCATTAAAGCGCAGATCTGGGACACGGCCGGACTGGAACGCTACCGGGCCATCACGTCGGCGTGAGTCGCTGCTGACATCGTAAACATGTGCACGCCTCAGGCTGTTTTCAGGAAAAACAACCCGCGGCGATCATTGTAACTGGATCGCATTACCTATTATGAGGCAAGGAGCTTTATTTAGACAAAAGTAGTGCCTTGCTGCCATCCCATGACATCTTTGTAGCAATGATCTATGTCAAAGTGAGCTGATGAGCTTCATTTAGATAAAAATACGATTTTACCATACCCATATGACAGTTTATCATCAAAGCTACTTTGAGGTGAGTTAGTGCTCCAAAACTACCTTTAAGTGAGTTGAATCTCTTCATTGTGCCAAAAATTTTGTTTCGCTGCCGTCGTGAGTCATTTGGGATCTATGTTGGAGTAAAATAAAGTAAATAAGGCGCAGCCCCAATGAATGGTGTATTTTCCAACTTTCCATATGCAGGTAACATCCGTTTTACGACCGAGTTCTGTTCCGGTCGTAAGTCAAAATGGTTGTAAATCAAAATCCATTCAAAATGTTGAATAGAGACTTAGGCTAAATGACTCGCAAACTCCCCCCTCTGGTGGCATTACACGGTTGATTGCTGTGCGAGAGTAAGATGCTGGCTGGCTTGCCAAAATTGTACGCGTTACCGGCCTGCTAGCGTGTTGCGATGGCAGGCGTAGATTTAAAATTTTAAAAATAGGGCGTGGAGGTCGTGGTCGTAAGTATGGGTGGTCGTCAATGGAGCCGGTCGTCGGATGTCGGATGTTACCTGTGTAAGGCGCACCGGAGTACATAAGGCGCATCTTCAATGAATGATTTTCCAAATATACTATATAAATCTATAAAATGAGACCTGTTGTGGCTCAATATTACTTCACATATAAGCCGCACCTGTGTTGAAGGTGCAGGGTCATCTTATGAAGTAAAATCAAGGCTTTTGGGTGCGCCTTATTTACCGGAAAATACAGTAATTTTGAGAAAAGTAGTACTTTTCCATCATCTTGTGGCATCATGGGGCCCAGGACCTATGTTGTGGTAAGTTGAAGAGAAATATACGGACAAAAGTAGTGCTTTTCCACCATCTTGTGGCATCTTAGTCCCAAAAAAAACGTTTTATTATGTGAGGTGAGGAGCATGATTTCAACTCATCATGATTTTCCACCATCTTGTGGCATCATCTCAAGAACCCTTCTGGAAGTGAGTTGAGGAGTTTCATTTTGACATTAATAGGTCTTGTGGCACCACCAATAGGGATATATATATATATATATATATATATATATATATATATATATATATATATATATATATATATATATATATATATATATATATATATATATAAACCTTGATATATTTATTTTCAACAGGTACTACCGAGGAGCAGTGGGAGCTCTACTGGTGTACGACATCACAAAGCACCTGACCTACGAGAGCGTGGAGCGTTGGCTGAAAGAGCTCTTCGAACACGCTGACCCACATATCGTGGTCATGCTGGTGGGGAACAAGTCCGACCTGGAGTCGGCGAGGTCGGTGCCAATGGATGAGGCAAAAGATTTTGCAGGTACTTGATGGTAGAGTACTTTTTTTGTCGTTTAAGAGATGAATTAATGTTTTTTTATTGTTGTTTTTTTTTGGTAGAGAAACGAGGTCTGTTGTTTCTGGAGACCTCTGCGTTGTCATCAACTAATGTTGAGGCTGCGTTCAACACCGTCCTAACAGGTAATTTTCCTTCCTATATTGACCTTACATTTACAACATCTGCTCAATCTCAATAAATAGCAAAGGCGGGCCATGAAGGCCTGCAAAGCCTTCTCTGCAGGCCTAAAAATATCTGAATCACAGACTATGGTTAATTATATTTTGTCCATGAATTCTTATGAAATAATTCCAAATTGTCTTTCAGCTTCTTTTCGTGACTTTTCGCCTGTTGCGCTACTTCCAGACGTGTGTTTTCGTATTGAACCAATCACATTTCAGCCATCATTTGTGACCTGGGTCAGAAATCAACCTGGACGCCTTCACAATCAGTTCTGCAGGCCCTGTCGCATCAAATGTGTCGTTCAAACTGTTGCTTTAACCAATCAGATTTCGAGTTGGCAACCCAAAAGGGGTAACAACGCCTTCTTGAAGGCCCTGACCAACATCAGAGTTTTTGCAAACTATGATTGGCTAGGTACTAGCCAATCATCGTTTGCAAAAACTGCTCTGATCACAAGCAGCTAGTGACGAAGAGCATACTGGCCAGAGCTAGCACACTGTATTGGTAGAGAGTGGCACCCTCTAGTGGACTTGTAGTAAAACACACTACAGTTTTTTTCTTAGCACTATTGAAGACTTAGCACTACTGAAGGCCTTGCGATGAAATCCACGGCCCACCACTGATAGAGACCTCCAGCAAGACTGAATAATCCCCAAAATACTGAATCGATTTGTTCGGCCACGCAATTCCACTCCCAGTCTCTAGGTTCCCAGTTCATTGCCATGAACTTGCCAACTGCCAGACCCAGAAATCTTTTTCCCAAGTTCTCAAAACTGAGTCATTGACACTTCCCCTTATCCTAACTTTAACATCTAAAAGTCACCCCGAACCGACTCACTCTTGACCTCAAACCTCAAACCTTCATCCTGACTACCACGACGTTTTTTTGAGAGTGCGGACTATTTCTTGTGTCATAATCGCTTTCCAGAGATACACAAGAAGGTGAGCAGTAAGGAGGTGTCTCGAGGCTCCATCAGCGCTGTCACCTTGAACACCCCCAAAGTGGAGCCCACCGAGGAAAAGAAACCGTGCTGCAAGAACATCTAAGCTTTCTCGGGAGAGCGTTGGCTTCTGGGAGTCCAAGGGGATGATGGAGATCCAGGTCATGAGACACGTGGCTTCCTCTTTAAAATTGACTGATTTGAACCTGGGCAGTCTGGTCTAATCTGAACGAATACAATATCCTGCCTGTTAAATTGTACATCCTGGGTTACCAATAATTTAAATATTGCAACTGAAAGTTGCTCTAATGTTTTTTTAAAGTACATGCTTGATTTAAGAGGAGAAGCTTCACTCAATGGTGAGTGCGTATGTGTGTGTGTGTATGTGTGTGTAAGTGTGTGTGTGTTCCTGATGAAATAAATGATTTGTGATCAAAATGTTGACTACTGGATTTTAAGGCAAGAGACTATTTTAAGAACATTTAATAGTTCTGCCTGCCATGACGTGCCACTGCCATATTTGTAATTTATAGATAGTCATTTTTAGACAAATGAGTGAACTTCATATGTGATGATCTCGTAAGGGACACATGTTGTGAATCACTTGTCTTAAAAAAAATAAAAAATGTGTCTTACTTTAAAATACAGACGTGTTCTAAGTGACCACAAACCTATGCAATCTCATTTGTGTTTAAGAGCCAGAGAGTTCATACGACCACCATGAAACTCAACACTATCTTGACTTTTGGCCCCATATCACATTTTACTCACTGAGAACATTGAGAACGAGCTGAATGACCCCCCCCCCCCCCCAGATAAGGCTTTTTATTCCAATACTGGCATGACCACAACTGTTACTTGACTTACACTACACAAATAAAAATGTGAAAAAGAATGGACTGGCATTCAGGGTGCAAACAGTCCTTTATAGTAAAAAAAAGAAGTAGAAAGAGAAAACGTAGTAAACAAGAGTACCTCTTTGCCTCCACCTAGTTATTATTTTGATTATTTACTATGATTAGTATTATTTTAAAAGCCATTTTGTTCCTTGGCTTTCAACGTAATCAGACAGCCCGTTTGATGATCTGATTTGTGATTGTTTTTAGTTTTTTTAATTGGCTCCTTAGTTTTTTTTCCAACGTTTGTTGTGATACTTTCATTTATGTACACTATAGTCCCAGGTTTCGAGTTCAGTATAATCATTTTATATCATAGTGATATTAAAAAAAACATGACACCATATTATGGTTTTTCATTGTCGTTTTTGATTGGTCAGGGGTTGACTATCGAGTAAATTAAGTTCAGCATTTTTATGCTGTCATACTTTGATTTATGTACACTATAGTCCCAGGTTTCGATTTAAGTATCATTTTGATATCATACAGTGATATTTAAAAAAACGCGACGTCATATTGTGGTTTTTCATAGGTCGTTTTTGATTGGGTCAGAGGTGACCATCCGGTAGTAAATTAAGTCAACGGGTTTATGACGGCAGAAATTAAAATCGGAAATCAAGGTACTGAAGGAAATGCAAGTCAAAAGTCGTCAGAAGAACAAATACAGGACTCAAGTAAAAACAAATAGGAGCAGATAACTGCTTGAGTGGGTGTTTGTGTGTTCACTGTGCGTTGCTTCTTAGGTTGATATCACCTGTTGAGGCTATGAGTCACACACGTCGTCCACATGAACCCAAATCACAAGTGACACCCAGGTTGACTAATCGCATTGCAGCGCGTGACAGGTGCCTGCCGGGCACTGACCAATCAGAGTTTAGCAGAGGCGTGACCTAAAATGACGTCACACCAGTGCTACCGCACAGGTTTGCGGCAACTAGTGGGGACTAGAATACGGAGCCAGTACGTGGAAGACGACGACAAACTTTTCCTCACTCTTCTTTTTTTTCCGAGGGGGAGACGAGACGGCATCACCGTTGACGACTTTGACCCGCTTGACGTTCCCCTCTCGCTCTCATCGTTTCTCTGGTCATAGAAGTTCGCTCGACTAGTACGAACGCGATCGCGTCGAGTGAGGCGAAACTATGACGGGCCGGGAAGATGAATATGATTACCTCTTCAAAGGTGAGTCGCTCCATTTTGTTCCCCGCCCGCCCCTATTCGTTTAGTTTACCTTCGTTTGAGTGACGACCAACTTGTCTTCTACGATGACTGTACAACAATTTGAGTGTGAGGAAGGGCACCTGTTGCTACACACGTAAGCTTTTTTAAAGCTACTCCCCATGCCTTGACCCCTAACATGTCATCAATTTTGTCAAGGTAAGCCAACCGGCATGTGATGTGGCAAGTAGTGATCTTGCCCAAGCCGTTGCCATTATCTTTGGACGTGAAGCCACTAAAACAAAAATAAGACCCCGTCTATTTACTGGAGTCAGGTAAATGTCATGTGACCACTGTCAATTCCTAACCAAAACGACAATTAATGATCTCTATGTTCACTTTCAAGAAACCGGCGGATTAACACTGCTGTTCTAAAGTTTGGAGTAGAAATATGCTTTATTGTTTGAGAGGAAATCACGTTATTCTCAATAGCGATGTGCTCATACGTATGATATACCTTTGCAAAGAGTAATTAAATGTGTCCATTTTAGTGTATTCTTAAATCAAAGCGGGCAAAACATTTTCTTCAATTAAAATAACGTGAAAATTATCCAGAAATATTCTCATACACTCCTCCATTAATGATAGAAGATAAATCATGAAATATTCGTGATAACGAAATACATATTCTTTTTACATTTTCAAATGTACTTAACTGCAGTGCCACCCTCAGATCAAAATATAACTGTGCTCTTTCACGATCATTAAATTAATCAGAAATATAGTCGTGACGAGTGTTTCTCAAACTTTTTTTAGACAAGGCACATATTTTACACTAGAAAAAAATATATAAATTATAAATTAAATTTAAAAATTGGTTACGCAGGTTTAATTTCCATCAATGGAAGAACATTGCATTCTGTCTGTCACTACGTGTCACTGCCATCATTTATAAATAGTCATTCTTTAAAAAAAATCAGTGAGCTTTATACATGATGGTCTCTTATTTGGGACAGCCATTGAGAATCACTTGTCTTGAAAAACAGCAAGAAAGAATCAGCATTTGAGTTTTTAAAACACAGTTTTTAAAATAAGTGACAACAGACCGTTGCCATCTAATTTGCATTGAAGTCAGAGCAAATGAGTTCATACGACCGCCATGACACACAGCACTTATCTTAACTTTCGGCTCCTATCTAATTTCACTCCCCAAAAACATTGAGAATGAGCTGCATGTTTTTTTCACCCCGATAACACTTTTAATGCCTTCTATTCAAATCCTGGCATGACCATAGATGCGACTTGCCTCGCCATAAAAAAAATGTCAAAAGGGAACAACCTTACATGGGCCGGTGCAAATAGTCGTTCATAGTTGTACCTTGACATGAACAAGAGGAACTTAGCCTGAAACAAGTTGTCAAACTGGAAATACCTGCATGAAGTGTGTGAATGTGAATGTGAGTGTGCGTTCACTTTAAGCCCTACAAAAGCTTTGTCACAGAGCAAAGAAAAGATGAGATTTGGTTCCAGGCAGACTGGCATCAGTAAAACTTGAAGTGACAAAGTGCGACTGGTAGTCAGGTGCCTTTGGTTTTATTGCTTTTGAACTTTTTATGCTCGTCCTTTTGTTCTTTTCATGTTAACTGTGAGGAAGTTGTCCACGGTTGTCCAATCCGAGGTTTCCTTCACTTCTTCTTTCACTTGCCAGCAAATTCCAGAACGGAAACGGCATATTTGTTTATTTACATCCAAGTATGTGTCACTATTAACCTAAATAACAATAAAAAGTAATGTTACAATCATAAGCGACTTTTCCTGCTGATGTTAACGACATTCCACTCCCTTTTTTGGGATTTATCATAATTTCAAGTAATTTTGTAAGTCGTGGTAAAGTATTTTTCTCACATTGTGAAACAACTGAAACCATCTGTTTTATTGTATTTTTAATCATTAAGGGTGGGGGGGGGGGGTTACATCTGGCAGACTCCGATCTAATCTAACCAAACAGGTTCATCCTCCCAGAATTAGCTTCATAGCTCAGGTGAGGATCCATTTACTTTGGGGAAGGCTGGCACGTCATTCGAAATGGGTGTGGGGGTTGATGTTTTGATATAAGCGCAGTCAGGAAAGTATCTTTTGTCGGCAGAAACGTCAACAATGCGCTTCGTAGGATGGGTGTGGAACGGCCACATAATTGTAACCCTCGTCTTAATGGTTGCCTAATGGTTCTTCTCCTCCACCCAACATTCAGGACAAATGCTGGTAACTTTTCAAGATAAAATAGACTGCCCGTTTGTTTAAAATTGTACTTGCTCCGACGAACACATCGTGCCGGTGTTGAAACGATGCTTGGTTTGTCAATGCAGTTGCTGCAAGTTGTAGCGCTAAAACTTCCTATTTCGTAAAGGGTGGGATGACATCAGGCTAACCGTGTTGACAAAAATCGGAATATGAAGAATTTAGTAGTCCCGAATTATGTCATTATTTATGGTTGGATATTTTAAGAAATGCAAAGAACAAAATTAATTGGTTTGGATTTACCTTTATGAGTCTCGCAGTGGAGAAATTTACATTTCACAGCAGCAAAGTGATGAAAGTAAAAACAAAAATATAAAGGAGCAGCTGTAAAGGCAGCCACTCTCGCGGTGCCATCTTGAAGTCAAAGCAAAAAAAAACAAAATAGCAAAATAATATGACAACACAAAGATAGTCATTCAATCTTAAGCACTTTCTGCATCCCCTTAGTTGTATGAAGTAGTTCTAGATAAAAGAGGAGAGGATCAAAGTGTACCTTTCACCAGTGGATCAGGGACGTCATGTTGGAATGTGTCTACTACAAGCTAAATGTTGAAAGCAAACACGAAGCTGTAGCATCCATCGACGAAAAGAGACTGTCTCACATCTCCTATCCCGCGTAAATCCGCTTCAATTCCGAGCCGCGACAGTTCCACACGACGCTCAACAACTCAAAGTGACAAAAGAAAACACAAAAAAAAGCAAGACTCGTGAGAACACTTGCTCTCCGGCTGCCTTCTCGGCCGCCGTCTTGGACTTCTTTTCGAATGATTATTGCGACTTTTCGATTGTTTCAATTCATAGCTGTGAACAGCGGTGGTCTCTTTCAATGCTAATGCTAACATTCTGGATCTCTTTCAATGCTAATGCTAACATTGGATTCCCTTTCTCCTTTTCTCCCCCTTCCCCCATTAGTGGTGCTGATCGGTGACTCAGGCGTGGGGAAGAGCAACCTGCTGTCCCGCTTCACCCGCAATGAGTTCAACCTGGAGAGCAAGAGCACCATCGGTGTTGAATTTGCCACGCGCAGCATCCAAGTGGAGGGCAAAACCATCAAAGCGCAGATTTGGGACACAGCGGGACAAGAGCGATACCGGGCCATCACTTCTGCGTCAGTGCAATGCTGATTCTGATTCTGATTATTTGTTATTTCATCACATTTGCGAGATTGCCAAGGTTGTAATATTGTGGGGAAATTTGTGTAGGTGTGTTGAACGTCCTCCTTGTCGCTATTTTCCAGGTACTACCGCGGTGCTGTGGGAGCGCTGCTGGTGTACGACATCGCCAAGCATCTGACGTACGAGAACGCCGAGCGTTGGTTGAAGGAGCTGCAGGATCACGCTGACAGCAACATCGTCATCATGCTAGTGGGCAATAAAAGTGACTTGCGTCACTTGAGAGCCGTCCCCACCGACGAGGCCCGGGACTTTGCAGGTACCTTTTCCAGATTATTTCCTTTTTTTCCACACAGTTGTCATTTTCCACAACAGTAATTCCTTTTCAAATGAACTTTGGGTCCATAACAGACCCATATAATTTAGGAATTCACTCTTTTTTTCTGATGAAAGAAGAGAGTCTAAGGCAGGGGTGGGCAAACTTTTTGACTCGCGGGCCGCATTGGGTTCTAAAATTTGACAGAGGGGCCGGGCCAGGAGCATTTGGAGGGAGTGTTTGGGCCGGAAATACTCTGAACAAGTTATGTCCATAATTTATGAAATCACTTCAAATGACTTCGACTGAGCGTATTTTACAAAGATTCCACAGCATATAGCTATAGTTCACGTCTTAAGACTTGCGCTGAATATTCATGAAGTCTTGTTTTCGAGGTGATGACGATCCCCATGTGACTTCACGTTTGTACCGCCCCTGACCGAGAAAGCGACATACAATGCATTTTGGGTACTTTGTTTGGTCTGAAAACTTCGTGTTGATCCCTGTTGATGGTGAAATTAGAAGGAAAACACATAAATAACGCCATGCTGAATCGTTGTGTGTTTCACCAAGACAACTATTTGATATTCGCTGAAACAAATTCCCAGCAGAAAAATCAGCCCATTTCCAACGGAGCTTGGGCGCAATCTTGTGCATTTTCTGGGTGCTACATTGCTGTCATTGACGGCTCGAATTGATATGGGAGGACTCCTTGAATCAATTGCAAACATTTATGCTTTCCTCTTTAGAACTATTTGAATCATATTCATAACTGGATGAGTAACAAGAAAACATCTTCTCCGAATCTGAAGCCATTGTTTTGATTCTCGATCAAAGGCAAGACATCTTAGCGTGACGTCACGAACAAAGGGGTGGGACCTTCTGAAACTGACCATTTCCGGATTCATTTCAAGTCATTTTTATTGGTGTTTTTCATTTAACTAAAAATATCAGCCTGCCTGATTTGGGTATTTTAGATGCTATAAAACGTTTTTCTGATGTCAGTGGGAAACAAAAACAAAAAATGGTGCCGGTTGTCCTTTAAATGTAGTATTTTTCAACAGTAGCCAAAATGGAACTGTATAGTGCCACTTAGCAGTTTTTTTGACAACGATACTAGTGCAGCGTGTTCTACCGGAAACAAATTCCTTGTGTGTTCTACATACTTGGCAATAAAGATGATTCTGATTCTGATTCTGATTCTGTTGTACAAACCTCATAGCACAATAAGAACACTACAACCCAATTTATTAACTGTCTTTCAAATGTGAAAAATATCCCTGATCAGTTAATAAATTTGTCTCAAGGAATATGGCGTTTACATACTATTTTGCAGATACTTAGAGGAGGAAATGGAAATAGATTAAAATAACATATGCACTGTGATTTATCAAGATTGCGTCTGTTTTTAATAAGTTTCCATCGAAGGGGCAAAGTTAAAGAAATCAACATTTATTGAAAAATGGAATCACTTTCAACATTCAAAACATATTATTACACAACGAAATATTCAAGCTCAATAATACCTACTTGTGTTAAATTCCGCCAAATCATAGATGGTTTGTCCTGACCGCGCGCTCAACAAACTCCTCACTGACGCCCTCGCCTTCACACGCAAACAATACACGTGTACCGTCGCCGAGCACACAGACATAGGCTACCTGCAGTGAAATTTGCATACTCGGCACGGCAGCCAATCAGAAGCCTGCTGCTTTCTTCCGGACTTTCGCAAGCGTTATAAAGTCGTGCAATTGCATGTCTTTTTCCAAAATAGATGCACAGAACCTCAGACCAGAAGAAAGATTCAAAAGAAGCTAACAACATATGTGACGCTAAAAAACGTAAATTTACATTAAACCGTGACTGTAAAGTGTACGTGAGACTTATGAAAGGGGCTTAGTGGCTCGTAGGAAGCAATGCAAACGTTGCATTGTGCGCCGCAATGACAAGCCATGCACATTTACCGTAAATTAAGCAAGGTAGCATTTGTAGTAGGTGCATTCTTGATTTTAGAAAAAAACTTTATACTTTGTTACAATGTTTTTTAATGTGATTAGTTGTCTCATTGTGCTTCAAGTTGTGAAAAATGGGGAAGGCAACTTTTCAGTTATCTGCCCTGTTGTTTGCTAACTTTTTGTCATGAGTTTTAGACACTGTTTGTACTATAATTTGGGCAAGTTCGGCGGGCCGGATTAAAAAGCCTAACGGGCCGTATGTGGCCCGCGGGCCGTAGTTTGCCCATGCCTGGTCTAAGGTTTCTTACGCTGCATTGAATGTTTATGTTGTCCTAGAACTCAATATTCTGTGGGTCCTGGAATTTGAGTGACAATGACAATAACCCTGGCATTGGAGTGGACACATTTTTGCACATACTCAGCACCTTTTGATGATTTTTTTTGTACCACAAGAAAGGAAATCCCAAAATTCTGTGTTTTTCCATTGTTCAACAAATTCTCCTTAGAACTGTTTGACTATTTTCTTACACACTTGTTCACAAAGAAATGAACTTTGTCCCCAACTTTGCATATGAATGGCTGAGCAATTCAGGGAAGCGCCATCTATACCCTATCATGGCACTCACCTGTTCCTAGTTAGCTTGTTAACCTTTAGGAGGTTCCAAACAGTTGTTTGATGAGCATTTCTCAACTTTCTCAAGTTATTTTTTTTGCCCGCAATCCTTAGTTCATGAATTGGCCAAAAATTGCATTCGTCAATTTCAACATTAAGGGTTTTTGTCATTGTCACTCGAATTCCAGGACCCACAGAATATTGAGTTTTAGGACTACATAAACATTCAATGCTGCGTAAGAAACCTTAGACTCTTTACTTTCATCAGGAAAAAAAGAGTTAATTTCTAAGTAATATGGGTCTGGAGTTATATGAGCTTGAAATGAGGGAGGCTGTCCAAAATACAACGTAATACATACATATTATATAGCGCTTAAACAACAGCTGAAGCTGGAACAAAGCACTAACATGGAAAAAAGGGAAATGCTGCCCTCTCATGGAAAAGAAAAAACATTTCCAGAGGCCATCGCCAGCGCTTTAACGGCACCCAATCAAGAAAAAACAAAATTTGTGAATGGCGCTCCATGTCACATTTTCAATTCCCGGATAAATTTGTGAATGAGTCAATAATAATATTACTAATAATAATAATAAATAATAATAATAATACATTACATTTTAAGCGCCTTTCAAAGCTCTCAAGGGCACTTTACAGTCACAGACAAGCATAGGTACTATAATAAATAAATTACAATCACAAATAGAATGCAATAAATAAAATACAATTATAAATAGAAACAAGAGAGAGAGCTACACAGAATGCAATTTTAAATAGGTCGGTTTTGAGATGGGATTTGAAGGTGGGAAGAGAATCAAGAAGAGAAGAGAGTTAAAGGACAACCGACGTCACTTTTTTGTTTTTTAACTGACACCAGAAAAACGTTTTATAGCATCTAAAATACCCAAAACACGCAGTATGATATTTTTAGTCAAATGCAAAACACCAATAAAAATGACTTAAAGTGTCCAAAATCTGCAAAAAATTGAGCTGCGAATTGGGCATTTTCAGATAGTTCCGCCCCCAGTTCGTGACGTCACGCCAAGACGTCTTGCATTGCTAGTGAATCAAAACGATGGCTTCAGATTCGGAGAATATGCTTTCTTGTTACACATCCAGTTATGAATATGATTCAAATCGTTCTGAAGAGGAAAGCATACATGTTTTCAACCGATTAAAGAATTTAGTTGTGCCATTTTGAGGCAACATTACGGGAAAATCTCTCACCCAAAAAAAGAGGCACAAAATGGTGACATCCTGTGGCCACCTTCGTTTACACAGGCTGATAAATTCCTTATATGGCGCTTGGACGCCCTCTTCTGGCCTTCTGGCGGCTTTTGGGTGCAACACGAGGTCCCCAGAGCAAACAAGTACAGCAAAATACATTGACGTGATGGAAGGACCGCTACAATGCGTCTTTTTCACGGTCAAGGGCGGTCCTTTAGTGACGTCAAGTACGGACTCGTCACCAACTCAAAAACAAGACTTCCTGAATATTCAGCGCGAGTCTTAAAACGTAAAATATAGCTATATGCCACCAGTGGAATCTTTGTAAAATACGCTCAGTAGAAGTCATTTGAAGCCATTTTACAAATTATGGACACAACTTGTTCGGAGACGTCGGTTGTCCTTAAAGTACAGTTTCAATATTCCTTTCATGACTTTGCTGTTGTGAAATGTAAATTTCTCCTCTGTAAAACTAGTAAAAGATAGTCTCATGCAATGTAATCAATCTAATATGGTTTACAAATTGTAAAAAAATAACATCCTCACTTCATTGGGAGTTTTGATTTGTGAAAAGGTAACAAATGTACCATATTTGGGCAAAGGTTTCAGCCCGACAGTCCCGTTGTTTACATTCCTTCTATATTTCCCAATCGAACATCAATGCTGCTGTGAAATGTAAATTTCTCCACTGTGAGAATCTAATCTAATATATGCTATTTGTTTCAAACAAATCTACCTCCTCCTACATTCCAATTTCAAGTTTCACATTTTTACTTCAGTTCAGTTATTACTTTTCTTTTAATGGTGTGATCTTTATTTTGATAGAAAAACATCGCTTGTCTTTCCTGGAAACGTCTGCCCTTGACTCGTCTAACGTGGAGCTGGCCTTCCAGACGATCCTCACAGGTGACTTATTTTCTTGCGGTTTTTATACGGTAATTTATAAAGATTTGATATTGCATTATAAATGTATTGACATTTTAAATATGATCATTTGAATGGCCAGCAGCATAATGGACGGTTACTTTGTAAATCTGCCTCACAATTCCGGGGTTCGAATCTGCGCTCTGGCCATCTTGTGTGGGGTTTGTGTGTTTGCCGGCGTATTTGGGCAAAAATGTCACATGATTGGGTGCTATCATAACAGAACTCCGAAAAATGACTGAAGGACATATGCTAAAAAATAAATAGGAAGTGCCGTATTTTCCGTTTTATAAGGCGCACCGGATTATAAAAATCTTGAGTAGCAAAATCACAGCAAAAAAAAAAAAAAAACATCTGCAAAGTTTACTTGTATTACTGCTGAAATTAAAAAAAATATACACCATTTTTTTTTTTATATATGCTGTATGATTTCAATCTTGCATAGAAAACTGAACACCCTTGGCAAGAATCAGTGTCAAAGAAGTACCGTATTTTCCAGTGTATAAGGTGCACCGGAGTATAAAACGCACCCCAGTGGATGGTGTCTTTTCAAACTTTTCAATATGTGAGTTAGGCACAACTTCAATGAACGAAATAAGTTTTACAAATATATAAATAATTTTCAAATATAGGGCACACCACATTATAAGGTGTTACAATAGAGGCTAGGGTTATGTACTACTACTTCTACGGTGGGGGGTAAATGGAGTGAATGGCTGCTGACAGTAGTTGCGAGACCTGTCGTTTTTACCAAATAAAACACAACAAGGAAAAAAAGCAATCGATTTTTTTTTTAGATGCCTTACATCAGGGGTGTCAGTCATTTTTTGCCGCTGGCCAGATTGTAGTTATGGTTTCCTCTCGTGGGCCGTTATAAATTTGGGGAAGCCATTAGAATGTTTAATCCCCTCCACATATTACATATAGCGTGCACAACAAATTAATGAATAACTGGTTTACAAATCTGAAGTCAAGAATAATGACTGTTATTGTGGTTTACATCCCAAAATATGACATTTTGGTGAGGATTTTAGCAAGCATCATGGAATTTCCCAAGTTTGATTTGCTTTCGCGGGCCGGAAAAAAATGATGTGGCGGGCAGGATTTGGCCCCCGGTCCTTGACTTTGACACATGTGCCTTACATAATTTCCGTTGTTACATCAAAATACGGTTTGTCATTTTGCACCAATTATGGGTGAATCCAACACATACACACACAAATGTCATTTAACAGAGGATGGTGTCTTGTTCGTGGAAACCAAAACCGAAAAGTATTTATGAAAAATGATAAGATTTAAGTAAAAAATGAAAATATTCCAAAAAACATGTAAGGACACTGTTCACAGATCCGCATCTTGCGATCGCCTTTTACTGGTCAGCATTCAAAAGTACATACATGTTTGCCCTGTTACAATTCCCATGACAAGAATTCCCAGAATTAAAAACAAGAGAGGAAATAGGTGAATTTCAGTTTGTTTTGAAAGATTAACCATCAAATCGCACTGATTCCAAAAAATGGACTTGAAGCAAGGCGAGATCTCAAATGTTGGTTCAACGTCACACTTCGGTGACACCACAGTAGGGGGATCACTGCACTCGATAACCCCCCCCCTGAAGTCTGGCACCGTCTGTTCTCTGCCAGTAGATGGCAGCAACACCCGCATAATGGTTTTCCTGAATCGATGGGTGTGCACTCGAGCGACTTCTAAGCACCTTTCTCAGTTCCCTGCACCTGCTTTGTTTTAGTTCACATCAGTGAATTCATGTGTTATATCGCTCAACTGAAATTGAGTTAATGACCTCCCGAAATGCCCCAAAAAAGGGACCTCCTTGCTTCACTTGAGTCTGAAAATGTTTTTCTGCCGTTTCGGAACGTTGTGTGAACTCAACTTGAATGACAGCATCCAGATTTAGAACTTCGCAATGTAGAATTGACAACAAGCTACTAAAGCGGCTGATGTTGCTTTTGGGCCTCACTGCGAATTGAAAACAAGCAGTGTGTGTGTGTATATTTAATCTGGGACGGAAAACTCAATTGTTTTTTTTCCCCCTCGTATCATAAAATACATTTCGGTTTTGAATCAAATGTTGAATGTGAAACAAAAGTTCCGAATTCCAGCTTTGTGATATTTCCGTTACCGTGGCAACATGGAAGCAACTAAAAAAAACGCTCTTGAGTCACATGTTCCAATCATTTTGAAAAGTGGATGGGTGATTTAAAAAAAAGATGCTGTGTCGTGAGTTGTTTAACACATTTCAATGTTACAATCACGAGATATAAACAACGGAATTGACCACGCCCCTCCAATAGTTTTGGAGGGCGACTGTACAAAACACTCCCCCCAATATCTCTCTCTGTCTCTCTCTCTCTCTCTTTCTCTCGCTCTCCGTGTCCATGCTCAGCCATCTACAACATCGTGTCACAGCGGCAGATGTCGGGACGTAGCGACTCGGACTTCTCGCCCGCCTCCAATGTGGTACCCATCACGGTGGAGCCCACACAGAATGCGTCCAACAAGGGCATGTGCTGCCAGAACAACTGAGCCTCGCAGCCAAAGTTAAATGCAGAAAGACAGGCAGATAGACAGACAGGTGGGGAAGGCCTTCTTAACAAGGACTATTGCAGGGAGGGGTGTGCGTACATTATCCATGTTTAACCCTCCTGTTACATTGGTTTCTCAGGAGCAATGTTCATGTTACTTTGGTCATTTTGACCCCATTAAGATATATAAATAAATAAAGGTTTTAGCTAGGGTGGCAATATTTTCAAAAGGTTTCTGAGGGGAGTTCACCTTTTGGAAATATGACACATTGGAAACTTTCCATGGAGAATTGTGGGTAATTTCTTGGAAATGTGTCATAAAACAACAGCAAAAGGACTTCATGATTATCTGGAGATGCCACATGAGAGTGGCCGTGCACATTTGTCAAAGTGTGAAGCTCTTCAGCTCACATGAACATGGTTCTTTTTTTACCTAGAGACTACAAAATGTCACCCGAAGTACTTTTTGGGGGGGGGGGGGGGGTGTCGTCGTTAAATAATGTGCCTCCTTTCACTTGAATACTGCAACATGGCGGCAAAGCAATCATGGAGTTTGCTGTCATTTATTGCAAAGGTAGTTAAAAAATTCAGTTTGTGTTTTAAGCTTTTTTTTTTAATGTTAACGTCCCCATAGTAAATTTCCAACTTCAAAAATTCTCAGGATTTTGCATCCCATATTTGTATCGCATGGTGATGCACCATCGCCATTAACTTACTGCCAGACGATGTGCAAAAATGTGGCCATTCCAGTGCCAGGGTTTTTGTCATTTTCACTCAAATTCCAGGACCCACAGAATATTGACATTTAGGACAACGTAAACATTCAATGCAAAGTAAGAAACCTTAGTCTCTCTTCTTTAATCAAAAAAAAATGTTAATTCCAAAATTATATGGGTCTGGAGTTTTCTGAGATTGAAATGAGGGTGGCTCTTCAAAATACAATGCAATACATACATATTGTTTATATAGCGCTTTAACAACAGCTGAAGCTGAAACAAAGCGCTAAAATGGAAAAAGGAAATACTGCCCCCTTGTGGAAGGGAAAAACATTGCCAGAGGTCTGACCAGCGATTTATCGGCAGTCCCCGCACGAAAAAAAATAAAACCCAAACAAATTCCACGTCATATTTTCAATTCCCAAATTTATTAATGGCAGTGAATGAGTTAATAATCCAACCCCCTCCCCCAAAAAATACAATGATACCTTGGTTTACGAACCCCTTGGCTTACAAGCTTTTTGGTTTCCGAGCGTAAAATGTATGAAAATTTTACCTTGGCATACGAACTTTTTTCGTACACGGAGCTGCCTCAATGAGTGATGTGTCGTTCGCAAACGAGCCCGTTCTCCTAACATGGAAATGGCAGCCGACTGTTTTTGTCCTCTATTCCTCGCCCCCAGGCTTCAGTTAAAGCCACATGATTGGTCAAGAACGCAGCAGTGAGGGGAGGTGGTTTAAACATTAAAGAGACAGGCAGACGACAGTGAAAGTCTCAACTTTGATAGTTCAAAGGCAGAGTGTAGACTGCAAGGTTAAAATATCCCATCAATAAGGCTCCAAAAATAACCTGCACAAGCCATCTGTACAAAGCTATCAACCCAGCTAAACAGAACACAATTGATGAGGAACTAGGTAAAATTATCACAGAGAAAGCACCAACAAGGGATCATTCCTCAAGATGGTGAAAGAAGGCGACGTTCCTCATCAAGTGTTTAATGCTAATAAAACCGGCCACTCCATTCCATCAAGCCATCAACGACCATCACAAAGGTAAATAAAACGACTATTATATAGTACAGTTTATTTCTTTGATTATAATACCATAGCACATTTATTATACATAAAATAAGGTATATTTTGTGTAATTTTTAAGGCTTAGAACATTAGAAAGTAGAATTTTTCTTTTATGGGGACCTGGGAACGGATTATTCTCATTTTAATCCTTTCCTATGGGAAATTAATTTTTGGGATACACACTCTGTCTGGGAACCAATGAAGTTTGTAAGCCAAGGTATCACTGTACATACAAAATTCCTGCCAGAGTCAGTCGAACTTTCGCAAATACTGTCGCCCCTTCCCCTCAATTGCTCAATGTTTCATCTGAAAATATTTATTGAACACTGGGTTTTATGCTTTCAATCGCATTGATTTTTCAATTCCCGCTTAATCTTTGTGAGGACACGCCCCAACAGGGGCAATATGGAGGCGTATTTTATGAATGCACATTTTAGATCCTGGTCTGACTTCTTCAGAGCGATGAGGGGGCACATCTCCCTCTTTTTGTGCGATAAAAGGATGGAACCTCCTTCGCTTTTTTTTGTAAATACAGACTATTTTACTGCTTTGTCTTAATTGGATCAGGACATTAAAAAAAAAACTTTTGCCTTGCAGAGGTCAACCCACGCTTGCTTGTCTTTCCTGCGGGGAGGTATTTTTCCTTATTTTTTCAAAATAAATTCAGACAGGTTGTTAGTGTGTTAGTAAGGGATTGATTTAAATTACACACAATCAACATGTGTGTGCGCGTGTGCTGTGTGGCCTTCACTGGTCTTTAAACTTGGTGCAGGACAGGGTTTTTGTTTGTTTGTTTTTTAAAGGAAATGCAAACCACTATTATAATATGTATATTGGACTGTATATGTGCAAATAAATCTGATTTGTAGTAGAGTGTCTCTTATGTCTTCATTTTTATGGAATTGAATGATTCTACTTCTGAGTACTAATAAGAGAATATTAACTCATTCACTGCCAGATGATGTGCAATAATGTGGGACACATTTCCAGTGCCAGGATCATTTTTCATTCAAATTGCAGGACTGATGGAGAATAAGAAGTTATCATATTTAAAAGTTTCATGCTGTTATATGGTTAGTTAACATGTGTGACTCGAGTACACAATTGAAGCACATAGAAACTTGGGGTCAATTTGAGGTCAACAGACACAGCTTGTTAAACAGTCATCTTCATCTAGGAGATCTGGTCTTGGACAGAATTTAGTACTTGGGAAACTCCTTTATCACAGGAGTAATTTACGACTTGAAACTCCTTCACAGGAAGAGCTCATTAGCCAGGTTACAAATTTATCAGTTCCTGGAAAAGACTATTTCACTGCTTACAGCTGTTCGTGCTTAGAAACGTCCTAGGGGCGTGGTATTCTAATCAAGAACCTATGTATTACTAATGTATCACTTAAAAGACAACCAACATCACTTTGTTTCTTAACTGACATCAGAAAAACGTTTTATAGGATCTAAAATACCCAAAACACGCAGTATATTTTTAGTCAAATGCAAAACACCAATAAAAATGACTTGGAGTGTCCAAAACCTGCAAAAAAAAAAAGAACCCGGAAGTGGCCAGTTTCAGAAGGTCCCGCCCCTTTGTTCGTGATGTGAGAATCAGAACAATGGCTTCAGATTCGGAGAATATGCTTTCTTGTGACTCATCCAGTAATGAATCTGATTCAAATAGTTCTAAAGAAGAAAGCATACATGTTTGATATCGATTAAAGAATTTATTCCGTGTCATTTTGAGGCATCAGGGGTGGGAAATGTCGCACCCAAAAAAGGCAGAATTAATCAGCCCGTTTCCACAGGCTGATTAATTCCTTACATGGAGCTTTGTCGCCCTCTTCTGTCTCTTTTTGGTCCTACATGAAGTTTTCAGACCAAAGTACGGCAAAATGCATTGACGTGATGGAAGGACTGCTACCTTTTTTTGGTCAGGGGCGTTCCTTCAGTGACGTAGGGTGAGGACTCCTCACCAACTCAAAAACAAGACTTCCGGAATATTAAGCGCCAGTCTTAAAACGTAAAATATAGCTACAGTAAAGTCTCGTTATATCGATATTCAAGGGAGTCCGAAAAAATATCGATATAACCGGGACTATCGATATATCCGACCCTGTTTGCATGTAATTTTCTCCGTGCGTGCATAGAAATAGTATCGATATAACCGGGACTATCGATATATCCGATATCGATATAACGAGACTTTACTGTATATGCGGTGGAATCTTTGTAAAATACGCTCAGTAGAAGTCATTTGAAGACATTTTACAAATTATGGACACAACTTGTTGATGTCGGTTGTCCTTTAAATTTGCATATACTCGCAATAAATAGCTTAGCAGAGGGCTGCCGAATTCAGGCGTCTGTCATGGATGGCTATGTCTCCTGCCGGCAGTAAAAGACAATCTTTCTGTGATCGTGGCCTTTGCCCACAGTGTCCGATCGAACATCTCTGACAAGGACCCACAGAATATTGAGTTTTAGGAATACATAAACATTCAATTCAGCGTAGGAAATCTTACTCTTTTCTTTCATTGGAAAAAAAGCTAATTCCTAAATTGTGTGTCTGCAGTTATCTGAGCTTGAAGTGGGGGCAGCTGTACAAAATACAATACAATACAATACATACATATTGATTTATATCGCGCTCCAACAACAGCTAAAGCTGTAACAAAGTGCTAACATGGACAAAGGCAAATTCGGTCCCCTCGTGGAAGGGAAAAACATTGCCAGAGGTTACCAGTGCTTTATCTGCACCCTTCGCAAGAAAAATCAAACCCCGGGAATGAAGCTCCACGTCATATTTTCAATGGCAGTGAATGAGTAAGCTTTGTAGCCAGACAATTTTTTAAGAATAAAAACAATAAAAAAACTCTTATTTGGTTCACAAAGGAGAAATTCCCAATTTTCAGCCACAAATTCATAGAAGAAACTAGAAGGGCAAAAAAGAGGAGCCGCTGTAAAGGCTCTTTTCTCAATCCTGTTTTTATTTTGTAGTTTCAAGTGTCATAAAAACCCCAAAAACATTGACGTAAAAGTCTCCCTTCGGATTTGCTTGGTGTTTCTTTTCACAAAAATGCTTATTTTCTCCGCTTTTTGGTCAGAAACTTGTTTGTATTATTAAGACTCAACTATTATACTGCTGAATGAATGGATAAATACATTTTGGGTGATGGAAAAGAGTGTACAATCAGTTGATGGTGATTTCCTTGAAATTTTCTAAAATAAATTGCAAAAATGGAGAATTCTGCTTTGGAAGAAAATAGACAAAAGTCATCTTGAACTCTAAGATTGTCACCCAAATATAGATATCTTTTAATCCATTTAACATTAAGTTACAATGCTTGTCCCCCTTTTTTCAAAACGATGTACTTTTTTCAAAATAAAAATTCTGATCTTTACAACTCTCAAAATACTCTCAACTCTCAAAATAACAAAAGTACAACTCACTCCATTAAATGAATCATTTTCATTTTGTTTTTTTTATTAGAAACATTTACAATACATTTTGTATCTTGAAAAAATAACAAAGAACCAGAACTAACATGGAGAAGATACATTAATAATAATAATAATAATAATAATCAATCATAAAAATGTCTTCCCAAAAAATTTAATTCACCAAAAAAAACATGTGCTATAAGAAATAAACCTGCAATATCACATGCCTCGTCGAGTGCATGGCACACTGTATGTAACAGAGTTCAAAAACATTATTTTTCTTTCATTTGTCATTTTTGTTCCCATCCATCAAAAAAAGTTGATGGTCAGCCACAGAGCGCCACTCACACATATACGCACGCGCATGAGGGGGTAAAGGGTGGGGCGACCCTCTTTTCACCGTTTATAGAGAAACCAGAAACTTAACGCCAGCTTGATGACGCTGGCCCGTAAACTAACGCACAACCACCACTATTAGACCGGCATGAAACACACAGGCGCACACATTCTATTTGTGCTGCAAATATTGGAAAACGTTCTACCAAGAGACAATCTGTCGACCGCGTCGGAGGAAGATTGCGAGTTTTCACCTTTGGTCCCCGCACGTGCAGCAGGAAATTTGTCAAGTTTCGACCAATAAATACATAAAACCACAGGAAGTTCAAGTTTATTTGTTGTGAGGTGAATGTAGATACTGTATACGCTTTACCCAAAAGTATTTGAACAGTGAGGCAAACTCTTTCGGGCTTCATGCCGATTGCAAAACTTAAAGCTGGCGATGTAATTTGTATTTATTCATTTTTATTTTTGAAAGAAAATCAAGTGCATCAACTTTGTTTCTTGCTAATTGGATTTGTATTCATCCCGGCAGAAAATCTGTACCAAAAAAATGAATTTCCATATATATATATATATATATATATATATATATATATATATATATATATATATATATATATATATATATATATATATATATATATATATTACACAGTATGGAATGAAAAGGACAAATTGAGTCCACGTAATAATATGCCGAGGTGATTATATAATTTTCAATCATTCACGGCCTTCTGAGGGAAACCAAAACTGGCACTCGGCCATGACTAAAACGAGTTTGACACACCCGCTGATACTGAAAGATTGACGTACTTGTGATTATTTCCAGGTTTTGTACAGAAAACACAACTGAATCTTGATTTGCGATTCAGCAAAAGCAAAGGAAGTGACCTCACTGTTCATATATCCGACGCGGGGACTGCCTGGCATCAAAACTCGCCTCCTTTTGACCTCCGAAAATGTTCCCTACTATGAACATCTAGCCCGAAGTGACCACACGACATACATGCAAACTAGTACAGTACTGAACCTGTTGTGTGTTATGTGTGCTATCTAGTTACAGTACATAGATCTACTAACGCAGCACGCCCACTTGAATACCACCGGGCCTTGATTTTGCCATCGCGGTTGCCGCCTATATAAAAACAAAAAAAGAAACAAGTACAATTTCGTCAAACTGCTCTGTTGCTGTCAATCCAAAACAAACAACAAGGAAAATACACAAAAGTGGAGTTGGCGATGTCCAAAATGACAAGTTGTATGCAGTAAAGACCTTAAGACCTTGATTTAAGATTTTGAATCACAGAGGAAATGTGTAATGCGGTCAGTAAGTCAGTACCATGGTCTTACAGTTGAAGGCATATGTGTATATGGGGGTGGGGGGGCAAGGGGGAGTTACTAATGCAGGACGTGAATAATAAGAGTAAGAATAATAATACTAATATAATTGAGGCACAAGTTGCTCTGTGACTAAAATATCTCCAAATTCTTAAAAAATAGTATATGCTGTCGTAGCCGTGGCACAAGTGTCGACCGGCGTCCATAACTGTCATAAATAAAACTTTTTTTCGTTTTTTTTTTAAACGTAGAAACTGACTTCCCCCATCTTGTTTAGAAATATATTAACTTCTTGTCATTTGAATTAAAAAAAGGGTTTTTTAAATAGTTTTGTTTTCTTAAATAACATCCAGATACTGACTTTTTTTGTTTCCTTACACCTCACTCTCTGCGTTCTATGAAATAAAAACCAATGTTAGCAAAATAGATTTGACAAAACTGTAATGTTTTTTTTCCTTTGTCATTTTAACTTAATTTGTATAAATGTATCCTGAACAACTCAAATATATTGAAAACACGTCACAAATTCTTTCTCCTAAACTCCATCGGAAAACAACGACAACAACTTAAAGCTGGTAATAATCCAAATAAGGAGTGCATTAGGTTGAGTTTTCTTCATACATTCAAATGCGTTACTTGCTCGATTTTCATAAAAAGTTGGTTACAATTGCTTAAGTGCATCCATTGACAAAATGGATTTCCTATCACTCCTTCAAAGGGATTTTATATAAATGCATATGTCCGTTTCCATAGCAAGAAAAAAAAATGTCCAACAATTCCTATTTTGACTACAACGGAAAAAAATTGTAATACAATATTGTAAAAAATAATATTAGGGAAAAATGAACGACACCAATGTCGCCGAGAGACGTTTCAAGTCACTCTTGTCTCGATCCAAAGTATTTTATACCAGCCCCGAGCTGCACAAATGAAACTTACGCACATTTCTTATCAATCTTATTTTTGTGTAACAATTTTTTAACTATACTGCGATACTGTATACCATTTTGAAAAACAAATGTAAAAAAAACAACGCGAGCCTTGAGGTCGTAAAGCTTCTTGTATGCGGTTAACTCTTAGCTATACGGTACAATATCTTGCTAGCATGCAATGGAAAACTCCAAAGTCAACTCTGAAAATTGTCCTATCATGTGGATAGCGACGCACGTTATGACACATGACTCAATTGTGGGCTGTCCCAGACCTGATATGTTTTCACAGATTTGCTTTCACAATGTACAATATCGTATTTAGAACACTACTAAGTTGGCTCTGGTCATACGTTAGTCTTTGGCTACATGTGACCGTAATACAAAGCAGAGGCAAAGTCTGGAAGCTAAGCTACAAGCTAAGATGCTCGTTAGCGTCGTTAGCATTGTTAGCAATCTTGTCTTTTCATTGCCGTTCATAAATCCTGAAACAAGTGCTTCATATTCACATAATCACGCCAAAAAAAGACCCTGAAGAGCATAGCAATTTTCCTGAAAGTTTTTTTTTTGTTTTGTTTCTTTTTTACGAATCAAAAAGCGGCGACAAGCTGCCAAATGCTTAAATGCTAATAGTCAAAGTAGTCTGAATGGAATATTACCGTTTATTGCTTAATTTTAATGTACATAGAAAATGGTGTCTTCATTCGGGGGTTATTATTATTATTATTATTATTATTATTATTATTATTACGCATATAATTCATCGGAACTTTTGTGTATTTCTGATTTTTACAGTTCAGGCTTCATAAGGGATATCATAGAAGCATCTGATTATGAATATAATTTGACAAATTATGAGATGAATCCCATGAAATTATATGTATTAAACCTATGGATCTATCTAATAAAGGCTAGTATTCAAGTAAAAATGATGGCTAACACATATAATAATAATAATAATTAATAATAATATTAAGATTATTTTTTCCTGTGTTAAATTGGCTGTTAAATAAGCTTTGTGGAAGCAGGAACGTCCGATGCGTAAATAAATGTGTTATTTATTTACAAAGTCTTTGAATACTCTGATATAAAGAGGCAGCCCTCTCTCGTCGTGATAGCGACAAGAAATACAACATAAACAAAAACAAAAGGGAATCCTTATGTGCATGTCATAGATTCGAGGAAATATTTCACCATCAGTGGTCGGTTTGGTATTCATCAAATGCGCTTCTTCTCGTAGTAAATAAGGTGCTTTACTCTTCATATTTATTTTTGTAGGTGTAAGTGTTTTTTAACCCTGCTGTTAGGTCTTTAGGAACAGCAGTAACGTTCTTGGGTCATTTTGACTCATGACATGTAATTTAGCCAAAAGGGTCAGAAACAGAAAAAAAGTCTCATCATTAGCTCCATTACGAACATTTCACAGCCAACATGTGACTTTTCATAACCCCAAAACGACTTCATATGACTTTTCTTTCACAATAAAACGGGTCAATTTGACCCGCGACATAACAGACGGACGGATTAAGGTTGTCATTTGTTGAACCCCCTCCTTAGCAAGTGTGATTCACATTCTTTAACTTTTGAAAAGTTGTTGTAAGGGGTTGGTGCAATGGAAGGCCAAACGTGTCAGCCTGAATGGCAGTATTGGAATAAAAAAGTGGAAGATTAAGGCATAAAACAAAAAAATACTAAGAATTTTTTTTACTGTGCTGTGCAATGTTTTTTCTCTCCATAGAATGATACTCTTAATTTCTACTATCTTGTAAGTTAGTTTTATTTTGTTTTACACGTGCTTTGCTTTGTGTTTGGCTCTTTAGAGGTGGTTGGGTGCATGAGGGGGTCGGGGGAGGGGGGGGGCAACGGAGGTGGGGTGTCACATGAGGGAAGGATGTAGCTGGGACGTAATTTAAAATGACATACACGTCTTCTCTGGGAATTGGACAAAATATTGATATCGCGATACATCACATCATTATCACCGTATCAGTAGACTCACAATGGGTATCCATAACTGATACCTTGGAAACAAAACCGAAAACAGTTTGCAGGAAAACATAAGGGGCACGCTGAAGCGATATTGCAATACTTTGCATCATTGGGTATCGATCCTCCATGACCTTGAAAACAGTTTGAAGCCTTAAGATGAGGCGATAGGATCCGATAATGGATTGATATCATGATATATTCGCACCATTATCGCAGTCAATCAATATTTCTCAATACTTGAATGACTACTACTCCCAATCATGTAAACACGGACCCCTTTGTGTCTGAAAGCAGCTAAGACCGTCAATTTCTTCCGACAATACTTTGACAGCGAAAGTTGGGAGTGTTATTATTGTGCTGTAATTTGTCATGATGTATGTTGGCTATCAACCCCCCCCCCTTCTTAACATGTAATTAGTGTCATTTGGCATAATGTGGACTTTACCATTCCCACCCTAAGATGGCCTCCATTACCGACAACCCCCCCCCCCTTCAATTCAAGAGTTTAAGCCCCTGAAAAACCCATTTGGTCCAGCCCCCCCCCCCCCCCCCCCCCCCCCCCCCACCTTACAGCGCTTGGGCCAGAGCATAATTTAATTCAGAGCAAGGGCGGGTTAAATGGGGCGTTTCCCCCACTTTCCCGTCAATTACAATTGCCTGATGTCATTCAAGGTAGGGCGAGGAGGCGGGGGGGGGGGGGTACACCGGGGGTCTCCCATTGGCTGAAGCCCCAGTGTCTATCGCGAAGGGGCAGCTGCTAGATGTCCCTTACAGTAGCTGGGGTGGGGGTCAGTGGCTAGGCCTTTTTGGATCTGTCACGTAAACCCTGTTTTGAATTTCACAGTTGGAGGGGGGGGGGGGGCATAATAAAGGGGTTAGGCTGGAGAGGTTGGGGGCATTCACACAACACTTCATGACAGTGCCTTCTTTTTAAACACGGCCACGTTTCTCATCAATAGGCTTTCAAATCCAGTATTTCATGAGGGGGGGGGGGGGTTGGGCACGATAGCGGGGGTCGAATTCCCCCCCTTCGGTCCGCACCTGGACCAAACCCATTTAATTATCAAAAGAGCGCTCGCCAGCCAGGCCCTGCTGTCCGAGCGCCCACGGACAATACCGCTTCTCGATCCGTGGGAGGGGGTTCGGGAGTGGGTGGGGGACACACTGTATGCAGCCCAGGGAAGGGGAACGTGGTCAAAGAAGGGAGACAAAACATTGGGGACCGGTACTGATATCCCCACACCTGCTCCAGCCAGACACGCAATACAAAAACAAATTCTCTTCTTATTTGCATGATGTCGGCTCACATTGTCCAGTGACGGATGATGTACAAGTGAGGGGAAAAAAGTGGTTTGGAGGGGTGTTCATTAGGGTTTTTTTTTTGGGGAAGGGGTCCTGCACGAGTACAATAAGTCCCTTAAACTACGAGGGGAAGGCGAGCGTCACTAAATCTTTTCAACCTTGTGGAATCAATGCCCCCCCACCCCTCTAAACGCTCATTTTGGGAGCCTGTGGTGCAAACAATGGCATTGATAATATATGAAATAATAATGTCATCCACCCCCCCAAAAAAAAATCAAGAGTATAACTATTGAAGTGCTTTGAATAAAATCTATTCATTTTCTATTGTCAAAGCACAATAATAGGATTCATTCACCATCAAAACATGTGATTGACAACCCTCTTTTTGATCCATGATTGTATGGTGCTGTGTGAATTGAACAATGCTCCTTCCATATAATTCCACTTCACGGTAACATGATAAAAACCAACAAAAAAAAATGGAATAGCAGTAATAAAATGTTCACATTTTGCCGGCCTACATTGTGATTCTGCGTTTAGGAATAACAGCAGCAGTCCCGTTTAAAAAAAAAAGAAAAAAGGAAAAGATGAAAAAAAATAAAAACCTGAAAAGGTACAATGCTTCTCTTATAAACAAAATTTTTATAAAATATATATGCATATATATGTATATAAAAGAAAAACTAAAAAATATTTCTTATACTTTTTTAGTAAAGCAAGCAGTGCCTTCTAAAATAGCTGCTTGGTTGTTTTAAAATGTTTCCTGAAAAAATGGGAAAAAAAGTGTATCGCAATTATAGGAATAAGAATCATAATACCAACTGTAATAAGGGCAACTAATTAGCCGACCGACAAACGAGAGACCGGGGGAGGGGGGGGGGTCTAAAAAGGGACGCGGTTCCTTAGGAGAATATTCGGATGGCCTGAGAGACCTGCGTGTGGCACACGGGACACTCGGGGTGGCTGAGCTCACAGATTCGAATGGCGCACTCCATGCAGAAGAGGTTATGGCCGCAGGGCACCAGGGCGGCCGTCACTTTGCTCTCAAAGCACGTCATGCAATCCCGCACGGCCGGCGGCGAGTCCGGCACGGGGAGCCTCCCCGGAAATCCTCCCTCCCCCGCCGAGGTGGGCTCGCTGTGGGCCCGGCGAGCCTGCGCGTGAGGTGACCCCGACGCGATGCTACCGACGGACGAGTTGGCCGGCGGTTCCGGGAGTCCCGGCGAGAGTCTAGTCAGGGGCAGCGGGAGCCCCCCGAAGCTTTTGGATCGCTGTTGGGCGTAGAAAGCCATCTGCTTGGGGTAGTCGGGGTCACCCCAACTCTGGGCGCCCTCCGAGCCAAAAAAGGAGCAAGGCTTCTCTCCGGAGCTGGAGAAATTTCCCTTATTGTAGATCCCGCCGACTCCCTCGCCAAGAGCATCGGAGAAGTTTTGGCGGTAGCTGCTGGTAAGGGGTTTCCGCTGGCCCCCCTGGAGCCCCCACACTTGCTGGAGTCGACTCTCCAGGCCGCCGCTCCCCGCCGGACTGCCGGCGCCGTTGGGGCCCAGGCAGTCGTTTTCGTTGTTGTGGTCGTGCAGTCCTCCCGTGCGGAAGGCGATGTGGGCCTCGATCTCCTCGCGGGCTCGCTCGGCGTTGCCGGGCGAGCCCGTGATCTCGAAAACCGGGTCCCGGTCCCGGCTCGGGGTGACGATGTACGTGCAGGTCTGCTGCTGGATGCGCTTGATGGTGGAGCCTTTGGGGCCCACCACCAGCCCCACCACTCGGTACGGCACCCTCACCTGGATGGTGGTCTGGCCCGGGAGCGGGGTGGGCGGGGAACCGCTGAAGGACACGCCCAGTTTGTTGCGAGACGCCCTCAGCATGGAGAAGTGCTCGGCGGCCGAAATGATCTCGCGGCGGGCCAGGGCCACGTCCTCCTTGCGGCCGGTGATCAGGAACACTGGCTCCTCGCCGCGCACGGGGGTCTTGATGTAGGTGTTGGTCTTGGCGCGCAAGGCTTTGATCTTGCAACCTACAAACAAATAGTTTTTAAAAAATGCTTGAGGGTATTCTCATTGGTCCTGGTCATTTCATGCTCGGGGCATCGAACCATTCCAACCTAGACCGCCCGATGTTTGTTGTCATGTTTCACCTCTAATCTGAGACGTCTTCGGCGGGTCATCAAGCTAAATTGTTTTGACGTCTTTCTAAATTAAACCGGGAAAGATCGCAACTGGACCGCTTTGTTTGTTTTCAAAGACGTTTCACCTCTTGTGTAAGAATGCTTCGTCAGTTCAACCGACGTGACTTGGTTTTGGTCAACGGTGTCAAACTCATTTTTTTCCCGCGGGCCACGTTGTAGTTACACTTTACGACTCTCGAGGGCCGTTGTGAATTTTGGGGAAGCCATTAACTCATTCACTGACAGACGATGATCAAAAATGTCTGCACTCCAGTGCCAGGGTTTTTGTCATTTTCACTCAAACTACAGGACCCACGGAATATTCAGTTTTAGGACTACATACATTTATTGTCAAATATGCTAATATGCATGACATGCAGCGCAGATAAAATTAATGTCCTCTCGGACCCAGCGTGCAAGGCACTTGTAATGTGGCTAAAAAAGACAGACAATTGACAATAGACAATACATGTAAAGTGAGGTAGTGTCATGTAACGTGACGTAGTGTAGTAACGCATTCAATGCAGCGTGTGAAACCTTAGACTCTCTTCTTTCATCAGAAAAAGAGTTAATTGCTACATTATATGGGTCTGAAGTTATCTGAGCTTGAAATGGGAGTGGCTGTACAAAAGGTAAATGCTGCCCCCTCGTGGGAAGGAAAACATTGCCAGAGGTCTGACCAGCGCTTTATCGTCATCCCCGCAAGATAAAAACAAAACCCAAACAAATTCGGGAATGGCACTCCACGTCATGCTTTTCCATTCTCAAATAAATTCGGGAATGGCAGTGAATGAGAGAATGTTTAATATTACCTTACATATTACAAGCAGAGCGCACAGCAAAAATAATGATAACTACTTTTCAAATTTGAAGTAAAAAATAATGACCATTGCTGTGTTTTACACGGGACAATTTCAAATTTAGGTTTGGACTTTAGCAAGCATCACGGAAGTCTGATTTGCTTTTGCAGGCCGAATAAAATGATGTGGCGGGCCAGATTTGGCCCCTAAGCCTTGAGTTTGACACCTGTGGTTTTTTAGGTGGTCTGTTCAAATAACACTAATAAAGGAAGCTTGCCTTGGTAAGTATTTATGTATGTATTTATTTAATGATTTAGTTGGCTGGTTATTTAGTTATTTATCTTTTTTTGTTATTGATGTATTTGTTTATTTATTTGTCTGTTTATTTATTTATTTATTTTGCTATTTATTCATTTATCTATTTTTGTATTTGTCTGTCACCCGCAGAAAAAATATCCTGTGACTGTAAAGTGTCCTTGAGAGTTTTGAAAGGCGCTTGAAAATGAAATGTATTATTATTTATGTATTTATTTATTTATTAATTTTGCTATTTATTCGTCTATTTGTATTAGTCTGTTTATGTATTCATTTATTTTACTATTTATTTATTTGTCTATTTATGTATTTGTCTGTTTATGTATTTATTTATTAATTTTGCTATTTATTCATTTGTCTATTTTTGTATTTGTCTGTTTATGTAATTATTCATTTATTTTGCTATTTATTTATTTGTCTGTTTATTTATTTATTTATTTATTTATTTTTTATTTATTTATTTATTTATCTATTGATGTATTTGTCTGTTTGTGTATGTATTATTATTTTTTTATTTTAAATGAGGCAAAAGACAGTTTAACGCAGTGGTTCTCAAACTTTTTTTCACCAAATTTCACCCCCCCCAAAAACATTTTAGCGGTCAAAACACCACAAAAAAAAAAGGATATTGTGATCTCCTGCTCTTGTCTGTGGGTTTGAAATGCGGGCCAGAATTTACACATGGTCATCCTGCACTTGCGAAAGGTTTTTTTCCCCTCAGTAGATTTACTGATAAAAAACAGCAGACTTAATGAGATCAAACCCTTTGGCAAATGATTATTTATGTCAACACTTTCTTAACTACTGATGTGGTGCGCCTGAAGAACCGCCACAAATCTATTTGCAGCATCCCGGTCATCCTTCACAGTTTTGACCTCCCCTTGAACTTGTGACCGGGCCACTCGCAGCTTGCTTTTTTTTTGGGGCCGAGCTGTTGCTCTACGTCCTCTCATTCTTTGGTAGGGGGTGACAGCAGGGGATTCACACCTATTTTGTGAATCTGTCGTGAGGACAGGTCGATATTTTCATGCATTCACTCAGCCGGCCATTGAGAAACAAAGGGAGCCAGCGCCCTGGTTATTGACCGCTCTGGCCTTTCTTAAAGGGACATGTGCACAAATTAGCTGTTCTTTTCCTACGGCAGAAGGAAAGGGGCGCTTTGGGGATTTTTTTTGTTTTCTCCCCCATTTGAACCCGTGGAGGCACACCGGCCGGCCGTGCTGGCGGATTAATGAGCCTCATCGACGCGACAGTGTCGCAGAGGAGCACAGAGGAACACATTCCTGTACGCCGCTTTTTAATCAGTACAAAATGAGTGTCCCAATTAGTCAATTACGGGGGCAGAAATTAATCAATCACACAACAAGAATTTACAGTCACTCGTGATGCTTCATTTGAAACCATGCGATCGTACCAAATGATGCACGTGGAAGTACGGCGAATTATTCGCTTATGTTGACCACAACAAACCATTAAAGCATAGGGCTGTAAAATTCTGTGATTTTTCACTTTGCAAATTTTCTATGGCAGTTTCAGCAGTATTTTTGAATCGGGATTGACAACTTTGAAGGTTAGCTCTGAAAGAATTTAAATATGCAGTTGCACGTCTGCCTCACAGTGCACAGGATTAGATTCAGCGGCCCAGCTTTCCTGTGTGGAGTTTGCATGTTCTCCCCATGCTTGCGTGGGTTTTCTCCGCGTTCCACGGTTTCCTCACACATTCCAAAAACATGCACATTAAGTTAATTATTCACTATAAATTGTCCGTAGGTGTGATTGTTAGCACGAATAATTTGTTTGTAATTTGTTTGTGTCTGCCCCACGTTTGGCTGTCAGTCGGTTCGGGCTGGACAGTGCACACTGCCCAAAGTTGGCAGGAATTGCAAGGTGGTGGTTGACCCAAAAAAAAAGCAGGCAGGAGGGATGAGCAGGGTGTATTTGACAAATTGTATTAAATAAAGTCGGCAGGAACAAAATCTCAAACAACAAAGTCATCAGAACAAAAAGGTCCAAAGTAGCAAACAAAACCATGAGTAAAACATGACAAGACAAAACAAACCTGACAGGGTAAAACAAAGACCCGCCACTGAATGGTTGTGCCGGTAGTCCTTTTAACTGCCACTGATTAAAACGACCAACACCTGTGCACCTGCAGGCAGGGCCCTACAGTGCCACCCATTGGTGGCAAACCGAAACGTGACAAAAGTCATCTGGGATGGGCTCGAGCATGCCAGCTACCCTCATGAGGAGAAAGCGGTTCAAATATGGGTGTTAAAATGATTGGAAATGTTGTAATGCGCATGCCTAGTTGGCAATGTAAAGACACGCTGCTACACATAAAACAATTTGTAAATAACCAGTCAAGAGGTTAGCAGTAAAATCTCAGGTCTGCCATTATTGTTTTGATTGTAACAATCTTTGGGTGTTTTGGTAAGCATTCACTAATTTACAAATTGTCTTAGTGAAATATCGAGATTTTTATGGAGGTAACTATTCAGTTGAGTGAATTGAAAAGCATTACCCATTCTGAACTAAATATTCTTCGGCAAAAAATATTCCGTAAAATGTGACAGCCACACCAAATGACAACATCGTGTACGAGGTGACAGTTGGAATGTTTTTTTAGGAATACTTGTTTTTGTTTCCGAATGCCTGTGGTGTGTCTTTTTTACCACATTCTAGGACATACGGTGGTCTGAAATTATCTTAAAAGAGGCCATAATATTTTTTTGTGGCCACATTGTTTTGTTGTTGTTTGTTTGTTTGTTTTTGTTGTTATCCGCTGTGACTTTTTCCCCTAATGCCTTAATTGTATGGAGACCCAAAAAAAGTTCTAATGAACACATTTTGTATATTATGGCAATTTAATGTTTTTAGTTGTTAACAGAATTGGATTGTGTTTTTGTTGATTGAGGGATTACACAGTAGCTTTGTTCTCAATTTTTTGATTTTATAAGGCCCAAAAAGGCTGAGTGATTAAAATATTTTTGTCCATGACAGCAGTTGGAATTCTACATATGGATTCAAATTTGGTGGAAATTTCTCCTGAGAATTTTGTTTGATTTCTCAATGCCCAGACAAAAATGGTCATGTATATTATGTACACTGAGCAGGACTTATTTGGGCCCAAAAGTGAAAGATTAGGTTTGAGATAAGAAAGCATTTCACTGGTATCAACACAAGGATACCACAAAAACGCACGTGTGGTGGCCCATAAGGGTTAAGGTCTAATGAAATTTAGAGTGCTACTTTCCCCCTCAAAAAATTACCATTTGGAACTAAATTGTTATGTTTTTGTGGGTTTGTGTTGAAATCATTATAGAAGAATGACATTTTGCATTTGTATGTCATGACCAGCAGAGGCAGTGTTGAGTCACAACGAATTTGCGAGCAGAAGAAGACTTTGTCAGCCATTAAAGTTGACCTCTGCTGAGGTTAGTTCAAAGAAGTTGCCAAAATTCTATGGAAAAATAGTTCTCCTAAAATCGGATGGAAATTTTCGATTTTAACTTCAATCGCATATCATTAGTAAAGCTTTTGGAATAAATATTTATCACGTGTTGACCCTTTTGGGCTGCAAATAAATTAGCCTAAAGAAGTCAGGAGATTTTTTTGGGCATGTGTCCATCCATTCACTAAAATGTAGAGCAAATCTGACTTTTTTTTAATATTGGTTTTGGCCCAGAGTACCTTGTGAAATTCTTGACAATTCAAACAGTTTTAAATGTTATACAAATGAGAAACTGACCCAGGTTTACCTATGTTTTTTTAATCCTGCCTCCGGTGCCAAAATTGCAAAGAAACAAGTTGTAATTTTTTTTTGTTTTTTTTTTTTGTTCTTAGCCATGTGTTCCCCAACTTACATAATTTTGTTAAAAGTTGTCCTTGTGATGTCCACATAAAACAAAACTTGGGGGACAGGGTGGGTCTTAAACAGTAATTTAGTCTGGAACAACTTGAAAATATAAATTATTGACACTTATGGCCTCAGTGTGAGCACAAAAGGCAAGTTCTCGCTCCAAAACAATTTGCTGAACTGTTTTCACTTATATCTGTCAATTGGGGGACAAAAGAAGGGACAATTACTTATGTCAACACTTCATTTCTTTGTTGAAAAAAAATCATTGAATTGGCCAGCTTCAATTTTTTATTGCTATGTTACCTTGAAATTTTGACTTCCCTCAACTTTTTTAAACGACACATAAACATTATGTAATTCAAAAAAAGGTCAAAAAATAGCAATGAATGTCATGTTTACGCTGGTGATATGACTGTAAGGCACGTTTTCTTTGTCCAAATGTGTCAGTGGGCCATATAGACCCCCCCCCCCAAAAAAAAAAACATCATCCCAGGCAGAACATGGTGGAAGCCAGACCTCCTTTCTCCACACTGCCAGCCCTCACCCCGACTATACCCCCCCCTCCACCAACCTTCACCCACTCAGCCTCCCACCCGCCCACCCTCGCTCCCCACCGCCCTCCTTGCAACAGCACGTTGCCTTTTGAACAGTCTGGCGCGTCCCAGACGACAAAGGAAGCCAATGCTCCGTTGACATTGATGGCGTTGGATTGTAGAATCATGCAGCAGATTCAGGCATCAATACACGGTTGTTTCGAAAAAATGGGGGGAGGGGAGTCAGATAAAATGAACAAATCATAAAAAATAATAAGGTCCTGGACGATGATGGAACTTATGAGGCAGGAAAAGTGGGAGGCTGATGCCTCGTGGAAGAGGAGGAATAAGGGGAGGGGGGTACCCAGAAAAAAAACCACTATCACCACTCCCTTTTCTTTGTTAAAGGTAACATTGGAACAAAAAAAAGTTTGCAAAGAAAGCATGCTTCTTTTTTCATTATTATTATTTTGGAGGGGGATTTACCTTGCCTGCCCACTATCTCGGCAACATGCTCGGAGCTGGGTACCGGGACGCATTCAGTGATGTTGCAGCCGCGTCCTTTGGGCTCCCCGGACGAGCTCTCGTACAAGGCGCACAACTTGCTCTTGCCTTGGAGGATCGACGAGTCCCCTGCGCCGCCGAGTCCAGCGATTCCCCCAATTCCTCCTCCTCCACTGTTGTGGTGGTTGTTGTTGTTGTTGTTGCTCCGGTCTTGCACTCCGCTCGTCGGAGCTCCACCGCCGGCGATAACAACACTACCTCCGCCACCACCTCCACCTCCTCCTCCACCGTCCTCGCCCTCGCCGAGCCCCAGGAGCGACAGCTGGCCGAGCGCGACCCGAAGGGCGCGGGAGTCTTCCTCGTCGTCGTCTGGGGGCCCGAGCAGACCCGCCTCGCCCCCGAAAGCGGAGCCGGCTAGATCGGCGCCGTAGCCCCCGTTTTTCTCCATGATCCCTGCAAGCACCAGCAGGCTCGGCATGGCTAAACAAAAGAGTGGCGCGAGACAAAGACGACGGCGATGGGACTGGAGAGAGAAACAGCCTCCTCGCAGACACCTCCTTCCAGCGCCCCCCTCCTCCTTTTTTTCTGCGCTAGTCCCTCCCATGGACCTACCCACCAGCCAGCCAGCCAGCCGACCCTCCCTCGAATCCCCCCCCCCCCAAACCCCGACACCCACCCAACAGTCCTCCCCTCGCCCCCTGGACCCCCGTATTACTACTCGTTGAGGAGCTCCAGGGGCGTTACGGGACATGCGAGGAGAGCAAGGCCGGCGACTGCGCGCTCTTCCCGGGTTGGACTTGCAGTTGACTCGGGGGTGGAGGGCACGGGGGGACAGGGTGGATGACTGGATTGCAGGGGGGGGGGGGGTTCGTGGGGGGTGATGCTCCACCCAGTCTGGCTCCTCCAAGCCGCTCCCCTCCTCATCTTCATGCTCGAAAAGAACCATGTGATGTTCTGTATTATATGGATAATCAGCATTTTTTGTTCCTTGAATCAAACGGAATTCAGTTGCTGGGAAAGAGTGTTTTTTTGTAGTATTATTATGATTATCATTTTAATTAAGATAAAATAATACTTACCTCTAAAAAACCACTAAAACATTACGATAAATTACCATTATACCCTCTTTTAGTGAGGGTTAACGGGGGCTTTATAGCCCTCCCGCCTCCCTATAAAAATCTTGGGAAAATAAATTAAAATAAATTACCATTTCCCCCCTCTTTTTTTGGGTTTCAAAAACTGAGAACAGCTTCGGACGTCCAAATAAGCCCCCATCATATTTTGACCCCCCTCCCACACCACTCATATATGTTCATGTTTTTTGGTTTCTGTTGTTTATTATTTTGCTTTGTGTTGACTATTATGTGTAGTGCTTTGTTGCAGCTGCAGCTGTTGTGAAAGCGCTATATAAATTATGATGTATTGTATTGAATTGCAATTTATCTATCTATCTATCTATCTATCTATCTATCTATCTATCTATCTATCTATCTATCTATCTATCTATCTATCTATCTATCTATCTATCTATCTATCTATCTATCTATCTATCTATCTATCTATCTATCTATCTATCTATCTATCTATCTATCTATCTATCTATCTATCTACCCATATACCTACCTACCTTATCTTATCTTATCTTATCTTATCTATCTTATCTTATCTTATCTTGTCTTATCTTATCATTTTCCTGTATATGATAGCTGTCCATGTTAAGCACTTTGTTACAGCTTCAGCTGTTGTTAAAGCGCTATATAAATTAATATGTATTGTATTGTATATTAAATTCGTGAAGGTGAATATTAGATTTTTGGAGTATGGCTCATTCACCGGAAAGAAATAAAATAATAATCAGCTTCCATGCCCATGAGAAAGGATGACGTCAACTTTGGTCCTCTTCACGTTTACTATTATTTTTTTCTTCATAGTAAGCCTACAGTGAGGATGGATGGTGGGTTTGTTGATGATATTGGCTGGTGGGTGGGGGCACCTCGTGTAACCACGCTTTGCGGCACCACGTTGCCGTCTCTGCATGAGGATGTTATGTATAGAGGGTGTCTGGCACAGGAGGAGGGGGGTTGGGTTGGGGGTAGTGGGGGCGGCGTCTATATATATATATATTTATATAATATAGACTGGGGGAAGGGAGTTGGCAGACTGCAGAGCCTATGTAGGAGGCGGGGACGAGTATGGGGTCGTATACGGCCATCCGTACATACAGTTCCCTTTCAAAAAAAATTAAAAAGCGTTTTGCAGAAGCAGCAGCCATTCCGGCGAACAAAAGAAGCGCACCCGATGCTTCGGACTCCCCAACAAGATGTCCTCTCACGCAAGCCACGCCTGACGGCACGTTGGTGGGAGCACACAAAAGACCCCCCCCCCCCCCCTCAGCCGCAGACAAAAGCTTTTGCACGTACTGGTTTTTGAACACAAGTAACTACACCTTCCTTTTTTTGGGTCTCCTTACACCTCTTTGTTTTATTCCTCAGAGTCAAAGTCAAGGTTGACCATGTGTGTGCACAAGGATGTGAATGACAAGGCAAACTCTGCATGAGCAACATGACACTCTCAAGCTCATAAGCCTAGCTCCCTCCCTCTTCATCCTCCTCCACTCCCTCATCACTAAAATGTTTTCCATCTCCATGCACTTAAAAAAGGTCCTCTCCATTTCAGCACAGAATTTTGTTTAAAAAAAAAAGGACGATGAACAATTCTCCAGGGCGGCAATGTGTGATGGTGCCTTTTTACATTCCAGTGGGAATAATGTCAAGAGGATTTTTTTTGAACAGACATTAAATTCTCCTCGATAATTCTATTCTGGTGCCACGTGGTGATGTACTTTTAAAGTGTTTCAAACCAAAACACACAACCTTCCAGTTGACCCTTGAGAGACAGATAAAAAACAACAACAAGCACCTGAAATTGATTTTTTTGAAAACCACACACATTTTCAGGGGAAATTGTCACGTTTCATTTTGCGTCCAATAAGTGGCACTGTCGGGCCCCGCCTGCAGCTGCACAGATGTTGGTCGTTTTAATCAGTGGCAGTTAAAATGACTCCAGGTACGACCATTCAGAGTCGGGTCATTGTTTGTTTCACCCTGTCATGTTTTACTCATGGTTTTGTTTGCTACTCTAGACCTTTTTTGTTCTGATGACTTTGTTGTTTGAGATTTTGTTCCTGCTGACTTTATTTAATAATATTTTTCAAATACACTCTGCTCCTCTCTCTTGCCTGTTTTTTTGGTGTCCACAATTCTTTTTAAAAATACTCCCATCAATTCAAAAGGTAAGTTAAAAATAAAGAAATCTTTTTACCGCTTATTCCAACTTACATCAAGAAATGTATTTAAATACAATAAAAATGAAAATTTGAATTGCAAAAGAGGGACCGTTGAGTTTGCAGAATGTTAAAACAGTTCTGCTAGTTTGTTTATCCCCAATTTGTACCTATTCCAACCCGTTTTGTCATTTAATGTTCATTGTATGCTGTGATAAACAGTTTTGGAATTTCTGGCTGTGATATTTTTTGGCACAGATTTTTTTTTTTTTTGAGCCTGTTACAACCGCACTTTACTTTTTTCCTAGTCATGCTGGGATGTGTGTTGCTTTTTGGCTGAGCTATTTTATGTGTTTGGGACTATTGGCTCTATTTGACTTTTTTTTCGCTTGTTTACTACACTACAAGCATGAAGAGCTCTACTCTAATATTACCCAAAATATCCCAAAGAAAACAGCGCAGAAACAAAAAATATAAAAATAAATTACAATGAAAAATGTTAGACCTGGATGGCAGCTAAAGAAATGTGCTATTTAAAATAAAATATCCCTCCCCCACACGTATGTCCATCATAAAATATATGATGGTGTATAAAAATAGTGGTGATGGTGTATAAAAATAGTCATAAAGGTGTTGCTTGTACTAAAGGTAAATATTCATTGGATTTGTGGATGTATGATGTAACAATGTAACATTTTATATGATAGCAAAAAAAAAAAGAACATTGGACTGCCCTTTTTTTACCCTTTTGGCCCATGAGCAGAATTGAAAATGAAATAAATGACAATGCCAAACATAGACTCTAAAAAAACATTACTTGTCATATAGCCAAATTCCAAATCACAACTGGACATAAAATGCACCTTCTAAAAAAAACAAAAAACAATCAAGCTACATTTTCAGCCAACTTCGAAATGAAGATTATCAGTGAAAAATGCATTGTGGCAATAAAAGAAAATCTGTATAGGTGTATAATCATTGTCTCGATGTGGGCAAAAATGGGAGGAGCCAGACGGGCAAAAGCTTCTCCTCATGTGTGCGTCTGTTGGTGTGAGGATGGGATTAAAGCCCCCCCCCCCCATCCCTTGTGACTACCCCCTCTTATAAAAAACAGCAGCAGAAGGAGATCTGAATGGCGTGATGCATGGAAAGGGGGGTAGGGGGAGGGAATCCCCCCATTCTGCTCCCAATTCTCAAACTCTGGGATTGGGCGGTTGGGTAAAGTGTGGTTTGTCCAAGAGGTCGCGTGACTCCACGAGAAGGAAAGGGGAGGTGGGAATGCGACAGGAAAAACCAAATCAATACGGACACCCATGATCAGGTTTCTGCCTTGACTACAACCACTCTTTTACGAGTTAATTGTTTTCTCCCTCACCAGTGCTGCTTTTGGCGTACTAGTGTAGCTACAGAAAGTCATTGGATCTTTTGTTCCTCACTACATCCTTGATGTCCAACTCAAAAAAAAAAAAAAAACATTTACGAGTCCATTTTGTGCTCACCTCCCCTCAATGTCGATAATTTTGCACGCTTCAAAGACAAATTTGGAATCCTAATAAGACAAGTGCACAGTGCAAGGAGGAGGAAAAAGGGAGGCCTGCGCTGCTGTTGGAGTGATCACAGATCACTTTAACCATGACCAATCAAAGTGACTCCTATCACTTTCTTCAATTCAGAGTCTTTACTGCCCGCACCCACAGTGGTATGATTTTACAAGATACATTAAAATGATTCAGGGTATTTGATACATGCTGTTCACATATTCATAAAAGAAATATGTCACATTTGACCACAGGTGTCAAAGTCAAGGCCCAGGGGCCAAATTTGGCCCATCACATTATTTTATTCGGCCGCTAAAGCAAATCAAGAGTGTCTAGTTCCATGACGCTCGCTTAAGTCCAACCCAAAATTTCAAATTGTCGCGTGTAAATCACAATCACTGTCATTATTTTTGGCTTGATATTTAAAAAATAATTATTCATTAATTTGTTGTGCACATTATACACGAACTACTCAGAAAATGTGAATATTGCGAAAAACATCATTCAAGTAATTCAACTTAAAAGGTGAAATGAATATATTATTTAGACTTTTATTTAAAGCTTTTATTTGTTAGAATTTTGATTATTATTGCTTACAGTTGCTTACAGTGAAAACTGCAAAATCAGTTAAAAGATACAATATCATATGAAACTAACAGAAACATTAGTTTAACTCATTCACTGCCATTCCCGGATTTATTCAGGAATTGAAAATATGATGTAGAGCGCCATTCCCAAATTACTTTGTGTTTTGTTTGTTGCTTGTGTGCCGATGAAGCGACGGTCAGACCTCTGGCAATGTTTTCCCTTCCATGAGAGGGCAGCATTTCCCTTTTTTTCCATATTAGTGCTTTGTTACAGCTTGAGCTGTTGTTAAAGCGCGATATGAACAAATATGTATGTATTGTATTGTATTTTGTACAGACACCCCATTTCAAGTTCAGATAACTCCAGACCAATATGACTGAGGAATTAAGTGGTTTTTTTCTGATGAAGAAAGGGAGTCTAAAGTTTCTTATGCCGAATTCATTGTTTATGCAGTCCTAAAATTCAATATTCTGTAGGTCCTGCAATGGCAAAAACCTTGGCACTGGAGTGGACACATTTTTGCACATCGTCCGGCAGTGAATGCGTGAAAAGGCGCACAAGTAGTATGAAAATTATAGCCAGGAAGACATTCTACTAGCATGCCAAAATTGTACTGCGATTGAGGATAAACAGTGTGCTAGTAGGTTACTAATTTTCCACATAGGCTAACTACTTGCATTTAGAAATGTTATTAGTACACCGTAGCATACTAGTTGGTTTTAATGGCATACTAGGAAGCCAAAAGTGACGTCAGGGATGGAAAAACATGACATGCTCAGTTTGTGTTAGTGTATCCTCGTTGTACAAATGTGCTGAATCGTCTATGTACTGTCTATCAAAGAAATTGAATAAATGCTCAAAGGCTTTTACGTGTGTGTGTGTGTGTGTGTGTGTGTGTGTGTGTGTGTGTGTGTGTGTGTGTGTGTGTGTGTGTGTGTGTGTGTGTGTGTGTGTGTGTGTGTGTGTGTGTGTGTGTGAGTGAGTTGCAGGATACTTGTGAAAGTACAAGTGAGGTCAGGTTACTGATTGGGACCATCTGGCCGTCAGAGTAGTCCCCACTGTCCTTTCCTCCCCCCGTTCTCTGATGATGAAAGGCATCTTTGGGTTACTGTCCCCCCACATTTGCACACACACGCGCATGCACACACGTAGACACACAAACAAGGCCTTTCTTTGTCCACTGTCGGAGGCTGTCTGTCCATCCATATGGACAGTAGCCATGTGCAAAGACGTGTATCCGACTTCATGAGTGTCCTTTCTGAGTGTCCACCAGCAACTCCCCCCCCCCCCAAAAAAAAAAGAGGATTGTAAAAAGACACACGTTACACAAAATGGACTCACTAGGCCAAGCAGCACGTGATCAACGGGGCGATGACGACAGACTCGCTGCAACAAAGAACTCCGCTTGGTCAATGTCAAGCATCTATTTCAGCTTTTTGGGGGCCGGAGCAACATTTTACTTCCTTAGCTCTCCTGCAGATGTTGATTTTTTTTTTTGGGGGGGGGCAACTAGCTACGGTCAAATAGGCCAAACCTACTCTCAATAGTGGCGGCTTGGGGGTGGGGGGTTGATAGAGTCATGGGACATTTCATTTGGTACCCCAACACAAAGTGAAGTGACTAAAATGTTAATTTGTGCTCAATTTGGATGGCATTTAATGGGTTTATCTTGATCGTTCATTCCTGGTTCATTGTTAAATCAGCAGGAAGACAGGTGTTGAACAGAGAGTTAGTTTCATCTTGAAGACAGCGTAGACATTGTGGGAGGTCGTCCGAGGGGGACGCAGGAAGGGAGAGAGAGAGAGAGAGAGAGAGACAGACTGGGGGGGCATTTATATGGCGCACAGTGTGCGCCGCAATAGGATGTGACGGAATGGTGTGCGACATCATGTAAAGGAAGGCAGGATATGACGTATCAGGAAGTCCAAAACGGTCCTTTAAAGGACAACCGACGTCTCCGGACAAGATGTATCCATAATTTGTAAAATGGCTTCAAATGATTTCTACTGAGCGCATTTTAATAAGATTCCAACGCATATAGCTATATTTTACATTTTAAGACTCGCACTGAATATTCAGGAAGTCTTGTTTTTGAGTTGGTGACGAGTCCTCACGTGACGTCACTTAAGGAATGCCCCTGACTGAAAAAAAGACACATTGTAGCGGTCCTTCCATCCCGTAAATGTATTTTGCTGTACTTATTTGGTCTGGGGACCTCGTGTTGCACCCAAAAGCCGCCAGAAGAGGGCGGTCATGCTCCATATAAGGAATTTATCAGCCTGTGGAAACGGAGGTGGACACAGGAGGTCGCCTTTTTGTGCCTCTTTTTCATTGAGACATTTCCCCTCAATGTTGCCTCAGAATGGCACGGAATAAATTCTTTAATCGATTGCAAACATGTATGCTTTCCTCTTCAGAACTATTTGAATCATATTCATAACTGGACGTGTAACAAGAAAGCTTATTCTCCAAATCTGAAGCCATTGTTTTGATTCTCAAGCAATGCAAGACGTCTTGGCGTGACGTCAGGAACTGGGGGCGGGACTTTCTGAAAATGCCCAATTCGCAGCTCAATTTTTTTGCAGATTTTGGACACTTTAAGTCATTTTTACTGGTGCATTGCATTTGAATAAAAATATCATAATGCGTGTTTTGGGTATTTTAGATGCTATAAAACGTTTTTCCGATGTCAGTTAAGAAACAAAAAAGTGACGTCGGTTGTCCTTTAAATGTGTATTAAAATTTGGAAAAATAATTAAAGAATCTCATCTCATCTCATTTCCCGTACCGCTTATTCCTCATTAGGGTCACGGGGGTTGCTGGAGCCTATCTCAGCTGTCTTCGGTCACGAGGCGGGGGACACCCTGAATTGGTTGCCAGCCAATCGCAGGGCACACAAAGACATACAACAGTCACTCTCACACTCACTCCTAGGGACAATTTGGAGTGGTCAATCTGCCTGCCATGCATGTTTCTGGAGTGTGGGAGGAAACCGGAGGACCCGGAGAAAACCCACGCGGGTCCGGGGAGAACATGCAAACTCCACACAGGGAGGCCGGACCGGGACGCGAACCGGCGACCTCTGCACTGTGAAGCCGGTGTGCTAACCACTCGACTACCGGGCCGCCCTAATTAATGAGTATTAATGGTAAATGTAAGAAACTTTATATAGAGAGACTCTGGATAGAGTAAAAAATAAGTAGTGAATGCAAAGACAATATAATGCCTCTTAAAAAAATCTAATAAAAACAGTTTTGCAAATAAAAAAACAGGAACAACAAACACCATGGGATGCCACTGATAACTCTCAAACATAAATTCTCTATGTAGTATAATGTAAGATGATGATAGGATAAAAATGATAACATTTTGAATGTGTATGTGTGTGTGTGTGTGTGTGCGCGTAGGTGTGTGTGTTTTATGTGAAACATCAATAGTTTTTCATCTTCCTTGCCAATCTGTGCAACAGTAACAGTTTAAGCAGTGAGAATCGTGATGATATAAAAAGACTTGATGTCATGTTTTTATTGCTTTGAATCCATGTGGAAAGCTGCGGAGAGGCTGGTTTACCCCACAATTATGTTGCTTGTCACATTGACCCATTTCAAAAACAGGACTTTCACATATGGATTACATCATTTGCAGTAAATACTCTTAACATTATATTTAGTTTTTGCATGCATAGCCAACTGTTTACATTCGTAACATATTGCCCATTTTTGCTCAGTCAGCACCTTTTGGAATGGCTCAATTGAATTTGGGTGTTGATAAAAGTGGATTACTGCACGTTCAACTCAAAATACAAGTAAAAAAACCTAAAAAATCCAAAATTAAAATGAAATATCATTAAACACAAAGAGGTATTATCTATCTATCTATCTATCTATCTATCTATCTATCTATCTATCTATCTATCTATCTATCTATCTATCTATCTATCTATCTATCTATCTATCTATCTATCTATCTATCTATCTATCTATCTATCTGTGTGTGCGTGTGTGTGTGTGTGTGTGTGTGTGTGTGTGTGTGTGTGTGTGTGTCAAAAGTATAATAAAAACCTACGATAAATAATAATAAGAAGTTAAAAATAACAATCCTCTGGAAAAAAAACACAAAATAAAAGCATCATCAATAATGTAACACCTAGTTAGCAGTGGACCTAATGTTGCTGTCATGTGGGTATATGAGTCAGTGTAGATGACTTCATTGCTTTTTGTGGCTATTAGGTCATCGCCATCCAATCCTCCCCCATCCCTGCATTGACTCCAATCAACAAGAAGATGATGATGAAGACTCCTCACCTCAACACTTCCTTCCTGGATGCCGATGACCTCATGCAGGTGACGTCACTGAAATCCTGTGAGGAAAAAAAACACGCACACCCACACACAGTGTAATATAATTAGACCTGATGGAACAATTCTGAATAGGTTGTTGACCACGGTATGCAAAATACAAATGACGTGTGCGTGTGTGTGTGCGTACGTGTGTGTGCGCGCGCGCTCATGAGATGCTTGTGTAGATTTTCCTGCGCTTTACTAGAGTATGTCTTTTCCTGTACGCTACATGGCTGAATTTGCATTTATTCCTAAAATATTCAAAACAAGTATTCAAAACAAGGCTTCAAGCTGTCTATTGCCACCCCCAGTCAGTTGAAACAAGACCCACAGGGCTGAAACTTTTGGTCTGTTAGCTGCATGCCAATGCCAAATAGCGTCCCTGTGGTCATGCAGTAACAGCTTAAGTAACAGGTTTATCACAAACAGTTATACATTTAAAGTCTAAATTGACTAAATTTTAGACAATATAGAATACAATACATATTGTTTTATATTGCGCTTTAACAACAGCACTATATTTTAACAACAAAATAACAGAACACAATCTTGCATACCTGTCAGTTAATACGTTTTCCCCGTATTTTAGATGTTTTTTATCATTTCAAATAATTTACGGCGTACTACAACTTTCATGCGAAAACAACTTGTTAACCGATCGTACAAAGACCATTTTGGCTCAAATCCAGTTCGTCTCAACTGCTGATTAACGCATAATGTGCGCATGCGCGGTAAAGTTTGCATTTCCGCTTGGGTGAGCGTTGTTTTTAAATCATTTCAAATACGTTTGTACGGCGTACTATAACTTTTAATGCGGGAATTGTAATCATTTATAAGGGAAGCTTTAGCCAAGTTTGACAGATATGTATATCCTTTACACTCTGTAAAGAATGACTATCCGAGGTGTTTATTTGTCAGACAGCACAATGGCCAGTGTAAAAAAAAGTTCAAATCTTCTGAATTCAATATGATGATGTCATAACTGTTTTTTATGAAGCACCAATATCACCGAGTGCCCCAAAGGGATTTATTCTACGTCAGTAATATCCAATTAATAATAAATGCGGAAACGTCTTTACATAAATACGGCACATGATCCCGTCCCCCTTAAAATAGCCTCCGTGATTGTCAATTACGTCCGCCTGGTGGCACTGTGCAATTAAGCAAAGCTTAGCCTTAGCGAGTAAGTCCACTCCCACGACATACATTCAGACAGACAACATTTCCCCCTTGATTGTGTGTTTTAGTTTTTGGAGCAAGAGTGCTCGAACGCGACTTCATCTTCGTTGGAATCAACGCGTAGTTTTTCCCCCCCTCACGTGTCTGCCATTTTTTCCTGCTATGAGACAGTGGGCCCACTGCGGCAAGAGTGTTGTTTGACGCAAAATACGCGTGGCAAAGACGCCAGCTCGGAAGACGACCTCGAGGAAGACTGGAGAAAAGTCAGGTATCGTTTCCGGTTGGGATCGTGGAGCGAGTTTTTGGGTGTTAGCTACCGTGTTGGTTTAAATTAGATGGTTGTTTACATTAGGTGACGTAATGAACTCTGTAACCTCTTCAAGAACGCGCACAGATTGTTGGATTATTGTTTTTTGGCTCCTTTGTCGCTAGATGACGCCAGTGGATTTCTGAGCGAGGGCCTGTTGTTTTTTTTCCAAGGTCGGCAGAGGGCGTCACACAATTTCTGTATGGAAAAAGAGCAACGAGCATGTGACTTGCTGACTGAACGTAATACGTCTAATCTCGAAATAATTTATTAAAACGCTAAACAAAATCAACAAACCTAAAAAAATAAATCGAAAATCAAATGAGGCAAAAAGAAAAAAAGGCCTCAATAAATATTTTTGAAAGAATTAAAAATATTTAATTTCAGAAATAAACAAAAAACAGAATTTTAAACACTAAAAACTACATAAAATGTAAAGAAAAATACGAAACCAAGCTAAAACTCACCAATTACAATAATTATATAAGAATAAATCACCTGCAACTAAGTTTCATGCAATTGCAAAAAAGAAAACCTTCTTAAAATAAAAAAAACAATGCACAAAATAGCTGATGTCAAGTGACGTCAAAACTGTTATTGCTTTAGATGAGTTGTACTTTCACGATTAAAATATACTCAATCCCAAAAAATGTAAAAGGTTAAATCTGAAAAAAAAAACATATTTTAATTTAATATTGTGATCATCATTAGATTAGATTAGCCTTTATTAGTTTTACAGTGGAGAAATGTATATTTACATTTCAGCAGCAGCAAATTTATGTCATCATCATCATCATCATCATCATCATCATCATCATCATCATCATCATCGTCATTATTATAGCAGTAGAACAATATGTACACCTTGAGTGTTTGCATTCCAATGTTAACCTTCTTCCTTCAACTCAAACATTTATATGTGCGCCCAAAATCTTATTTTTGATCTTTGCCTTTTGGATTGGATTGGATTTGCCTTTATTAGTCTCACAGTGGAGAAATTTACATTTACTTACTTGAATTTCCCCCAAAAATTGGACCAGTTGATTTTTGGGAGCGTGTCGGAAAGGACCTTTGGCGCATGCATGGGTATGTTTATGTGTGTGTGTGTGTGAATGGGTGAGCACGTTCCCTTGTCCTCAGCGGCCACAGCCAGGAAGGGAAAATGACACCGCAATAATTACACATGTTACTCTTTTATGTGTGTGTGTTTGTGTGCGCTATCTTAAAAGGAAATAAAATTTCCAGAGATACCTTAGGATTCTTTCAATCATTAATGTGAACAACCCACTTTCTGTTACACATTTGCACTCTGGCAAATGGGCATGTCAGTCCTCACATCCTGTAGTTAAGTACACAAAAAGTAAAGGGTATTTCAGCAGCTCATGTATTTTGTCTTTCTACTTTCATTCCTTTCATCACTTTGCTGCTGTGAAATGTAAATTTCTCCACTGAAAATCCATCCATCCATCCATCCATCCATTTCTTTAGCTCAGAGCCATTGCCGTTTGCAGTGATAAAACTGCCAGCAAGACATGAATGCAGATTCACTTCACTCAAAACATTTGTTTCTTGAGGATCTTAAGAACATCTAAAATTAAATCACAAAAAAATTGCAGTCAGATTATGTTTCAAAATTATTCTGCCTTCTCATCAGGCAAACGTTATCCACGGGCCCGACATTGGTAACGTGACCTATTCGTAATAGTCCCTCCAACGCTCAATGTTATGTAATGTTAAGGTTTGAAATGTACTCATTAAAATATTTAGGTTTTCGCATGGAGTAAGGCAAATTACTGCTGCCTTCAAAAAGTGTAGCCACCATGAACCACAAAGTATTTGTTTGTTGTTAGCTCCCACCACTGGTGAATGTTCATCGCTGTACTTTTCTTGCCAGCAGTGACAACCGACATCACTTTTTTGTTTCCTTACTGACATCAGAAAAACGTTTTATAGCATCTAACATACCCAAGACACGCAGTATGATATTTTTAGTCAAATGCAAAACATCAATAAAAATGACTTAGTGTTCAAAATCTGCAAAAAATTGAGCTGCAAATTGGGCATTTTCAGAAAGTCCCGCCCCCAGTTCGTGACGTCACGCCAAGACGTCTTGCCTTGCTCGATAATGAAAACAACTGCTTCAGATTCGGAGAATATGCTTTCTTGTTACACATCCAGTTATGAATATGATTCAAATAGTTTTGAAGAGGAAAGCATACATGTTTGCAATCGATTAAAGAATTTATTCCGTGTCATTTTGAGGCAATAGGGGGAGGGAAAGTGTCGCACCCAACAAAACAGGCAGAAGATGGCGACAAAGCTCCGTGTGTAATAATAATACATGGGCTCAATGGGCTCAAAATGTTTGTCACAACACACAAGGATTCACCATTGCGTTATTTATGTGTTTTCCTTCTAATTTCGCCATCAACACGGATCAACACGAAGTTTTCAGACCAAACAAAGTACCGCAAAATGCATTGAGATGATGCAAGGTATGTCCTTTCTCAGTCAGAGGTGTTCCTTCAGTGACGTAGGGTGAGAACTCGTCACCAACTCAAAAACAAGACTTCCGGAATATTCAGCGCGAGTCTTAAAACGTAAAATATAGCAATATGCGGTGGAACCTTTGTAAAATACGCTCAGTAGAAGTCATTTGAAGCGATTTTACAAATTATGGACACAACTTGTCCGGAGATGTCGGTTGTCCTTTAATGAATTATAAAAGAAAAAAGATAGTGGCAGGGTCCGGTTTCAAAACCAGAGGGAGAGGCTCTGTCTTATTAAAGTTCCCCCCGCACCCTCTACAAACACACTTACTGTACATTTCAGTTTGACATTCCTCTGTATGTGAGAAGGTGTCATAAGTCAAAGACGACAGACACACCTTTTGTGTGTCTGCCTGCTTGGAATGTTGCAAGCCCGACTCCTGTTGATGGGTTCGTCGGTAGAAATTTCGTGGAAAGACAATATGAGGGGAAAAAAGGAGGCAGTTGTTTAAAACTCTGACTGCTACTTTCCAATACGCCTGCCACCACCAGACCAAACTAAGACTTGGTACATATTTAAACACACACACACACAGACACACGCACCCACGTATATGCCTGTCTTTGTATCCTCTCTATTTCCATGGTTTCCATAAACTCCACCCAGAGACAGAGAAAACATATAAAAGCAAAAATCTCCCCGTTGTGACATTTGAAGATTTCGCTTGTGAAGTATTGGATGTATAATGGGAATAAGATAACTGGATTTTTTTGGTTGCTTTTGTTGTGAATTTTTGAGTTGAATGGAAAACCAGAAGCTCCTTTACGGGGACTCAGAGGATTGCATAGACAGGATGTCTTTAAAGAAGTGAGGATTATTATTTTTATTTTTTTATTATTTTTTACTTAGATAAAAGAGAAAATCCTGTGACCATTGTTTTATATGTAGAATATATGTATTATTTTCTGAAAAAAAATATATAAAATAAAAATAAGCGCTGCTAATACAGATTGCTGTGGGACACCATACAAAAATTATATTAAAAATTGCACTTATTGCGGGTGACGGTGTAATGTAAACTCGTGATGAATGGGCTTTTACTTTAATAGTCATACACGGACTTTCAGTTAGGGGGCGCCTCCATATTGTCATCACATCAGCGGAGATGTCTGTCTATCTGTCAGTTTGTTCACTCTGAGTGCGCGCAGATAGAGTTTAACAGCTGCACTTCGTGCATATACACACACACACACACACATACACTCTGTCTAGACTCCTCCTAGTTGCCTCCCTCTGTCCCTCCCTGCTTTCCTACAAGCCGGAAAGCAGTTTTCCAGGCGTTGACATGCGCGTGCGCACGCATAAATACACAATGACACACACACACACACACTCGCATAACCAGTAAGCGAATACTCTTCTTTTTCTTCTCCTCCTCGCCACCCACCCACACACACACACACACACGCGCGTCGAGCAAGCTTCTGCCTCTACTTGCAGCCCTGAAAAGGTAAGGTCCAAACTCCTCCGTCTTTTTCCTTTCTTTTTTGTTTGAAGCGTTTCCATGTGTACCGGGAATAGGTCGGGGACATCTTTTTGATGTGAGGGGAGATTGGATCGTTTGGAAAGTAGGCATTGGATAAAAGCTCGACACATGAGTGAAGAGTGTAAATGAGCACTTTGATGTATTAAATGGGCGCTTTTGTGTATTAATGAGCACTTTTATGTGTTGAGTGAGCGGAGAGAGCTTGGGACTTTGCCGCTCATGTGGGTGTTGTGCGTGCACATGACAGTGGGGCTGGTAGGTGGCAAAAAGTTTTCCGCCCACTTGCGACCCCCCCCCCCCCCCCCCGCACCTCTGCGAGTTGACTTTTGTCTAAAGTAGGTGTGCTGGTGTGTAAAGGTGATAGTGCTCCTGAAGGCATCGTTTTGCTGTGGTTGTCCTGAATGGTGAAAAAAAATATCTTATTCATTTATCATCATCATCATCATACATTTCATTATCAGTACAAAGCACTTGTTAAATTGCACCAATGTGTACTGATGAATTAGTTTCTGATTAGTGTGGCAGGTTTTTAAATATTTTAATTTACTTTGGGTTACACATTCAGACACAAAGGCATGCAAACGTGAGGTGGAGGTGTGATTTGTGTCTACCCGGTATTGCGATGGTCATATTGTACTCTTGTCGATATGGCTTTAAAAGGCGGGGCTTGATCTGGTGAGTGACATGGGTTCCAGCAAATTACTGCATGGTGTTGGGTCGCTGTTATCTGGCAAACCGGTGAGTCGGCTGCTAGTTGATTAGCTGCTTGTCAGCTGTTGCCGTTGAAACTCGAGTATGATTGTTCTTGTTAGCGTGCAAGGTTATTATGATTAACAGCAAAACGAAAACTGAAATTTAAAAACGCACATTCCTACGTGAAATAAGAACAATAGCTTTTCCAAAAAACAAGACTACCAAACGACATCATAAAACATCAAAATCCTTCAATCAATTAATATTATAACATATCGAAACAAAACCACACAAAAAAATATAACTGATTTTAAAATGTAAAAATTAAAATAACCCCAAAGCTAATAGAGTATAACTCCTAATTTTGACGTATTTTAAATGTGCAAATGTATTTAATTCAGCAGTCATATGTACAGATAAATTGGCCAATATTTCCATTTAAATAAACAAACAAACAAACAAATAAATAAATCCATTAAATAAATAAATACATAAATACATAAATCTCCCACTATAAAAACATAAATGCACAAATTAATAACTGAATAAATAGATAACTAACTAATAAATATGAGCAACACTTAAATGCATAAATAAATACATTGAAAAAAGCAAGGCTTGGAGGCTTTTTCTCACGTGTCTGAGCTGGGAAATACTGTACGTCCAGCCTCGCTCACTTGAATAATGGAGGTTGTAAAAAAAAAAAAAAAAAACGCACTGACATTTCAATGATTTTAAGTTGGAGGCATGTGGAAAGTTTTTATCACTACTTTTTAAAAAAAGGCTCTTAATGCCAATACAACGAGGTTTATACTGGCTATGGACAGACCCTTAAAGGAAAACCGACGTCTCCGGACAAATTGTGTCCATAATTTGTAAAATGGCTTCAAATGACTTCTACTGAGCGTATTTTAATAAGATTCCACCGCATATAGCTATATTTTACGTTTAAGACTCGCGCTGAATATTCAGGAAGTCTTGTTTTTGAGTTGGTGACGAGTCCGTACGTGACGTCACTAAAGGAACGCCACTGACCGAAAAAAAGACACATGCAGTCCTTTCATCACGTCAATGTATTTTGCTGTACTTGTTTGGTCTGCAAACCTCGTGTTGCACCCAAAAGCCGGCAGAAGAGGGCGTCCAAGCTCCATGGAAGGAATTTATCAGCCTGTGGAAACGGGCTGATTCATTCCTCACAGAAGCTGGTCACCATTTTTCTGCCTCTTTTGTAGGACGCTACATTGCAGATGCCTCAAAATGACACAAAAGGACTTCTTTAATGGATTGCAAACATGTATGCTTTCCTCTTCAGAACTATTTGAATCATATTCATAACTGGATGTGTATCAAGAAAACATATTCTCCGAATCTGAAGCCATTGTTTTGATTCTCCAGCAATGCAAGACGTCTTGACGTGACGTCACGAACTGGGGGCGGGACCGTCTGAAAATGCCCAATTCGCAGCTCAATTTTTTGCAGATTTTGGACACTAAGTTATTTTTCTTGGTGTTTTGCATTTGAATAAAAATATCAGCCTGCGTGTTTTGGGTATTTTAGATGCTATAAAATGTTTTTCTGATGTCAGTTAAGAAACAAAAAAGTGATGTCGGTTGTCCTTTTAAAAAATAAATACATAAAAAAAATAATGATAAATACATAAAATTACCACAAAAAAAATCCCAATTCATCTAGGCGAATGAATGCATCCGAACACAGTCACTGCGTTTATTGAGAACCACATTGTTGCCGAAAAATATTTTTACCCAATAACATCAGGAATGACAATTTTAATGTGAGAGCGGTCAGCCGCCAACTGTATTTATTCATAAAAATTTTTAGGCCGCTATTTCTAGTTCACTTCTAGTTCTGCCGAGTCGCAGCGGATCTTTGAGCAGAATCTAACATGACCTTTTTGCAAACTCCGCAGTGACCGTTCCACTCCAAAGTCCTTGCCGCCATCGTCATGGAAACGTCGACCCAGAGACGCAGCCAGCGCGGTGCCAGTTCACCGGCCCGGATCACCCGCCTGCAGGAGAAGGAGGACCTTTGCAACCTCAACGACCGACTGGCCGTTTACATCGACAAGGTGCGCTCGTTGGAGTCAGAGAACGCGGGCCTGCGCCTGCGCATCACCGAATCCGAGTCGCATGTCACCCGAGACCTCAGCGGCATTAAGGCGGCGTACGAGGCCGAGCTAGCCGACGCCCGCAAGACCCTGGACCAGGTGGCCAGGGAGCGGGCCCGCTTGCAGCTGGAGCTGGGCAAAGTCAGGGAGGAGTACAAGGAGCTGAAAGCTAGGTAAGGAAGCTTGATGAATGTTTTTTTGTCATTTGGAGGGCTTACCTCAACATGACGATTATGATTAACCCCGCAAATAGGTCTCAAGAAGCTACGCACAAAACCACACAGAAAGTCATCCATTTTGGTTTGAACAGGGCGGCCATTGTTCGATAATTTCATAAACTCGACAATCCCACAGGATTTTGATCACTTTCATTTGAATTTGTTTGGTGCCTTTACACTAGTGACCACCAATTATTATTTTGAATTCAATTTCTTGGTCCGTTTCACTTCACTCACAAGACAATGTGCAAAAATGCGCCCACACCAGTGCCAGGGGTTTTTGTCCTTTTCACTCAAATTGCAGGACCCACAGAACATTAAGTTTTAGGACTACATAAACATTCAATGCAGAGTAAGAAACCTTACTCTCTTCTTTCATTAGAAAAAATAAATACATTCCTAAGTTATATGGGTCTGGAGTTATCTGAACTTGAAAAGGGGGCGGCTATACAAAATACAATACATACATATTGGTTTATATAGAGCTGCTTTAACAACAGCTGAAGCTGTAACAAAGTGCTAACATGGACAAAAGGCAAATGCTGCCCCCTTGTGGATGTGAAAAACTTTGCCAGAGCTCTGACCAGCGCTTTATCGGCACCCCCCACAAGAAAAAACAAAACCCGAATCAATTCGAGAATGGCAGCAAAAGAGTTAACATGAAATTTTGGTAGATGTCCATCATGAGGCGACCCACAAAATGTTAAAAACACAGGATTTCAGAAATTTCTGAAGCGCGCGTTATCCAATTAGACTTGGTCACATTAAGTTTGGTAGGCATGTCCATCATGAAAAGACCCACAAAAAGCCCCTCTGCAAATCACAAAGAAAGTTAGCCATTTTGTTTTGAAGCTTCCATTTTAAGTTTCAGCAATTTCCTTGAAGAATAGGAATGAAGTTGTTATGTATACATATGTATATGTTTTTAGTTTATTCCTTGCAGGCTGTTTGACTTCATCAATGTGACATTTGGCCAAGCCATCTTGGTTTTTGAAACTGACATTGTTAGATTATTTGATAGCACCCAAAGCCACATTTTCATGACGCACACGCACCGGAAGTCTGCCATTTGTAAATTTTAAAGCAGCTATTTGCAGATGCTTGTACTTCGGATTTAGAGACCTACTTTTAGGTGGGAGATCTGTTCTATTTTCTCAAATTTGCAAAAGAAATTTCGATCACATTTAGGCTTGTCATTGTCATGTATGTAAAATCTTTCGGCGGATGAATGTATGGAGCGGCCTGTGGATTGTCTTTAAATTAACATCTCCCATGTGTCGGATTATTTTGTGCAATGCCACAGGTAACACTGGCATCCCAGGAATGTCATGGAGCAGTTTAGGAAAGTTGCTACTAAGGATAGTATAGTGGACACTTAGAAATGCCCCCCCCCCCCCTTTGCAGAAGCTTTGTCTTTCCAGTTGTCTTTCAAAACGCAAAGTGATCAGCAGCTTCAATCTTGTAACGTGCAATGGCCAGTTGCGTTCCGAAATCACCCTGTTTGCACAGTTAGCAGCGCCTCCGGGCTGCTTTGTGTTTGATTGCCGCAGCGACCGTCAAACCTCAACCTTCCCTCGTGAGAGAGCGATTGGTGACTCAGCAGGGTTGATCTGATTGGCCAAGTTTGGAATGAGTGACTATTTGGGCAAATAGTAAAGTGTGTGTGTGTGTGTTCCCGTGAATAGAAAGTGTTAATGTAGAACTACTGCAGAGAACACATGTGGCATGGCTCTCAGCGCGCCGCTCCCTTTTTTTGCGGGCTAGGGTGAATATTTCACTTTTAAAATATGTAAAATATTAGATATTAACCATTCCTAACTAAACACTTTATTGCGATAAATATACAAATGAAAAAAAAATATAATTCTAAGTTTTAATTCATATTGTTTTCTCTTCACAAAATTGCATAAGTTCCTGCTCAAATTTCTATTGAATATTAATATTTGAAAATATTTAAATAGATTAGATTTTTGGGGGTGTTAATTTTAATCTTTTGTCTGTCTGTCTTGGGTATTTCAACAAATCTTACAGGAATACTTTTTTAGTCAAAGTTACATATGTATATAGTATTACAACTAATTGTGAATTTTTTGTGCCAAATTAAGTTTTTCCATTTTTCAGACTTGTTTCCTTTCTTGAATTTATTGTAAAACTATTTACACAATGTGCACCATTGATTTCATAAATACATTCATAATCCTTATTAATATTCAGTCACTTTACAGTATATTGTGATGCATTGTTTGTGGGATTTTTTTCTTTTATAAGTGTCTTTTTAGTGATACTTTCATTACCGTGGGCCATAACATTGATTGAGTACTCCGCTTGTTATTCTGTCTAATGGAGACAAAGTGAAGTTTATTTGATGGTTCTCAGTTGGCCGTTCACAAAAAAAGGATTTACCTGCTGGGTAACCTGCCAGTTAGGAGGGCGGCGGTTTTAGGGCGCGGCGGCAGAATGGAGGGCGTGAAAAAGATTTGTGAACACGCCGTGGCTGGACAAGCTTGAACGTGACGAGTTTGAATACATTGGCAACAACGGACGGAACAGAAAATTTACCATTTGTGGCATCTTTTTCCCCAGTGGATGCAAAATTGAGTGGACATGACCAAAATTACAAGATGTACAAAAATAGTTTTAATGTTGACAAGTTAAACAAAAATCAACATCTGTTTACCGAATAAACAACCATTTGAGCTGACATATTTTTGCACATAGAAGTCTCAAGGACCCATGCCCAAAATGAAACAGAAGCATGGCCGTTTTTGTCTTTTTTTGGGAGGGGCTATTTTTTTTTTAAACTGAAGAATTCAGCTAATACATCCCATAATGGAAGCAGTTACCCTCAACACTTAGGTGACTAGAGGTTGTGAAGCTTTTTTAAAGCTTTTTTTTATCATGAAATCTAACATAGGTGACAAGTTTGTTAGTTTTGACAATTATCGGAAAGTTTTTTTTTTTTTTTTTTTTTTTTTTTTTTTCACAAAATCAAGCAGACATGAAAGAATATGTATAATTTCTCTGGTCTGAAACTGAACAGGAAGTCAGCCATTTTAGTTTGGAACAGCCATTTTGGACATGGCTTGTTCTTTGGAGACTTGGCTTGCTCTTTGGAGAGTTAATTTGAATTTTTTTCATGACTGGTTGCACAAAAAAGTCTCAGACTTGTGTCAGAAATGAAACAAAAAATCAGACTTTTTTTGTTGTCGTTTATTTTTCCTCTTTTTTTAAGTGACCCTTGCGCGTGGTTTTATTTTGGAATGTGCTCACATGAGCCCCAAAAATTGTGAAGCTGTGAAGCCATCCAATGTGGTTGGATGATTAAAGGTTTTATCATTTCAAGCTCAATTCTTAAGGCTAACAATAAGGGATTGTTGTCTACCATGGAAATGTATAGCAGATGTGTCCAAACGCTGCTTTTTTTCTCTCTCCCACATTGTATAAATGAGGAGATTCGTCTGCACAACCCATTGGCATATGAAGTTCTTGGCAAGAGATTTGAAGTTGTGTGTGTGTGTGTGTGTGTGTGTGTGTGTGTGTGTGTGTGTGTGTGTGTGTGTGTGTGTGTGTGTGTGTGTGTGTGTGTGTGTGTGTGTGTGTGTGTGTGTGTGTGTGTGTGTGTGTGTGTGTGTGTGTGTGTGTGTGTGTGTGTGTGTGTGTGTGTGTGTGTGTGTGTGTGTGTGCGTGTGTGTGCGTGCAAAAGTTTATAGAAGTTTCCGTGGAAGTTTGGCATCAGCTCAGTTCTCTGTGAGTCACTGTAAATCAGTGTAAAATGGCGGATGAATGTTCCCAGTGGGCCACGGGTAAAAAAGCTGGTGGCTTTCCATTCACTGTGGCTTGTTATGTAACATGTAATAACGTTTCAATTTGAACCATATGAACGCTTTCATATTAGGACCACGGGTAGTTTTCCCAGAAGGCTGTACACTACGGCAGCTTTGACGTATAGCAAAATTATCCCCAGATGTATTTTTTCCATTACTAAAAATATATTATTTTACTGACCTGCATCACCTTTACTGTATGAGTGATCGTAAAATAATTGTTTACAAAAATATCTAATACCAAATCCCAGGAAAGCCTCATTAAATGGCACCACATCTTAATGTTATGATGAACATTTTTGTTGTGATATGACAATCGTCGGAAGAGGATTACAAACAGATAATCAAGATGAATGAATGAAATGTGAAAAACTACTCAGAACTCGTGACTCATTCTCTCCTGAATATCATTGCACAACCACACGGGGGATGTCACAGCGACACTTCGTATGACACACACACATGCAAACACACTCTTGAGTGACTGTGTTTGCCAAGCTACAGTGTTTGCATACAAATGAAGTTGAGTTTCTCGTGGCGACGCGCCAAACAAAATACATTGCTCCACCTCTTTTGTCAACACCCGGACTCCTCCACCTTCTTTCTTTTGCCTCCATCTAGCTTGCTTCTACTCGCTTTACGACACTCTCTTAGACAACTCGCGATTTGCTCTCTGCCACACCCTCTACCCACACTGCCCCCCCCCCCACTCCCCAGATCAACTCCGCCACAGCCTGGGGAGCCTTGAGGCATGCAGCGCTTTATTTGAAACTGGAAACAACCATGTTGTTTGTTCTCATCGTGGCGTTTGTTCTCATCACATTTTGCCTGCCGCGTAATACACACACACACACACACACACACACAATGCTGCACATTGTCCTCCACCCATTAAGTGAAGGTCATTTGACTGCTTCCATTTTACTACATTTTCTGCATAAGACCCTTATCTAGATCTTTGAGCTGTGATTAGATCAAAGAATCGCTACAAAATTTGGGAAAAAACCTGTTCGTTCTGTTTGGATGGGGACTCATTGGGAAAACTCCACCCACACCCATAGACACTCACAGACGCTCACCAGATGTGTGTGTGTGTGTGTGTGTGTGTGTGTGTGTGTGTGTGTGTGTGTGTGTGTGTGTGTGTGTGTGTGTGTGTGTGTGTGTGTGTGTGTGTGTGTGTGTGTGTGTGTGTGTGTGTGTGTGTGTGTGTGTGTGTGTGAGCGTGTGCGTGCGTGCGCGCGCCTGCGCGGGCCTGTGTGTTTGCCAAAAAGGTGTGTGTGTGCGCACACCAAATGCCTCACATGCTAAGTCCCCACAATTCTGCAAAAATTTGTATGTGTCTGTCTCTCTGTGCATCAGTGTGTCTGTGTCTGAGATTAATAGCTTGTAACCGTGCCTCCTCTCCACCCAATTGCAGTGCCCTGGGTGGCAACTGTTCACAACCAAAGTGGCACAAACAAGATGGCTCTGTGCCGGCCCCGTCCAGCTGTCCAAGCATAAGGTGGCGGCGAGTGGGGCCCAATTGTAACAAATGCTCTCTTCCATCAAAAAAGTAGCAACAGTCACCAAATGGTGAGCTCAGAACATCCAAATGTACTGCTCATGTTATTTGGCGTGAGGCATACAAGCTTTGCAAATAATTAAATGGATGATTGATTCAACTTGTGCTCTGCTGTTTAGTATACAAACTGTGCGTTTACACATGTGAGTGTGAAAAGCACTTTTCACACTGAAATCGGTCCTCACTTGTGTCAACGCACAATTTGTATCGTGACATGTTCAACAAAAATATTTCCATTTCCATTTTGTCTGCTGGGACTTAAAGTGTCTCATTTGTGTCGTATATGTGCTTTCTAATTCAGAAGATGTCTTTCTTAGCTAAATATGTAAAACAACACACAAGGGATTTGTCTGTTATACAATGTGGTTGAGTGACTTCTCGGAGCAAATTCAATAGTAGGAATTTGTCCAACATGGCTGCTTTAAAAACAAAATGGTCGGCTTCCTCTTCGGTTTGATTCATGAGTTCTTCAGCCCTTTTTTTTAATGTCCATCCAGATTTATGTCAATCTGCCAAAGTGGTCTATGAGGTTTTTATACACACTTCCCATGATGTGTTTGTGAAGGAATTTGCACAAAATACCTACTGTAAACCAAAATGTCTGACTTCTTGCTCAAGTTGGGCAATGTGTCCTGGAGATATTTTCGTGTGTCTTTCCCAGTTTGATCACTAAAGCTGGGAATACCTTGTTTGTTTTTTTAATTTTCAAATCATCCTCAAAATGAAAGTAGTATTTTACAATCGAATGGTTTAGTTTAACTCATTCACTGCCAGACGAAGTGCAAAAATGTTTCCACTCCAGTACCATGGTTTTTGTCATTTTCACTCAAATTGGAGGACCCACAGAATATTGAGTTTTAGGACTACATAGACATTCAATTCAGTGTAAGAAACCTTATACTTTCTTCTTTCATCAGAAAAAAAGAGTTAATTCCTATAGTATATGGGTCTGGAGTTTTCTAAGCTTGAAATGGGGGCCACTGTACAAAATGCAATACAATACATACATATTGATTTATATAGCGCTTTAACAACAGCCAAAACTGTAACAAAGCGCTAACATGGAAACAAGGCAAATGCTGCCCCCCCCCCCCTCATGGAAGGGAAACATGGCCAGGGGTTTGACCAGCGATTTTTTTTTTTATTTTATTTTTATTTTATTTTTTTTAATTAAAAAATATCGCATTCATTTTATCTACGGTAGGCTTATTTACAACATTTACAGTAATTAAAATGTGTAGTTTCAAAAATATTTTGCTTTGGTAAAATTTGGGGGACAGGCCACCTATCTTCCAATTGAACCCAACTAATTATAAATATAATTTTAATACATTTCGCATACTGTAGCATTTAAAAAACACCCACTGATTCTCTTTCCTCCTCTTTGTGTCATAGTGTAAAAAAAAAACAGGTTGTATACTGTATGTCACGTCTCGCGCATGCTAGTAGCCCTGACGTCGGGGTTGCCCTGGCAACACCAAAGCAAACCTGGGCAGAATGGGAAGCAGGAAGGGAGTTTTTTTATGCGCTTGTGGCTGGCGCGGTGGACAAAGATAGCTGCCTGTGAGTCATCGCTGAGTCTGGGAAGAGAGCCAATACATTCCTCCTCCTCACATTTCTCCTCTTTTATTCTTTCCCGTCTTTCTATTCTCACTCTCTCGCCTCTTCTACCCTTCTCACAGTATCACACAGGTTACCATCATCAACCACAACTATACTGAGACATAATCCACACATTTCATGAGCAAGCCTCAAAATGCTGAGCAACATTTGACGCCATGTTTTGCCCTTATTAAGTTCCATATGCACATAACTTGAGAATATTGCATTGTCTGTATTTGTAGGGGATACCAGCAAGTTTGCCAAAGTCATTAAATTTGCCCCAAAATGGCTGCTTCAAGTGAAAATGGCCGACATCCTTTTTTAACTTTGGGCATGTGGCCTTCAGATTTTATTCATTTATTTAGTTATTTATTTGTTTGTTTGTGTGCCCCAGGTCAACTGCCCCAGGTTTTGGGTGCTAATTTCTTCCCGGGAATCGGTGACATTCCAAAATTGTTTATTCAGAGGCCTCGTTCTTACACAAATCAGACTTAGATGATATAAACAGGCTGTCTTGCCTTCGGGAAGAGCTCATACACACAGACACTCGTGAAGATCTAAATAGTACATGACATCAAAGGACACAATTACGCACGCGCACGCTCGCGCATATACACAGTAAACCAACGGCATATGTGGTCCATTCCGCTGGGGACTGCAACTGTCACATTTATTCGACATGTGCATTATGTCTAACAAGGGCAAGATGTAATTTTTTTTCCCAATGGTTTTTCTCCATCGGAAATAATGGATGAAATACTGCAATGGGTTTTAGGTCACCTTTTAAAATCCATGGTTGTCGTACCAGTGCAAAAAGAAGTCAATTACAACTTGTACAATGTGTTCCACTTTACAACCTTATTGACCTGGCAATGTGCCGCTTTCCCATGCTTCATTTTGGATTAGTGTAGTTATTGTCTTGTTTGCAATCACTGATTTTATTTTGTGATTAAAAAAACATGCATACAGGGTCTCCAATGAATCCATTATGGCGAAACCATACAATCACGCTTTATCATTCTTTATCAGAAGACAACAGTTGTTATTTGTCCTATCTTGAGACACGTTAGTGTCCTTATTGACGCTGACTGCTACTTTTTAGCTCATCTCAATATTGAAGAATTCTTGAAAAAAAAACAAAGGTGGCAATTTTCAGTACAGCACTGTTATATTCTTGTCTACTTTTTGATGGCCTTGGCTTGCATTTTGTGTTCATGTATGTCTGGTCAATATTTGTACTGGTATATGAATCATGTAAAATCCTTAATACATTCATATGTTCATTTAAGGTAAAAATTATGCCATTAAACTTGAATGCTCCTGTTTCCCAATAGAATATATATACAGTAAAGTCTCGTTATATCGATATTCAAGGGAGTCCGAAAAAATATCGATATAACCGTGACTATCGATATATCCGACCCTGTTTGCATGTAATTTTCTCCGTGCGTGCATAGAAATAGTATCGATATAACCGTGACTATCGATATATCCGATATCGATATAACGAGACTTTACTGTATATAAATAAATATAGATGTGCCTGTGAGGTGGGGCATCCTTGGAAAAATAATTTCAGCTTGTTCGTGGAAAAAAAACATCATTAGCATAACGTACAGTATAAATAGGCACCACGAGTCAATGTTTACCATGATTGCTTTCCACTGTGCTCCTTTGTGGTTTAACACAAATGATGCCCATGTTGTGTTTATTTGTGTTGTTAAGTTTGCCAGTTGATTTTTGAAATACAAGCTGCCCGAGGGCTAAGCATAATTAATTAATACTGCAACCGAATCGCTAACTTGGCACTGAGTATCACTTTGCTGTATTTTTTGTTTTGTTTTGCTAGTGTAGTCAGTGCCCGTCAGAAAAGTGCACAATACTGTCAGACCCCCCTTTGCCCCCTCCATGGCACCTTTTGTGTTCACGCTAGCATTGGTGCTAATGTTGATGATCAAAATGGTCAAGCGCTATTAGCATTTAGCATATCGTTTGATAGTTTAGCCTCTTTAGCTTCTGGCCCTGTCTGTCCCCATTCAAGCCACAATAAGTCACGGTAACAAGATACAACGGAGAACTTCCCCTGGGAGCAAATTGAATTACAGGGATCTTGTTTCTGTCTATTTTTCCTGCCAGCAGTCTTTGTGAATCTGCACATATGTGGCAAACTTGAATTCTCCTCACTGAATGACTTGAGTTTAATGGGTGCTTACCAGCTAATTTCAGGCTAATTGCAGCGTGTTGGTGGCAACATGTGGAACACGTGTTAAAGTACAAGGCATTTAGAGTCATGCGGTGTAACGCCAGCACATGATTTTGAATAGGGTGGATACAAAAAGATCAGTAACCAGAAGCCCCATGTGCTTTTCCAGCTTTAGGAATAATTTGGAACAAATGTGATACATTCCAGAATGTTTAGGGGAATATTTTCCACAATGAAGTGTCCATAGTATGTTTTTGACATCGTCATCTTGGTGTTGGTGGTGTGTCGGACAGGAACAGCAAGAAGGAGTCTGACTTGGATGCAGCTCTGGCCCGCCTCCGGGACCTGGAGGCTCTGCTTAACTCCAAAGATGCCGCCTTGAGTACAGCCCTCGGCGAGAAGCGTACTCTGGAGCTCGAGATCAAGGAGCTCAAGGCTCAGCTAGGCAAGGTAAACAAAAGACTGGGCCTATTTGAATCGCTGGTTGAGGGTTGGGAGCTGACTTTATGAAGGAATATAAAGTTGCCTCATTGCTCCACCCAGTGGCACGTTCAGAAATTACTTGTTGGATGGATGGATAGATACTTCAAATTGTATAACAAATCATTTGACATACTTGAAGTACCTATAAATCCGTTTCCATTTCTGTTTCTTCCTTGTCCTTCATGATTACATCCCTCCTCTCAGAGAACCATTCTTTGCCTTATAATCAGATCCACAACCTGTTTTTTTTTCCTGCTGGGAATCCGAGCATGAAATAGCAACATTGGTCTTACACCTTGAAAAGTGAAAGAAAGCAACTATGGTATGTGGTTGTCTTTGACCCCCTTAGTTGGACGGCGCCCTGGCAGACGCCCGTCGTCAGCTTCAAGATGAGATGCTTCGTCGCGTGGATGCCGAGAATCGTCTGCAGACAGTGAAAGAGGAGCTGGAATTCCAAAAGAACCTCTACAATGAGGTGTCAGCTTTTGTCCGATGAGCCGGCAGGTTGTTTTTCCCTGAATGAATGACCGATGGGACATTATGCGTCGCAGGAAATCCGCGAGTCCAAACGTCGTCACGAGTCTCGCATGGTGGAGATCGACAGTGGGCGGCAGCTGGAGTTTGAGAGCAAACTGGCAGAGGCCCTGGCCGAGCTGAGGGCTCAGCATGAGGATCAGGTTGGACTTTACAAAGCCGAGCTGGAGAAGACTTACAACGCCAAGGTAAATTGCAGCTTGGCGCCACCTGTTGTTCAAGCTTTGACATTGATTGGCCCTTACAGAAGAATGTGTTCATAAACAAACCACAAACTCGTCAATCTGTTTTATGGCTAAAACCAACGCTAGTGTCTAACCCTAGCTATAAACCCTAAACCCTAACACTAATCCATAACACCCTAACCGGGACTTCTCGCTGGGAAAGCTAAGCACTGACTTTAACTCCTAATGCTAACCGCTAACCCAAGCCCCCATTGCCTTAATTGTAATGCTAATGCTAACCACAATAGAAATGCTTACCAATAACTCCTAGCCTTTATGATAACAGATACAAAATCATTCACCCACTCATCAGTATGGCCATTAGTAACTTCTAACCCAAATAGCTTTATTAACTGCCAACACTTATGCTAATGCCAACTGTAGCCACTAACATCTAACTCTCAACTCCAGTGCAAATGGTAAAAACAAATCCTAACTCTAACCACTCTGCTGCTTTAAGAGTAAAGTAAATGTTAACAAGTAACTCTGGTTTTGGTTATTTGAGAGTTTTTCCTTCACATGCTATTCAAATGATCTGGTCATTTGCAAACTGTGCGGAATTCTGATATTGACTTGTTGTTGTCCTCACCTGCCCTGAACCAAAGTCCAGAGCTAATTGCTGAAGCCAATCCCAAATGTAGTGCTAACACTAATTCCTTTCCCCTAATGCAATGCTAACCACCAACACTTAAGCTAACTTAGTTTCAATGTGATCCACAATCAAAAGCATTCAAGCCAAAACCTTAAGCCCAAAGAGTAACTCGAAGTCCTTTGATCCGATTATTGTGTCAAATTTGGGGCTCAATTCACCTCCATTTAATCTCATCCCGTCGTCATCAGTTGGAGAATGCTCGGCAGTCGGCTGACCGAAACAGCCACTTGATGGGCGCTGCGCATGAAGAGCTACAGCAGACACGCATTCGAGTGGAGGGCTTGTCGGCTCAGCTCAGTCAGCTGCAGAAACAGGTGGGCGCGCACACAAACATGCTCATATGCTGCGCTTGAAAATGACTGTAATTTCCGGTGTATAAGGCGCACCCCCAACAAATGGAGTATTTTAATTTTTTTCCTTATATAAGGCGCACCGGACTATGAGGTGCACCTTCAATGAATGAAAAAACGTTTTCCAAATATAATATATAAATATATCCAAGTTTTCAAAAAACTTATAAGGCTGGGGTTACACACTACTTATCTACAGAGGGAAATGGAGTCAGTGGCTGCTGACAGTTGTTGTGAGACCTGTTGTGACTCAATTTTACTTCACATATAATACGCACCTGCGTATAAGGTGCACCTTATATGCAGGTGCACCTTTTGAAGAAAATGGGTGCGCCTTATACACACCTTATACACCGTAAAATACGGTATTTTAAAATAAAAAATTATGTTGCTTTTTTTTTTTTTAATTATCTTAATATTCACTGCCAAATTAAAATCCAAATAGTACCATTTGTATTTAAATTGGAAAAAAATGTATTAAAGAATAATAATGTTAAATATAAGAGACTTTACATAGAGAGACTATCGAGAGAGGGAGTAAAAAAATAAGTGGTGAATGCAAAGACAATGAAATGCCTCTTAAAAAATAAAATAAAAACATGTTTTTTCATCTTTTGATTATTATTATACACCGGAAAATACAGTAATAACGATAATATTAATGACTGGATAATCCCTAAAATTAATTTACTGTGCTACTCTCTTGCCAGTTAGTCTTTAAAACAACACCAACCCTTAGGTCAGGTCCGTTTTATTTTAAGCCTCCTTGTATATAAATTTTAAACTTCTCTCTCCCTGCGCAGCTGTCCCTGAGTGAGGCAAAGGTGCGCGAGTTGGAGGAGACACTGAGCCGGGAGCGCGACTTGATGCGGCGTCGCATGGAAGACAAGGATCGCGAAATGGCCAAAATGCAAGCGCGCCTGCACCAACAGCTGGATGAGTACCAGGAGCTCCTTGACATCAAACTCACCCTGGACATGGAGATCAATGCCTACAGGAAGCTGTTGGAAGGCGAGGAGGAGAGGTGAGGACATGGTGACGGTTGTAATAGTGAAATACAGTCATACCTCGGCTTATGAGCACCTTGGCTAACGAACTTTTCGGCTTACGAATGTTAAATTCACGAGAATTTAATCTTGTCATGCAAACTATTTTTCGGGATACACACGGAACGCCACAATGAGTGATGTGTCGTTCGCGAACGAGACCGTTCTCCTAATAAGGAAATGGCTGCCGACTTTTTTGTCCTCTATTCCCCGCCCCCAGTCTTTGGTTAAAGCCGCACGTGATTGGTCAAGAACGCAGCAGTGAGGGGGGGAGGTTTACAGAAACACAGAGTTGCAAATATAAGTAGATAGTCAGACGACAGAGAGAGTGAGAAAATGAATAGAAGACACAGTGAAATTTGGACTCGTTTCAACTTTATTGATAGGCAGAATGTAGACTGCAAGGTTAAAATATCTCATCAATTTTAAGAGAAAGGACAAGCAAGGGAATCAGCGTGTCTGCCTGCATCTGTTGCTGTTGCAATATCACAACTTCCAATATGTACAACCCAGAGCTCCTTGAGACACTTCATGCAGAAAGCTATCAACCCAGCTAAACAGAACACAATTGATGAGGAACTAGGTAAAATTATTGCAGAGAAAGCACGGCAATTTTACTCGGGTATCGTCAAGAGGCAACCTGGAAGTTTGTCATCCATTGATGATTTCAAGGCCAGCCACGGATGGTTCGAGAACTTTAAGCGTCGTATAGGGATTCATAGTGTCATTCGTGATGGTGAGGCAGCCAGTTATGACGATAAAGCTTACAAGGAATCATTCCTCGAGATGGTAGAAGAAGGCTACGTTCCTTATCACGTGTTTAATGCTGATGAAACTGGTCACTCCATTCCATCAAGCAATCAACGACCATCACAAAAGTAAATAAAATTACTTTATTAAATGGTACAGTTTATTTAATTACAATATCCTAGCACATTTGTTACACATGAAATAAGGTATATTTTGTGTAGCTTTAATGCTTAGAAAATTAAAAAGTAGAAAATCATGTTTTATGGGGACCTGGGAACAGATTATTTCATTTTAATGGTTTCCTATGGGAAATTAATGTTTTGGATACACACTTTTCGCCTTACACACTCTGTCTGGGGACCAATTAAGTTTGTAAGCCAAGGTATCTCTGTACTGTACTTCAACCTAAAATTGGAATCATTTTTATTGTGAACTAAAATACAAATAGAAAATGTTTTCAAAAGAAACAAAAAGGAATCTTATATTAATTACAACAAATTATAGCTATTCCAAAAATATCTCCATTTAATAATGTGCTGATTCATGACCTTTTGGGGTTCGTTTTAATTGTATTTATTTGGGTGTTGCTATACATCCACACAGAAGGTCAAACTATTTGACAATTGCAATTTAATTTACTTTATTTCACAATATAAAGGCTTTTTTATATCATGCACTTGACAAATATTATATATATTTTCTGGTGTAAAGGCGCACCCACAATGAATGGTGTATTTTCAAACGTTTTCCATGTATAAGGCGCACCTTCAATGAATGAAAAGTTTCCCAAATATATAAAAGTTTTCCAAATATAAGGCACACCACATTATAAAGTGCTACAATAGAGGCTTTAGGTTATGCACTACTGATCTACAGAGGGAAATTCAGTCGTGGCTGCTGACAGTAGTTGCGAGACATGTTGTGGCGCAACATTTCTTCACATATAAGGCGCACCTGCGTATAAGGCACAGTTTCATCTTTTGAAAAAAATCAAGGCTTTTGGGTACGCCTTGTACACTGGAAAATACGGTACATTTCAAGTATACTATGTTGAAAAAAAGAATTAATTAGCAAGAATTAATGCTTTAGTTAATAAACTAAAAGCCAAGCAATAAAAAATACAGATTAAACAAATTATCAAACTCGCTATAAAAACCAACAAAAACTGACTGAATGGAAGAAAAATGAAAATGGAAGAAAAAAAATCAAACTATAATGACAAATGTTAAATATTATGAGGGTGCCTTCATTGCAGACTCTGCCTCTTCCCTCAGGTTGCAGCTGTCTCCCAGCCCTCAGCCCGGCCGAATGACGGTGACGCGTAGCTCGGGCTCGTCCCACAGCCACAGTACCAGCCGCCTGCTTCACGCCACGCCCGGCATCGCCTCCAGCAGCCGCACGTCCTCGGGAGCCACCAAGAAGCGTCGTCTCAATGACAACGACAGCGACACATCCAGCTTGGCGGTGGTCGGGGGTACCGTCACCAAGACGCGCATCATCCAGCACGCCGCTGCCAGCGGACGTGTCACTGTGGATGAGGTGGATCAAGAGGGGAAGTACGTGAAGCTCAGCAACAAGAGCGACGAGGTGAGCGCCCGAGATTGACACTCACAAAAAATGTTTAGGATAGATAAAATGTGTTATTATTATTATTATTATTATTATTATTATTATTATTAATACATTTAATTTCTAAGCGCCTTTCAAAACTCTTAAGGACACTTTACAATACAATCGGCTGTAATTTCCAGATCAACTGTAAAAGGCTGTTCATTGTGGAGAATCGATGATGCTCAACATGCAGCCAATTTAGGAATTGTTGTTATTATTATTATTATGCTGATTGTGATAACAAAACTGATACAAAAACATTATTATTATTGTTGTTACTATTATTATTGTTACGATTATTATTATTATTATTATTACTATTATAGTAATAATAATAAAAACTAATATTATATATGATGATGATTGTTACTATTACTATTATTATCATCAACATTATTATTATTATTGTTGTATTATTATCATTACTTTTTTATTACTATTATCATTATCACCATCAATATTTTAATAATTATTACTATTATCATTATCATTATTATTACTATTATTATTATCACGATCATTATCATTACTATTGTTACTATTATTATTATCATGATCATAATACTAATACAGTAATAATTATTATCACCATTATTATTATTGTTACCATTATTTTTACTATTATTATTATCATCACTATTATTATTATTATTATTTATTATTATCAGAATCATAATTATTTTAATACTAATTATAATTATCATTGTTCAATATTGTTATTGTTACTATATTATTATTATTGTTACTATTAATACTATTGTCATTATCATTATTCTAATAATAATTATTTTTATTATAATTATCATCATCATTGTTATTATTGTTATTGTTATTATTGTTGTTGCTAATGAGTACGTGTGACGTTTCTTACCCGCAAGGACCAATCCCTGGCTGGCTGGCAGTTGAAGAGACAAGTGGGCGGAGGCGCTGCCATCATCTACAAGTTCCCCCACAAGTTCACCCTGAAGGCTGGAGCCACCGTCACTGTAAGATACACAAAGATTTCTTTTCCCGCATCTAAATTCACCTTTATTGACAGTTACAAGACAATAAACAAATAAATTGCTAGCACAATTGACCTTTAACCTTTCCAAAGGTGTGGGCGGCATCAGGTGGCGGAACCCACTGCCCCCCTTCGGATCTGGTGTGGAAGAGTCAAGATTCGTGGGGAACCGGCGACGTCCTGCAAACCATCCTCATCAGTGCCGCTGGAGAGGTGAATCTGAAAAAGGGAGCACTTAGCTTGTTGTTACCGTGTCGTTTTATGCAAACCTTATTTTCGAGGGCTTACGAAACATTTTGTCACTGAATTAACCTCAATTTATTTTGCTTATTTTAAACTCATTTACTGCCAGACATGTCCAAAAATGTGACCACTCCAGTGCCAGGGTTTTTGTCATTATCACTCCAATTCCAGAACCCACAGAATATTGAGTTTTGGGACTACATAAACATTCAATGCAGCGTAAGAAACCTTAGACTCTCTACTTTCATCAGGAAAAAAAAGAGTTAATTCCTAAGTTATGAGTGGTGACCTTTGAAATTTGGGTTGCGGTACAAAATACAATGCAATACATAAATATTGGTTTCGAAAGCATTTTAACCAAAGCGCTAACATAGACAAAAGGCAATTGCTGCCCCCTTGTGGAAGGGAAAAAACATTGCCAGAGGTCTGACCAGCGCTTTATCGACTCCCCTGTAAGAAAAAACAAAACGTGAACACATTCCGGAAGGCACTCCACTTCATATTTTCAATTCGGGAATGGCAGTGAATGAGTTAATCCCCATCTTTTTTTAAAAATCAGTCATCTTTTTGACAGTTTACCTTTTTTTATATTTCTTATATTTTATTTGAACCCTACATCAACAAGAAACCAAAAAAAGCGGTTGTAAAAAAAAAAACAAATAAAATACTGAAAACCTCAATGAAAATGTGTGATTTATTCAAATTACCAGTGTCTTTGAATGCATCGTGAATGACAACTTTTGTGTTTTTCCACAAGGAAATGGCCAGCCGGAAAGTGACCCGCACCCTCTTCCAGGAGGATGACGATGATGTGAGTATTCAGTATTTAATGTTTTTGTCACACCCCCACAATCATCCTAGCGAAGTTCAAGGACATCTCCGTAGAAGTTGCGTCCATAATTTGTAAAATCACTTCAAATGACTTCTACTGAGCGCATTTTACAAAAATTCCACCGAATATAGCTATATTTTACGTTTTAATAATAATAATAATACATTTCATTTATAAGCGCCTTTCAAAACTCTCAAGGACACTTTACAGTCACAGGATATTTTTTCTACGGGTGAGCAGCGGCAGCCACACGCGCCAGTGTTCACTCAACCTGGAAGTAAGACTTGTACTGAATATTCAGGAAGTCTTGTTTTTGAGTTGTTGACGATGCCCGAAGTGACGTCACGGAGGGAACGCCCCTGACCGAGAAAGCAACACACAATGCATTTTGGGTACTTTGTTTCATCTGAAAACATCGTGTTGATCGCGAAATTAGAAGGAAAACTACATCACTAACGCAATGGTGAATCGTATGTCGCAGCCAATTGCGGTAACACGCATAAAGAAGGTGTAAGCTTACACAAATTCCCAGCGGACAAATCAGCCCACCGAGCTTGTGCGCCATCTTGTGCATTTTCTGGGCGCTACATCGGAGTCCAAATCATTACCGGTTTCATCGCTTGTAGACGGCTCAAATGGATACGGAAGGACTTCTTTAATCGATTGCAAACATTTATGCTTTCCTCTTCAGAACTATTTGAATCATAGTCATCACTGAATGAGTAACAAGAAAGCATCTTCTCCAAATCTAAACTCTCTGAAGCCATTGTTTTGATTCTGGAGCAAGGCAGTGTGTGATCCATAGTGATGTCATGAACAAGGGGGTGGGACTTTCTGAATCTCCCCAGTTTCGAGCTCATTTGTGGCAGTTTTGGGACACTAAGTCATTTTTATTGGTGTTTTGCATTTGATTGAAAATATCATACTGCGTGTTTTTGGGTATTTTAGATGCCGTAAAACGTTTTTCTGACGTCAGTTAGGAAACCAAAAAAATGGTGTCGGTTGTCCTTTAAATGTGCACTGATGACCGCTCTTTGGTCTCCTCCGGTCCCTTTGCAGGGCGCTCACAGCACCAGCGGCGAGAATGAGTATAACCTGCGCAGTCGCACGGTCATCTGCGACACGTGCGGCCAAACGGCCGACCGCGGCCACGGCAGCCACGGCAGCGGAGGGCCCGAAGGCCTCGTGGGACATTCCTTTTTCATGGCCGACAACCTGCCCAGACAGGTAAAGTACTTGTATGAATTAACAAGGAAATGCAGTTTTTTTCCCAACGTTTTCGGACTTCCCCACGTTTTTTAAAAACATTTTCTTTTAAGAACTACTCATAAAATAACTGTTAATGTCAAATGTATACCCCCCCCCTGTGTGTCTGATATTTTTTTTCTTGTGAATAGTTGTTTTCTTAAGTGAACCGATTTTCAAACCGATAAACACGTTAAGGCAAAAATTAGTGCATCCAAAAGATAGACAACCAAATGAAAAACAAAGTAATGTAGTTTATTCCATACATTGTAAGAATGAAAATTGTAAAGAGGAGTACATTGGGGAGACTCAACAAATTCTCAAAAAAGACTTTATCAACATCGCAGGGATAATATAAGTGGGCCTCAATCGGCAGTACATTTGCACCTAAAAGCTAGCAACCACTCATTTGACGACAATGAGGTTAAAATCTTAGCAAAAGAACATAGATGGTTTGAAAGGGGGGTAAAAGAAGCGATTCTTATAAAACAACAAAATCCTTCATTAAACCGGTCTGGTGGGGTGAGGTTCAATTTGGATCGTTCATACAATAGCCTGCTTAGGCAAAACAGGTTAGGCAACTTTCGTAATATTGATGAGGGGCGTTATGCTGATGAGGTGATACCGGTGGGAGTGGGGGTAATAGGCCAGTCGTTAGTCAGGAATGTAGGAACAATCAGTGGGGCCACAACCTGAGAGTAGGGACCTATCATAGCTGTGTCCGACGCCACCATGTCTGGACATTAGGGATATATAAATAGGGCCGACACGACCAGTCAGACTTTAGTTCGCTGACGAAGCCTCTTGGATAGGAGGCGAAACGTCCGAAACCTTCAAATTTGTACAGATGACGGCTGAAGAAACCTTCTCATCGAAGCATCTAAAATACCCAAAACACGCAGTAAGATATTTTTATTCAAATGCAAAACACCAATAAAAATTACTTAAAGTGTCCAAAAAAATTGAGCTGCGAATTGGCCATTTTCAGAAAGTCCCGCCCCCAGTTCGTGACGTCACGCCAAGACGTCTCGCATTGCTTGTGAATCAAAACAATGGCTTCAGATTCGGAGAATATGCTTTCTTGTTACACATCCAGTTATGAATAGGATTCAAATAGTTCTGAAGAGGAACGCATGCATGTTTGCAATCGATTAAAGAATTTATTTGTGCCATTGTGAGGCAACATTGGGGGAAAATCTCTGACCCAAAAAAAGAGGCACAAAATGGCGACCTCCAGTGGCCATCTCTGCTTCCACAGGCTGATATATTCGTTATATGGCGCTTGGACGCCCTCTTCTGGCCTTCTGGCGGCTTTTGGGTGCAACACGAGGTCCCCAGACCAAACAAGTACAGCAAAATACATTGACGTGATGGAAGGACCGCTGCAATGCGTCTTTTTTACGGTCAGGGGCGGTCCTTTAGTGATGTCACGTACGGACTCGTCACCAACTCAAAAACAAGACTTCCTACTCAGCGCAAGTCTTAAAACGTAAATATCGCTATATGCGGTGGAATCTTTGTAAAATACGCTCAGTAGAAGTCATTTGAAGCCATTTTACAAATTATGGACACAACTTGTCCGGAGGCGTCGCATCGGTTGTCCTTTAAGGGAAATTTCAGAAATCTGCTCATATTTTCCACCTTAGAATTTTTTGATGCCCAAATGTTGTGATATTAAGACTGTCACTTGTTCTTCTGTCCTTTCAGAGTCGCGTCAAGCCTGAGAACTGCACGGTCATGTAAAAACAAACTTGGCCCCCCGTCTCCAATTGCGCAATTATGACCTGATATCACCTCTGGGATCTTTTTTTTTCTTCCCACCATGACCTTCATTTTTTTTAATCATGAATCCACGATAAACTTCTCTGCTGCTTGAAGCTTGCTTGAGGATCACAGGAGCTTGCTTATGTATCATCTGTTTTTGCATGTATGCTAACGCATGTGCTAATGCTAACAGACACATGCAGTCCACTCAAGGTCACATTTATTGCTGTCAAAAGTCAACACGCACAAATGGTGGACTCCAACGCAAAACATTAGCAATTTTTCAAGTGGTGACAAACTACAACGTTGGAATTCCAAATTCTCACGAACTGTCATGAAAAATATCCAGTCCAATTTTTTTGTTTGTTTGTTTTTTGGTGGGTTGCAATTTTTTTTCCACAATGGCTGCGCATTTTCAGCTTCATACTTGAATAAATGTGTAGGTTTTGGGGAAAACGAGATGAAAAAAAAATCATGTTCTTGGTATTATTGGCCAATAGTGCAATTGACATCATTTTTACATTCTCTGTCACAATATTTGTACTTGTTAGAAAAATTAATTTGTTGTCCATAAATGTCCAAATAGGTCTTTGTCAAATAGGCTACATGCTAACACTCTGTGCATACCTTGATATAAAAACATCAAGTGAAGCCAATGAGGCTCGTTTATGACGCCGTTGCTTGCGACTCATCATTCATGAATGCAAACAAACCTTTTTATTTTCACCATTGCATAATTGGAATTATGCCTAGACAAAATGTTGTTTTTTTTAATCTCAGGGCAAACATTTCTATTTGGACTTTTTTTAACAAACAACTTTCATTTCTGCCATTTCCTGGTTTGACCTAATTTTCCAAATTTTTAATGGCTATTTTTTTTCCCACCATTTTTTTCCATCTTTTTTTGTTGTGCTCGAACGCCACAAAAACGATGACTTTTGGATTGGGTGTCCTTGTATGTGTCTGGTGCCACAGTTGAGCATTTACAGCAGTTATGCAATCATTGATTATTTTTGGCATGCCTTGATGCTTTTTTGCTGGCTTTTTTAAAACACTCTTTTTCCTTCAACTTTTGCCTTGACGGAACATTTGTACTGTATTCGAGTAGCTTGTCAGCCAAAGAAAGCATCGCCGAGCGCTTATTGGAAAATACTTGATAGCTTTTTTTGGGCGTTTTTTTTTTTTTTTTTTTTTTTTTACTTAAAAGTGCCTTCCAGTTCTATTCAAAGATTTGCAATTAACATAGTTGATGTGTCACATAAACGCTGTTATTGGAAATGTTTTGAATGTTTGGAAATCTGCCAAATGAAATGCTTGCTGTTTTGAAATATTATGTCTGTCTTTATATTCTTCAATATTGGATTATTTTTGTGCTTCTTTTCCAAATAAAAGTGTCAAACAAATGCTCATGGATACACCATAAATGTGTTTTTTATATCAAAATATCAAAAATATGATCACATCTAAAAATGTATACATGGAAGAAGCCAGAAAACTTATTTGCAGGCTCGTCAAGGAAATTTTGTGGGCCTCAAATAATTTAATTTGGAAACTGTTTTGACTGAGGAAAAATGTTTCTTGTGATTAAAATAATGTATTTCTTATGTCTGTGTAAACTGTGTAAGCGTACAGGAGTGGTCCATCGATGAGAAGGTTTCTTCAGCCGTCATCTGTACTTCTTTGAAGGTGTCGGACTTTTCGATTCTTACATTTTAGTTCCCTGATGAAGCCTCTTGGATAAGAAGAGAAACGTCCGACACCTTCAAACGAGTACAGATGACGGCTGAAGAAACCTTATCGACAATTTATTTCTTATGCTGTAACATTTGGGAAAATGACATTTTGTCAAAAGTACATTTTGGTTACAATGCAAGACACCTACGATGGCTTTTTTTTATTTACAAATATCCACAAAAAAACAAATGGTTACATCCTGAAATACATGAACACTTACAAAAAGAAGAGGGAAAACACTGAACGGTGTCCTATATGTTTTAGTGACATCTCTAAAGTTGACCGTGTGTTGGACTTTAATGAGTGTGGCATTTATTCAGACGCGATTAAAAAAAAAAAGACAATGAATGGAAAGGAAAAAAAAAGCCATAACAGCAACAAAGTGCTGCCAAACAGACGGCATATGTCAAGCTGACAATTAACTCGTTCATTGCCATTCCCGAATTTATTCTAGAATTGAAAATAGGAAGTGGAGTGCCATTCCTGAATTTGTTTGTGTTTTGGTTTTTCTTGTGGGGGTGCCGATAAAGCACTGCTCACACCTATGGCAATGTATTTTCCCTTCCACGAGGTGGCAGCATTCCCCTTTTTTTCATGTTAGCAATTTGTTCCAGCTTCAGCTGTTGTTAAAGCGTTATATTAACCAAATATGTATGTACAGTATTTTATTTTGTACCGCTACCCCCATTTCAAGCTCAGATAACTCCAGACTGATATAACTGAGGAATACTTTTATTTCTGATGAAAGTAGAGAGTCTAAGGTTCCTAACGCTGTATTGAATGTTTATGTCGTCCTAAAACTCAATATTCTGTGGCTTGGAGTCGACATTTTTTTGCACGTTTGGCAAAGACGTTTGATCTTGAAATTGACCAATGTAATTTTTTGAGCATTTCATGAAGGATTGCAGGCAAAAAAATACATTGAGAAAGTTGGTTAACAAACTAACTAGGAACAGGTGAGTGCCATGATAGGGTATAGATGGCGCTTCCCTGAATTGCTCAGCCATTCATACGCAAAGTTGGGGACAAAGTTCGTTTCTTTGTGAACAAGTGTGTAAGAAAATAGTCAAACAGTTCTCAGGAGAATTTGTTGAACAATGGGGAAAAAAACTGAATTTTGGGATTTCCTTTCTTGTGGTACAAAAAAAAAATCATCAAAAGGTGCTGAGTATGTGCAAAAAAATTTGGGATGTAAACTCATTCACTGCCAGACGATATTCAAAAATGTGTCCACTCCAGTGCCAGGGTTTTTGTCTTCGTCACTCGAATTCCAGGACACACAGAATATTGAGTTTTAGGACTACATCAACATTCACGTCTGGCAGTGAATGAGTTCCAATCAGAAGTGCTCTCAGCACAGTAAGAAAAAAAACATCAGCAACTGGCCGGTTCGCGAGTACATTCATAATACGATGGAGGAAATAAGCAGTTGTGTAAAAGAAGAAAAATATTTCTAACACTGTCGTATCAATGTTCCTTTTTTCTTGTACTGTCAAAAACATGTTAAGTGTTGCTATATCCCCCTAAAACACAGGTGTCAAAGTCAAGGCCCGCGGGCCAAATCCGGCCCGCCGCATCATTTTTTTCGGCCCGCGAAAGCAAATCAAACTTGTTAAATTCCATGATGATCGCTAAAATCTGAGTCAAAATTTCATATTTTTGGATGTCAACCACAATAAAAGTCATTATTCTTGACTTCAGATTTGAAAACGAGTTATTCATTAATTTGCTGTGTGCTCTATATGTAATATTTGAAGGGATTTAAACATTCTAATGGGTTCTCCAAATTCATAACGGCCCTCGAGACTACAATGTGGCCCGCGGCAAAAAATGACTTTGACACCCCAGCCCTAAAATGTTTGATTTTTTCCTTGCATAATGATTTTATTGACCTGCACATATGTAGAAAAAGAACCGTTTGAAAAGTGAGCAAATGTTATTCTTTTTTGTGTGTGTCTGTGCGGGTGCTAAAGTGCATCATAACATTGCAACTAAGTTGAGAAAACCAGCCAAAGTTGTAAAAACAATATTTACATGAGTTCACTGAACAGTCTTCAAACAATCCTGGACTCACACTCCCTTGCCCCACCCCCACCCCCACTCGTCCCACCCAAATGGTGGGGATCTCCTCACCGGTGGTGAAAATACAACGTCCTCCATCTTGGAGGCGCACGGCGTCTTGAATGGCGTTTCGGGAGGCCTCGCGCGCCTTCACGTCGGCGTCGTGCTCAGCGCAGCGTTCTCTCGGGCGAGGGGGGGCGACGGAGCGGCGGCAGGTCATAGTGGCCCGGGATGTGGCTGTTGACCGGAAGGTCGTAGTGGCCTTGGAGATCCTCCAGGGGGGTGTGGCCCACAGAATGCTGACGTTCTGCGGGTGGGGAAATATTTCACTGTCAACTCATTCATTAATAAATGGGAACGAGCATACACCTGCCACCATTTAAATTGCCTCTGATCATCCGAAAACAAAGTTCAGATGTTCTAGTAGGATTTCGATTGTAGTTTTTGTTTTTTAGCAGAAATCTCTAGATTTTATGGTACCGCTGAATGCTGCTGTTGCCATCATCGACTCAGCACGATTCCAATTTGATCACGGTTTTACTCCTTGGTGCTTTCTACTATCTTTGTGACTGCTTTCTTTTTTGTATATGATAGCTGTCCATGTTAAGCGCTTTGTTTCAGCTTCAGTTGTTGTTAAAGCGCTACACAGTGATACCTTGGCTTACAAACTTAATTGGTTCTCAGACAGCGAAATGTGTATCCCAAAAAAGTTATTTCCCATAGGAACCCATTATAATGAGAATAATCCGTTTCCAGGTCCCCATAAAACATAATTTTCTACTTTCTAATTTTCTAAGCCTTTAAACTACACAAAATATACCTTATTTCATGTATAATAAATGTGCAATGGTATTATAATTAAAGAAATAAACTGTACTGTATAATAATGTCGTTTTCTTTACCTTTGTGATGGTCGTTGATGGCTTGATGGAATGGATAGTTTTTTGCAACAGCAACAGATGCATGCAGACACACTAGAAACATCAACAATAGCTGTTTCCGTTGCTTGTCTTTTCATTTCAAATTGAACCGATGGCTAGTGCGGGTTATTTGTGGAGCCTGATTGATGGGAATTTTAACCTTGCAGTCTACACTCTGCCTTTGAACTATCAAAGTTGAAAGGAGTCCAAATTTCACTGTTATCTATCCATTTTTGTCAATCTCTGTAGTCTACCTGTCTCTTTAATGTTTAAACCACCTCCCCTCACTGCTGCGTTCTTGACCAATCACCTGGCTTTAACCGAAGACTGTGGGCGGGGAATAGAGAACAAAAACAGTCGGCTGCCACTTTGTTGTCAGGAGAACGGGCTCGTTCGCAAACGACACATCACTCATTGAGGCAGCTCCGTGTACGAAAAAAGTTCGTAGGCCGAGGTAACATTTTCATAAATGTAACATTTGTAAAGTTCATAAGCCAATAGGTTCGTAAACCGAGGTATCACTGTATAAATCAATATGTATTGTATTCCATTGTACTGTATCGTTGTTATTTTTGATTGCATAATAGCGTAAGAGGTTTTTAGACAATTTATATCCATTGTGTAATATGTCATGTATGGCTCACGTCGTCGTAATGAGGCGGCGTTGAAGGGCGGCGGCGGCGGCGGTGCGCATTGGGTGTACGCTCGCTCTCGGGGGACGGCCGCTTTCATTTCCATGTAGCTGCTTTCAGGAGGGCAGAAGGGGAATCCCGGCAGATCTTTGATGGTGGCATAAGGGTTCTCGCTATTCAGGGAACTGCTGCTCGCCATGCCTGCGGCTTCTGTCAGTTCTGAGCGAACAATTAACAGCACATTTTCAGATCTTGCCACCTACACGTACTGCATCACAAAAATGGCAACGTAACAAAAAAAAATTGTCATTATTGTCCAGCAAAATACATTTCTCGAAATAAGAAACACTGAGATTTTTATTTTATTTTAATTTTACTGCAGTCGTCCACATTTAAAAAGGTAAAAAAAATAAATCAGTGTTATTCAGCACAAAATAGTAAAAAAAAAACATTTTGTATAAAAATAAAAAATATGCTGTTTCCTCCCACATCAGAATTTTGTATTCTGAATAAATATATATATATTTAAAATCACATATTTTTTTAATAATAGTAATCATAATCATAATCCTCATGAAGAATAAGCGGTACGGAAAATGGATGGATGGATAATAATAATCATCATCATAATAACAATAATAATCATAAATAATAATAATAATCATCATCATAAATAATAATAATAATACATTTCATTGGCAATGTTTTAAAATTTTATATGGTTGTTTTCCAATGAATAATAATAATAATAATAATAAGGAATAAGCGACATGGAAAAAGGATGGATGGATAATAATAATCATAACCATAATAATAATAATAATAATAATAATAATAATAATAATAATAATAATAATAAGAAGAAGAAGAAGAAGAAGAAGAATCATCATCATAAATAATAATAATAATAATAATAATACATTTCATTGGCAATGTTTTAAAATTTAATATGGTTGTCTTCCAAATAAAAGCTAAAAACTTCATATTTGCTGTTGCTAAAAATGTCGACTTTTTTCCAGAATGGAAAAGAAAGCAAAATACTGTAGTTTTTTTTAATGTTTTTTTTTCTCTGCATTTTTGGGATTCTACCCAAAGCAATGTTTTTTTTTTTTTTTACAGGGAAATCAATCCAAAAACCAACGTGTCGGAACACTTTTTTTTTCCTTGACTGAAAAAAGTGTCTTTTTAATAATGAAATGTTGTGTGTTTTGGGTCAACGACGTACTACCTTAAAATTTTGGTTATCTGGATAAATTTTGTTATTCTTCTCGTTTTTTCACACTTGTTTTCTGGATGAAAATAAATCAAAACCAATGGTGTTTTTTTCTCCTCCGTGTTAAGGTATTGCAGTTCCAGCCGGTGCCTCTAGAGAGTGTAAGTGCGCAGTAAATGCAAATCCGAGCTCCCATTCAAGCCGATGAAGAACTTTTGACCAACCTTTGTTGAAATACTTCCCGAGGCTGGTGCTGTAACTGTAACTGCGATCGATTCCAAACGCTCCTGTGAAGCAACAATTCATTTTATGAAGGAAAAAAAAGATCACCTGAAACATGTTAGGATTTATTTTGACATCTCCGTGTTCAACACTTTAACGCTTCTCCCAGAAAATGCTGTCAAGGTTATTTTATAGCCAATAAAAATGGCAACACAAAACCAAGATGATTTATTCGCATCCAGCAGACCTGAGTAATAAATCAAATGTTTTCAGTTTGGCTGATTTTAAACGTACAATATAAATCAAGGTGTGGGCAGTGGGTGGGATGTTTTTTGGGGATCTTTATGTGAATTATTCATACCTGTCAACCTGCGAGACACTGTGCCACTCCTTAACACTCCCGAAAAGCCTTTAATCGTCCCACAATGGAGAAATTTGCAAATGATCTTTAAAAAATTGCACAAGTTTCTGGATATATTTTTTCTTCGACTTTTTTTTCGGGGTAGTGCTTCTTTCCAACGCTAATACGACCAGAGGCGCTGTGAGAGCCTCTCTCTCTGCCCCCCCTTCTCTCTCTCTCTCTCTCTCTCTCTCTCTCTCTCTCTCTCTCTCTCTCTCTCTCTCTCTCTCTCTCTCTCTCTCTCTCTCTCTCTCTCTAACATATGTAGTATTCTCTCCAGTTGCACATGTTCATATATTTACAGAAGATATATTTTATTACAAGTTTTTTTTTTTCAGTACAAAGCAATACAATACTTATACAAGCCTTCACCATACTTATATGCTATCTAGCTGGTTATACATTGGCTATATAGCTGACTGGCTATCTATTAGCTAACTAGCTAGCTTTCTATCTATTTGCTATCTAGCTCCCTGGTCGGCTATCTAGCTAGCTATCTGTTAGCTATATGGCTAGCTATTAGTGATCTATTGGCGAGCTAGCTAGCTTTCTATCGATTTGAGTGACTTCCGGGTTGAGTGAACTGGCGCGTGTGATTGGCTATCCCTGCTCACCCACAGAAAAACTGATCCTGTGACTGTAAAGTGACCTTGAATGTTTTGAAAGGCGCTTAGAAATCAAATGTATTATTATTATTATTATTATTATTATTATTATTATTATTATTATTATTATTACAATCTGGTGAAATGAAAGGGTGCGATTTTTATTTGTGGGTGTTGAATTCGGGTGTGGTCTAACCTGGTTCCTTATTGCGAGCTTCGTGGTGTTTCCAGTCAGCAGGCAAGGTTGCGTTACTCTCCACGCCAAACAGGCCACGCCTCTCCCGATCCGTGTTCTTCATGCTGCAGAACAACTGCTTGTTGGTGTTCTGGAAAAATAAAGTTATCAGAAAAGGGGGCAAAGAGTGAGCGTGAAGGAACGGAGTGGATTGAAAGTTACCTTGATAGTGCGGTCGTGGTTATTGGGGAGGTGAGGCAGTGGGGGACGGTTTTCCCGAAGCGTGTGGTAGCTGGGGTTGGAGTAGTAGTGCTGGTAGTTGGGAGCCACATCTATACACACACATACACAAATAAGGTCACATCAATTCCATGATAGCTCTTCAAGAATATATTTTTTCTTGTTTTCTAATTGCTCAGCGATTTATGACTGAGAAAAAAAATCTTTGGGTGTTTTGACGATAACACTGAAAAATGTTTTCAGATTCTCAATAAGAATTATGTCATATTACACCAGTTTTGTTTTTGCCCCCCAAAAATGTTTTTAAAAAAACTAAAGAAAATGCCGCATAGTTTCGTTTTTCTTTACAACTGGATAACCATAAATAATTTAAGAAATATATTTATTATCATTCATTCTTTTCTTGATATACTTAAAAAAGATCTAATGATGAAAACGTTTCTTTAAATCTAATGAATAAAACATTTCTTGAAAAAAATAACTAAAATAAGTACAGTAATGTCTCGTTATATCGATATTCTCGGGAGTCGGAAAAAATATCGATATAACCGGACTATCGATATATCCGATCCTGCGGCATGTAAATTTTCATAGAAATAGTATCGTAATAAGCAGTACTATCGATATAACCGATATCGATATAACGAGACTTTACTGTATTATGAAAATTCATCACCTAATTTTTTGTCCTTATATGTAAACATAAATATTAACTCATGTTTTGTTGAAAATTTTGCAGGTATTTTTGTTTTCATTTAAAAAAAAGTTTTTGGGGGGAGACTAAACAAATTCTCAAAAAAAAAAGACTTTATCAACATCGAAGGGATAATACTAGTGGGCCTCAATCGGCAGTACATTTGCACCTAAAAGCTAGCAACCACTCATTTGACGACAATGAGGTTAAAATCTTAGCGAAAGAACATAGATGGTTTGAAAGGGGAGTAAAAGAAGCAATTTTCATAAAACAACTAAATCCTTCATTAAACCGCTTTGGTGGGGTGACGTTCAATTTGGATCGTTCGTACAACAGCCTACTTAGGCAAAATAGGATTAGTAATACTGATGAAGTGATACCGGAGGATGTGGGGCAATCAGGCTAGTCGTTAGTCAGGACAATAGGAACAATCAGTGGAGTAGCAGGGAGTAGTCCTCTGCTCCGCCCAACCTGAGAGCAGGGACCTATCATAGCAGAGTCCGGCACCACCATGTCTGGACAGTAGGGATACATATATAGGGCCTAAACTACCAGTAAGACTTTAATTATATAATATTATATATATAATAAAAAAAAACGAAGTTTCTTGGATAAGAAGCAAAACGTCCGACACCTTCAAAGAAGTACAGATGACGGCTGAAGAAACATTTTCATCGATATTTGATATACGTAACAGTATTGACTGGACATAAGGTGGCTCTGCTATTTACAATGCACGAGACCAGTTTTTTTGGAATCAAATTTTCAATGTTGAAATACCAAAATTACCTACCTGGTACGGCGTACTCGGAGTTGACAGTGCGGCTGGCGGAAAAAGAAACAGCGGGCGTGTTGTTGTGCTTGAGCCTCTGCTGACGGCGGCAGAGCAGCAGCAGAACCAGCAGAACCACCACCAAGATGACCAGCGCCACGACGCCGCTGATGGCTGCCCACGACTCCTTCTCACCCGGAGGCAGCGGGACCATCACGCTACCGGGCTCTGATGCCTCTGAAAACAAAAGATGGAATCCAGTCTGAATTATTCTAGCGCAGGGAATCTGAAAGCTCACTTGTACTGTTTGTGAGTGTGTGTGTGTGTGTGTGTGTGTGTGTGTGTGTGTGTGTGTGTGTGTGTGTGTGTGTGTGTGTGTGTGTGTGTGTGTGTGTGTGATAATCCGAAAAGTGGTCCTCAGAAAACATGAAAAAACATGAAAGTGTGTGAGTGTGTGTCAGTGATAATTCAAAAGGTGTTCCCCATAATACATAAAAATGCGAATGTGTGTGTATGCGTGCAAGTAATGATTCAAAAAGTGGTCCCCATCATACATAAGAATGTGAATGTGTGTGTGTCTTTATGCGTGTAAGTGATGATTCAAAAAGTCCTCCCCATACTACATAAAAACGTGAATGTGTTGGTGTGTTTATGAGTGTAAGAAGTGATTATTCAAAAATTGGTCTCCATAATACATAATAACGTAAATGTGTGTGTGTGTGTGTGTGTGTGTGTGTGTGTGTGTGTGTGTGTGTGGGTGCGTGTGTAAGTGATGATCCAAAAGGTGGTCCCCATTATACATAAAAACGCAGATGTGTGTGTTTGTGTGTGTGTGCATGCATGTAAGTGATGATTCAAAAGGTGGTCCCCATAAAACATAAAAACATATGTGACTGTGAAAGGGATGAATCAAAAAGTGGTCTCCAGAAAACAAACATGTGTGTGTGTGTGTGTGTGTGTGTGTGTGTGTGTGTGTGTGTGTGTGTGTGTGTGTGTGTGTGTGTGTGTGTGTGTGTGCGTGTGTGTGCGTGTGTAAGAGATGATTCAAAAAGTGGTCCCCATAATACATAAAAACGCAGATGTGAGTGTGTGTTTGTGTGTGTGTGCATGCATGTAAGTGAAGATTCAAAAGGTGGTCCCCATAAAACATATGTGATCGTGAAAGGGATGAATCAAAAAGTGGTCTCCAGAAAACAAACGTGTGTGTGTGTGTGTGTGTGTGTGTGTGTATGCGTGTGTGTGTGTGTGTGCGCGTGTGTAAGAGATGATTCAAAAAATGGTCCACATAATACATGAAAACGCAAATGTGAGTGTGTGTGTGTGTGCGCGTGTGTAAGAGATGATTCAAAAAATGGTCCCCATAATACATAAAAACGCAAATGTGAGTGTGTGTTTGTGTGTGTGTGTGCATACGTGTAAGTGATGATTCAAAAGGTGGTCCTCATAAAACAAAAACATCTGTGTGTGTGAAAGTGATGAATCAAATAGTGGTCCCCAGAAAACATAAACTAGTGTGTGTGTGTGTAAGTGATGATTCAAAAAGTTGTCCCCATAAAACATAAAACGCGAATGCATGTGTGTGCACCTTGTTGACAGTCAACGTTGTCACACAGGCATTCTCCCGTCTCACGGTCGCACAAGACATTGGCAGGACAGGAGCAAGTTTGAGAGCAAAAGGAGCCAAAACGCCCTGCACTGCATGCTGGAGCACAAAAATAGATATATTTAAGTATTTACAAAAGAAATTCAGATCATGATCAATATGAATATAATAAATCAGCGCTGACGTATGGAGCAATCTGTGGCGGTCCAGCCTGGAAGACACTGGCATTGGCCGTCCCGGGGGTTGCAGGTGGCGTTGTTGGCGCAGCTGATGCACACTTCAGAACAAGCTTTGCCATAGTAGCCGTACGGACAAACTGCAACAAACGCAGAAAAAACAAACAACATTGCATGCATCAAAAAAAGGTGTCAAAGTCTAGGCCCGGGGGCCAAATGTGGTCCGTCACATCATTTTATTCGGCCCGCGAAAGCAAATGAAACTTGAGAAATTCCATGATGCTTGCTAAAACCAAAATTTCAAATTGTCCCATGAAAACCACAATAACAGTCTTTTTTTAACTTTAAATCTGAAAAGTAGTTCATTCATTAATTTGTTGAGCGCCCTGTATGTAATATGTGGAGGGGATTAAATATTTTAATGGCTTCTCCAAATTCATAAATTAGTTTGACACCCTTTGATTAAAATATGTTTAACGATTTACGAGTGTTTTTCGTTGTGTGTTTTGGGTCACTGTCGTGATCGTAGACCAAGGTTTGAATAAATTGTACCCAATGCCTGATGTAGCGAAGTAGCCCCAGAACATAACAAAGCTTTTCTCTTCCATGCTTCACTTTTCTTATGTGTATGCATGAGTCAATGTCAGGCTGAAGTGCTTTGATAAAAAGTAGCAATATTGTCTTGTGTGCCCTTTGGGAACATGTCATTTTTGGTCAATTATTATTATTATTATTTTTCTTTTATTGGCCCTACTTTGATGGCATTCATCCCCGGTGTACCCCGGAAGGCAGTCGCATTCCCCGGTCACATGGTGGCAGCGATAGGACTGGCCGCAGGAAGGGCAGGAGTGACTGCATTGATCTCCGTACGTACCTGATCTGCATTCTGGGGACGCGGAAACATGTCATGGATTGGAGTAGCTTCATCATCGGGTGTCAATCGGCGACACTCACTGTTTTGACACGTGACCCCCCTGAAGCCCGGGCGGCATACGCACGCCCCGGTCTCTCGCAAGCACGTGTCGCTGTTGGGGCAGTGCTTGAAGCAGGTCTGGTTGCAATTGCGTCCCCACAAGCCTTCGGCGCACGGCTCACTGCAATGTGGGCCTGCGGGAGACAAGGCGGCTGAAATTTATTTTCATTGTTCAGAATTGATTGATTGTTGTCGATTTAACATATTACACATATTTGTCGATTCACTCATTCAATGCCATTCGGGAATTGAAAATATGACGTAGAGCACCATTCCAGAATCAGTCCGGGTTTTGTTTTTTTCTTGCTTGGGTGCCGATAAAGCGCTGGCTATGGCCTCTGGCAATGTTTTTTACCTTCCACAAGGGGCATCATTTCCTTTTTTTTCCCATGTTAGCGCTTTGTTCTAGCTTCAGATCTTGTTAAAGCGCTATACAAACCAATATGTATGTATTGCATTGCATTTTGGACAGCCGCCCTCATTTTAAGCTCATATAACTCCAGACCCATATAACTTAACTTTTTGAAAGAAGAGAGTCTAAGGTTTCTTACGCTGCATTGAATGTTTATGTAGTCCTAAACCTCAATATTCTGTGGCTCCTGGAAGTTGCACATCGTCTGGCAGTGAATGAGTTAATACCTCTCAAAAGTGAGCATTTTTTCCTCTTAAATCTGACTTTTATTGTTTGGAAAAAATGGACACTCACCCCACCAGCCAGGGAGACAGAGGCATTCCCCTGTGGTTGCCTGGCAACCATCAGCATGGACGCAGTCGCATCTCTTCAGGCAGCCCGGTCCGAACGAGCCCACCTGCGAGTAGGAACCAAAACCAGTGAAGCGAGTCAACCGGACCAATAATGTTACAATTGCATGGGCGTCGTCATGGCAACGGAAAAAAACGAAAGACTTCCATGAAAATTAGTAGAACGTTTTTGGGGATTAGATGCAATCATGTACAATCAATGAAGAATCGGTAATTGGCCATGATGGATGTCTTGTTCAAATGGTCACTTGTTGCTAGGCAGAGTTCATTGATCGTGCCATCAAAACTGGCCTACAAAACTATACAGGAGCTACAAAAACGTTCAACAGATAATAATGACAAATACATATTGGGATGAAAAGAATCGGCTTTACCCTCTAATACAGAAAAAATGTAGAATTTACTTGTATTTTAATAGGACTGTCCAGGTGCGTAAACTCACCGGGCACAGCTGGTCACAGCGGGCCCCCTGCCAACCGGCCGTGCAGGTGCATGATCCATCCGCAGGGTTACATTTTGCCCCGTTGGCGCACTGACAGGTGCCGTTGCATCCGCGGCCCCATGTTCCCTCCAAGCAAGGAAGGGAGCAGTCGGGTCCTCGCCAGCCTGAAGACATAAAAAAAAAATAGGAGTGATGAGGGCGAATTGAATGATTATTTGTTGTGTTGGGAAAAAGTTGACCTTCTTTGCAGAAGCAGGCGCCGTCAGTGGGTGAGCAGTCAACAAAGTTCTTGCAGGAACATTCCAGGGAGCAGTTTTTGCCATAGGTGCCGCTTTTGCATGGATTCTCGCAGTGAACTCCCTGGAGGAAAAAAAATCAGTCAGGATGAACTCAACTGATTTCATGGGTGCAAATTTTAGATTGAGTAAAAAAATGAGTCAGTATGAACAGTTTAGGGGCACAAATATGCCAGCACTGTTTTTGATTGCGAGGAATATCAGTGCCCTTTGACTGTCATCGCTGGACAGCTCAGGGGCGATTGTGCTTTTTCGGTTCGATGCTGTTGGAAAGTCTGCAGAGAAGAAAGGAGCGTCAGCGCAGAGCGCCGATGCGTCTGTGGAAATGTCGCGGCTTGGAATTGAAGAGGATTTCCGTGGGACAGGGGATGTGAGACAATCTCTTTTCGTCGATGGATGCTAAAGTTTCATGTTTGCTTTCAACATTTATCTTGTAGCAGAGGTGCAAATTTCACTATGACCTCCCCTGATCCACTGGTGAAATGGACGCCTTGATCCTCTCCTCTTTCTTCTCAATTCTATCACATTGGAAAACGGCAAGAATGTTTGTGTCATGTTTGTCCTCCTACAGAAACCATCCATCCATCCATTTTCCGTACCGCTTATTCCTCATTATGGTCGCGGTGGGTGCTGGAACCTATCTCAGCTGTCTTCGGGCACGAAGCTGGGGACACCCTGAATTGGTTGCCAGCCAATCGCAGCGCACACAAAGACATACAACAGTCACTCTCACACTCACACCTAGGGACAATTTGGAGTGGCCAATCTGCCTGCCATGCATGTTTTTGGAGTGTGGGAGGAAACCCGAAGAAAACCCACGCGGGCCCAGAGAGAACATGCAAGCTCCACACAAGGAGGCCGGATCGGGACGCGAACCAGCGACCTCTGCACTGTGAAGCCGGTGTGCTAACCACTCGACTACCGGTCCGCCTACAGAAACCATATTAAAACAAAAAATATATTTCTCTCTGCCACCTTTTTCCATTTTCAAACATTTTTTACAAAACTCCAGGGAGCCACTAAGGTGGCGCTGATGAGCCACGTGCAACTCTAGAGCCACAGGTTGCCTACCCCCGCTCTAGAATTTCTAGTTTTTTGTTGATTTGACTTCAAGTTGGCACCACGAGATTGGCTTTCCAGCTTTCCAGCAGCTCCTGTATCCTGTATACTTCTTCCTTTCCTTTCCTCTTCCTTTCATCACGTTGCTGCTGTGAAATGTAAATTTCTCCACTGCGAGACTAATAAAAGCTAATCCAATCCAGTCCAATGATTTTTTTTATTATGGAACACCCCCGGCGCATCTGAAAATTTGACACTGATTAACAAAGAACCAACTAATATTAATTAAAGGAACTTGGATGGCCTTCCACACCACACGAATGTGGTTGTAAAATAACGATTGGTAGGTTGCTTACCGTGTATCCGGGTGTGCACTGACACAGTCCGGTGGCACCATGACACACACCACCGTTGACACACAAGCAAGGCTCCAGACAGCCGTCGCCGTAGAAACCGTGGGCACAGGTTTCGTTGCAGTGCAGCCCTGCCCAGCCAGCCTGGCACGTACACTCGCCTTTCATTGGGTGGCAGCTGGGGGGGGGGGTAAGAGGCAGTGAGGTTCCATATCACACCCATTTCATTAACTCATTCACTACCAGACGATGTGCAGAAAGGTGTCCACTCGAGTGCCAGGGTTTTTATCATTTTCAGTCAAATTGCCGGACCCAAAGAATATTGAGTTTTAGGACTACACAAATATTCAATGCACTGTTGGAAACATTAGAGTCTCTTCTTTCATCAGAAAAAAGAGTTAATTCCTAAGTTATATGTGTCTGGAGTAATATGAGGTGCAAGTGGGGGCGGCAGCACCAAAGGCAAATGCTACTCCCTCGTGGAAGGGTAAAAACATTGGCAGAGGTCTGACCAGCGCTTTATCAGCCACCTATAGAAGAATAACCAAAACCCGAAAAAATTCGGGAATGGCACTCAATGTCATATTTTCAATTTCTGAATAAATTCGGGAATGGCAGTGAATGAGTAAAAAAAAAGGAAGAATTAAAAAAATTGGTAATTGAAAAACATCAATTGTATCGTACATTTTAAAAAAAGGCAAGATTTTTACATTTTGTTTTGGAGGTTGAAAAAAGTTGCATTCTGGATTCTGATTTACTTTATGGATAGAATTTAAAAGATGTATATTTTGTATTGTGATTTTTATATTAAAAAAACAAAGTACATATAAAATATTTATGATCTATGATTATTTTATTTCATTATCAGGATTAAAAATTATAAATGTTAGGTTTTTTTTCAGGATTTTCAAAAATCCTTCATTTAATTTAATTGTGGTTTATTTCATTGGAATTTTATTTCATTTAATTTAACTTCATTTCATTTTAAAACAAAATATCCACATGTTAATGTATAATTTTTAAAGAATGTGAAATTACAATACATTTTTGCTTTCCACGTTTTAAATTATTATTATTATTATTATTATTATTATTATTATTATTATTATTATTATTATTATTATTATTATTAGCACATCACTTTCTGCCAGTCATGATGAGCTGACCAGACTGAGTTTTTGTGGTCGCTAGGGGGCACTATTTTACAAATAGTGGAGTGGCCTAAACTCGAATTAGGATGGCTGCAAATTTTCAAGCTGTTTTATCAGAACTGGAGAGCATATACGGCTTCTCAAGTGAACACCAAAGGCAAATGCAACTTGATCCGCATGTTCACCTGAGTGTGTGTTTATCCTGGCAGAGACACGTGCGCTCGCAGTGCATGCCGTATTTCCCGTGCGGGCACATCCTGTCTTTGCAGTTGGGCCCGCTGAAACCCGGTTCGCACAAGCAGCCGCCGTCGATGTTGTAGCAGCGGGCGCCATTGGCGCAGTCGCAGGTGCCTTCGCAGTCCTGACCATAAGATCCCACTGCGCACTCCTCGTTGCACCTGAGCAAGCCGAGCGTGACATTAGCAACACACGCGTACACGCTTACATTCACAAAATGTATTTCTGGATGCCTCCAGGTTGCCAAGGGAACATCACATGATAGATTATTCATTTTTTTTGGTCATTTATGGAACCTCACCCAGTCTACCTAGTAACAAGTGACATCATTGCCATGTAATCGCATCACAAACACATACGCACTTTATCTCTGGATTGCTTTGTGCAGTGGTGGGCCGTCAAGGCCTGCAAAGCCTTCTCTGCTGTCTTAAAAATATCGGAATCACAGGCTAATGTGAATTATATTTTGTCCATGAATTCTTATTAAAGAATTCCAAATTGTCTTTCACCTTCCTTTCATTGCTTTTCCCCTGTTGTGCTGCTTGCAGATGTGTGTTTTCATATTTAATTAAGAATGTAACCAATCATATTTCAGCCATCTCTTGTGATCAGGGTCAGAAATCGACCTGGACACCTTCACAATCAGTTCTGCAGGCCCCGGATCATAAAATAAGTGTCGATGAAACTGTTGCTTTAACCAATCAGATTTCGAGTTGGACACTCAAGGCCTGTTCGAAGTGATTGGCTAGTCACATGATTGGCAAGTAACTATCCAATCATAGGATCATTAGCTGCTAGTGAAGAGTAGACTGGCCAGAGCTAGCACACTTATCAGTAGTGAGCCTCATAAGCAAATACATTTTTGTGTTAATTTAGTATCGGTTTTGTCAACCCACAATGGCTGAAGGAGGAGAAGAAATGGATTTGGTTGCAGATTTACTGTTAAACCCATTTTCAAGAATAGATAGACATCATTAAGAAATGTTGGACAGCTCCGACGCTAGCAAAAATAGAGGTTATCATGAATCCACACATTCATACTAAAAATTCGAACAGTTTAATGACAGTATTTATTTTCTTCAAGTCACTAGTTATTTCCAGGCCAACGACACCCTCTAGTGGACGTGTAGTAAATAACACCACACTCGCAGATGATTGATTCAGACGTAGCACAACTGAAGGCCGAGGAGTGACATTTACGGCCCTCCACTGGCTTTGTGATTGGTTCACGCACATCACCAGCACTTTTAACTTAATCTGTGACCTTGACAAGGACACACCTGTTCCCAGTGAATCCTTTGGCACACTTGCACTGTCCTGTCTCAGGGTCACATTTGCCGCGGTTATGACAAATGCATTCCTCGGCACAATTGGGTCCATATCGTCCCTCGGGGCAGCGCTCCGTGCAGACAGAACCCTGGAAGGCACCAGCCGTGTAGAATACAAAGTTTAGTTGAGCAAAAAGTGTTGCATTTATATATTTTTTGTACGGTATAGATTGACAGAATTTTTGACATACCGTCCATCCTGGAGGGCAGGCACAGATTCCCTTGCCCCGACAGATGCCGCCATTTTGACATGGACAACGTGCTGGACACTTTTTGGAGCATGGTCTTTCACAGCTAAAAACACAATCCGAGATCTATCAGCTCTTATTTCTATTGAGCAGACGTAGCCCATTTCTAACCTTAAAAGGACAACCGACGTCACTTTTTTGTTTTTTAACTGACATCGATGAGAAGGTTTCTTCAGACGTCATCTGTACAAAAGTGAAGGTTTCGGACGTTTCGCCTCCTATCCAAGAGGCTTCGTCAGCGAACTAAAGATGTTTTTAACTGACACCAGAAAAACGTTTTATAGCATCTAAAATACCCAAAACATGCAGTAAGATATTTTTAGTCAAATGCAAAACACCAATCAAAATGACTTAAAGTGTCTAAAATCTGCAAAAAAAAATGGAGCTGCGAATTGGGTATTTTCAGAAAGTCCCGCCCCCTTTCGTGACGTCACGCCAAGACGTCTTGCATTGCTTGTGAATCAAAACAATGGCTTCAGATTCGGAGAATATGCTTTCTTGTTACACATCCAGTTATGAATATGATTCAAATAGTCCTGATGAGCAAAGCATACATGTTTGCAATCGATTAAAGAATTTATTTGGGCCATCTTGAGGCAAACGGGCGGGGGGAAATGTCTCACCCGACAGAAAAATGGCGATTAGCTCGTTTCCACAGGCTGATACTATCTTTCCATGGAGTTTGCCTCCCTCTGCTGGCGGCTTTTGGGGGTAAGACATGTTTTTTTTTTAAAAAAACAGTACAGCAAAATACATTGACGTGATGGAAAGACGCTACAATGCGTCTTTTTTACGGTGAGGAGGCGGTCCTTTTCTGACGTCACGTACGGACTCGTCACCAACTCAAAAACAAGACTTCCTGACTGTTCAGCGTGAGTCTTAAAACGTAAAATACAGCTATATGCTGTGGAATCTTATTAAAATATGCTCAGTAGAAGTCATTTGAAGCCATTTTACAAATTATGGACACAACTTGTCTGGAGACGTCGGTTGTCCTTTAACCCTTAACCCAAGGCACACACAGTATTTTACCTCAAAGCCAATGAGCAAAAAAAGTGACTAATTGACAACTGGCCCGAAAATGCCAGATATGTGCAAAAATGTGTCCACTCCAGTGCCAGTTTTTTTGTCATTTTCATTCAAATATCAGCACCCACAGAATATGGAGTTTTGGAACTACATAAACATTAAATACAGTGTAAGAAACATTAGATTCTCTTAGTTGGCAGCAATACGTCTGTGTAAGCTCTCAGTCGTACAGGAGTGGTCCATCGATGAAAAGCCGTCATCTGTACTTCTTTGAAGGTGTCCGACGTTTCGCTTCTTATCCAAGATGCTTCTACAGCGAACTAAAGTCTTACTGGTAGTATCGGCCCTATATACAGTAAAGTCTCGTTATATCGATATCGGATATATCGATAGTCCCGGTTATATCGATTCTATTTCTATGCACGCACGGAGAAAATTACATGCAAACAGGGTCGGATATATCGATAGTCCCGGTTATCTCGATACTATTTCTATGCACGCACGGAGAAAATTACATGCAAACAGGGTCGGATATATCGATAGTCCCGGTTATATCGATATTTTTTCGGACTCCCTTGAATATCGATATAACGAGACTTTACTGTATATATATCCCTACTGTCCAGGCATGGCGGTGCCGGTCACTGCTATGATAGGTCCCTGCTCTCAGGTTGGGGGGGGGGGGGGCAGAGGACTACTCCTACTCAATTTGGATCGTTCGTACAATAGTTTGAAAGGGGAGTAAAAGAAGCAATTTTCATAAAACAACTAAATCCTTCATTAAACCGGTTTGGTGGGATGAGGTTCAATTTGGATCGTTCGTACAACAGCCTACTTAGGCAACATAGGATTAGTACTGCTGATGAGGTGATACCGGAGGAAGTGGGGCAATCAGGACAGTCGTCAGTCAGGACAATAGGAACAATCAGTGGGGCCGCAGGGAGTAGTCCTCTGCTCCCCCCAACCTGAGAGCAGGGGGGAAACTGCAACGCTTCCATGTTATTATGCAATTAAAAAAAAACCTTCAATCTTCTTCTGCTTTCAATTTTCACCTTTTAACACAAACGATTCAATCTTGTTTAACATTTCTAAAAAACCTGATTCATTTTCTCTGGATTCTAAGTAATTGTGGAAATCTTTTGGGGCATACTTGGCTTTGATTTCGTGTTGGATTCTCCTCAACAGCCACGATTGCCTTGTATTTCGTTCCGAGATCACAATTCTTTCGTTTTGCTATGGTTGAACGGTAGCAAAATTGCGTCTGCTGCACTGCAAGACGGGAGCTGGTCACGTGACTTGGTTACGTGACCAAGTCACGTGATCAAGTCAACCAATGGCGCGACTGATACAGATTTCAATAATGGTGGTACTGTCTAGAAACCCCCAAGCAAATATCGATTCACCTTAAACTGCTTTTGTATCGATATAAACATAGCAAAATGGCCGGCGGGAGATGAAAAAGAGCACCGTAGTAACCGGATTATCGTAAAAACCATGAATCGTACGAAACGGAACTAATTATACATAAAAAGACTAGAGATGTGCACGTGAAATGAAAATAGTATCATGATAAGCAGTATTATCAATATAAACGATATCGATATAACGAGACTTTACTTACATATTGATTTATATAGCGCTTTAACAACAGCTGAAGCTGTAACAAAGCGCTAACATGGACAAAAGGCAAATGCTGCTCCCTTGTGGAAGGGAGACCCCCGCAAGAAAAAACATAATTTGAACAAATTCAGGAATGGCGCTTCACGTCATACTTTTCAATACCCGAATAAATTGGGGAATGGCAGCGAATTAGTTAATAGTCGATTACTGACAGAGCAATTAATCTACATTTCCAGGCTATCAAAGACTCTCCACTACCACGAACAACCCAGGCTAATGTTAGCTGCTTGACGTATATGCAATCATGCTTTCTTAACGCAGACCACTACTTTCCTATGAGCCGGAGAATTTACGCAATATTTGGGCATGTGTAAGTCTCACGGAAAGAGGACAAAATACTTTCAATGCGCATAATTATCATCCATCCATGTTCTGATCCGCTTATATAGGCCACAGCTGTCTTTGGGAACAATTTGGAGTTTTCAATCAGCCTGCTATGCATGTTTTTTTGGAATATGGGAGGAAAGCAGAATACGCGGAGAACACCAACTAAAGCATGGGGAGAATAATTTCTCCCCATTCTGTAATTTCCTACAGCGCAGAGGGGATGATCTCTCACGGTCATGAATCAGTACTCTGAAACACTTACAAGGTGCCGGTGAAGCCATCCCGACACGTGCACTCTCCGCTGGCTTTATGGCAAGATCCTCCCGCCCCGCACTTGCAATTCTGCAGGCAGCCTTTCCCAAAAGTTCCAGCAGGACACGCCTCCTCGCAGTGGCGTCCAATGAAACCCGGCGGGCACTGACACGTCCCCTTGACCGGGTCGCACATTGCGCCATTGTCGCACTTGCACAGCTGGCCGCAGCCTGGGCCCCAGCGCTTGTCCTCACATGCTGAGGGGAGAAGGAGATGGGGAGATTATTTGGAGTCATTTGGTTCAAATGTGCCATGTTGGTGCTTTTCATCATTCCACCATCCGTTCATAAACAACAATTGTGCATGTCACCCGTAGGCCTTCAGTAGTGCTATGTCTGAATCACTCCACAGCTGCCAGTGTGGTGAGATCGACTAGAGCAGTGATTTTCAATCACTGTGCCGCGGCACACTAGTGTGCCGTGAGAAATCGTCAGGTGTGCCGTGAGAAACTACCCAATGCCCCTTTTTCAAATGTACAATTTTACAAACATTTATTAATCATTTTCTGCCAATATTATGTCATTGTCCTGTGTCCGCGCTGAAAAGACTGGGAGGGTAATTTAATATTCGTCCGTGTGGTAACACGTCAAAGATTGCCTCTTTCCTGCGAGATGGTTCGTGGTGTGCCGCAAAAAAATGCCAATGAAAAAAACGTGCCCTTGTTCAAAAAAGGCTGAAAAACACTGGACTAGAGGATGTCGTATAAATAAATTGTGACTTCAGAAACGTAAGAAATACTGTAATTGAACTGATTTTTTACTATGAACATGTGGATTCATGATAGCCTCATAAAATTGCAATATTATTTGCTATTTTTGCTAGCTTCGAAGCTGTACAACCTTTCTTAATGATGTCCATCTATTCTTCCGAATATCTACAAGTTTTCTTGAAAATGGCTTTAACAGTATATCTGGAACCAAATCCATTTCTTTTCCTCCTTTAGGCACAATTTGCGAAAACTCTGACGTTGCCACTGCCTTAGAACAGGCCTTGGATTGCTAACTCTAAATCTGATTGGTGAAAGCAACAGTTTCATCGACATTGATTTTTACGCTCCAGGGCCTGCAGAACTTATTGTGAAGGCTTACAGGTCGATTTCCGGCCCTGGTAACAAATTATGGCTGAAATGAGCTTGGTTAAATGCTTAAATGCAAAAACACACATCTGGAAGCAGTACAACAATAACAACAATAATAATACATTTCATTTATACGCACCTTTCAAAACTCTCAAAGGTCACTTTACAGTCACAAGATAAGTTTTTCTGTGGGTGAGCAGCAGCAGCCACATGCGCTAGCGTTCACTCAACCATGAATAACTCAAATAGATAGAAAGTTAGCTCGGTTATAGACAACTAATAGATAGCCAGCTAGATAGCTATCTCGCTAGATAGCTAATAGACAGCAAATATATAGCTAACAAATAGCAAACAGATAGCAAATAGATAGCTAGCTAGGTAGCCAGATAGACTGCCAGATCGATAGCCAGATAGCCAGCCAGCTAGCTCGATAGCTCAAGTGAGCAACATGATGTCAACAGACCGGGAACAACCCATTGTCTTAATGGGACATCATATTATGCATTTTCTCATGATAGTTCCTCTTTAAAAGTTAAATGTACTTTTTTTATTGCTTAAAAAATAAATAAAACAAAATGTGGTCTTGGGGGGAAAGCAATGAGAGGAAGTAAAATACCATTTGGAATTATTTAATAAGAATTCATAGACAAAATCTAATTCACATTAGTTTGTGATTCAGATATTTTAAGGTCAGAGTAGGCCTTGCAGGCCCTGACGGCCCACCGCTGGTTGAAACCATGACATTTCATCACTTGGGTGTTGCATTGACTTGTTTGGGTTCAAACCAATGAGAGATCCAGCTTGAGACTGATCAAATTGACATGTTTAAGGTGTCCCACAAAAAGTAAAACTGCCTTTTTTAACACATCATCCATCAGAATATGAACAAGAAGACTTTTAGAGTCTTCGTTTTGCCAAGAAATGGCCAATGTTGTATTTTCACAAATTGGTGGGAACATGTTTGCCCTTTTTCCATACTTTCCAGTAAAACTTGTTACACCAGTCCAATTAAAATCAAACATTTGCGACACTGAAGGTATGAGGGGAGCGGCGGGGCGAGGGAGAAGTTAGTTTTAAAAGCCTCCCTGCACTTTGCTCCATTTTGTGATCATTCATACCAGGAACCTTCCTGATTGAGAGTCTTTATCATCACTTATGGGAAAGGCGTTGATTTAGTACGACGTGGTACCACTTGATGATTTCATTGAGCATGTTTAACCACGATTAAATGAAAAACAGATTGCACAAATTGTGGTTTAGCAACCCCCCCCCCCCCCCAACCCCCCAGCTCTGTACATCTGTCAACCAACTTCTAGGGTGTCATTTTACCACCCTGGAGATTGAAAATTTCAGAGTGATTTGAATGGAGCTCACAAACTCGACTTTATCGAATGGTGGACATTCACACAGGGTTTGAGTTACTGAGAGCATGTTGTCCCTACGATGATGTCACTGATGGATGGGGTGTCTGTCACATGAAAAATAGTGCCAAAGATTTCTTTTTGACCTCTGTGGATGTTATTTTCAAACCACTCGGTAATCTGAATTGAGGTTCGGTAATCTGAATTGAGGCTAGAGTCATTTTTTTGTTGTTGTAGCGCTATGGTGCGCAAAATATGTTCTACTCAATCCAAATTTGGCCCGGACTGAGCTGCATCGCCAGTGTTTATGCAGCCAATGTTATTGCGTCTTCTCGTCTAAATGGATCGGCAGAGTGGGGTGGGGGGTGTCAGCTCTGTCATGTTGAGTAATGAGAAATTCAGCTGGTGTACACCATTGTGTTTACGCAGCCCTTCTCATTCAGATTTACTGATGTGACTCAGTGGAAAATAAAGTAAGAAACAAATAGTAGAGGATGATATGTGCAGCGACAATCCCACACTTAAGTACTCCAGAAAATGTAATTGCCACCTCAATAAATCCATTAAAATAATCAAAAGAAGATAATAATAACTAAAATTAGGACAGCAGATGGTAAAATGAATTGCTTTCTCAAAAGGCAAACCACAGGAATCAACAAAAGAAACATTATTAGGGTCGCAGCAATAGAGTGAGACAAGAAACTAACTAAATTAAAGTCATATCTTGAGATGTATACCCTCCGCACCTTGCCCACCACCTTTTACAGCTACTCCCCTCAGGCAGGTGGAGACAAATTCCTTGTGTGTTCTTGGCCAATAAAGATGCTTCTGATTCTGATTCTGATATCAAACCAATTTATGCTCCTTTTTAACCAATAATATAAAAGGGTTAATTTTGGTCATTCAATGAGCCTCGTTTTGATGAGCGCGATGTGTCTGCCCGGTGAAAGTGTAATAAAATTATGTTGAAAATGATCACTCAGCTCATGTTAATAGGCAGACATATTTTTGAAGGTAAAAGAATAGGTGCCACTGAGTTTTTTTTTTAAATAGTCTACATGTTCTACTCCATCAATTGAGTTGGTTCTCTAAAGGTGTCCCGCAGGGTTCAGTATTAGGACCTGTTTTAGGACTTCAGCACAGTATTGGAGAAGATAACAAAGTTAGATACACCATAAAATTGGTTCAAAATAATAAGAGGTTTCTCAGGAAAGTACATGGTAGAGTATATGAAAAGAGAAAGGAAAAGAAATGAGAAAGGAGAAGACGTAAGGAGAAGAAAGTAGCGTTAGCGCAGAGCGCCGATGTGTATGTGCAACTGTCGCGGCTTGGAATTGAAGCGGATTTACATTGGACAGGAGATGTGAGTCTTTTTGTCAATAGATGCTACAGCTTTGTGTTTGCTTTCAACATTTAGCTTGTAGCAGACATTTCACCATGACGTCCCTGATGCACTGGTGAAAAGGATGTTTTGATCCTCTCCTCATTCATCTAGAACTGCTTCATACAACAAAGATGGTGCAGAAAAATGCTTGAGATTGAATGACTGTCTGTTTCTTTTGTGTTGCGTCACATTATTTGTTAGTTTTTTGTTGTTTTGACTTCAAAATGGCGTCGCAAGAATGGCTGCCTTTACAGCAGCTCCTGTATTTTGTTCCATCCATCCATCCATCCATCCATCCATCCATCCATCCATCTTCTGACCATCTCCAAACCATTCATGCTTGTGAGTTGTTTTTTTTCTGGTTTTGACAGTGTCAAATGCTGTAAATGGGTGATGGATTTTATTTATGATCAAACCCAAAAATGGAAAAAAAAATCCCAGTATTAATCTTTCGCATGGAATTCGTCATATTTCAACCGACATTGCTCGCTTGATACACATTTTCCTGTAATAGCTCCTCTCGCTCAAACATCCAAACCACAGAAGCGCATTTTGGAAACTGCTTCAAAATCAGCTACGGCGCTATGCTAACTTTTCAGTCATTTCAAATGAGATTTTAATCGTTGCTTGTTTTCGTCAATGTGCATTGAAACGATGAGCACTGAGTACAAAACCATTAGTCGCTTTTTAACATTAAGTGATATCATTTTATGCATGAAGCAAGGTTGCCCATGGTCGAATATGACTGTTCGGCAGCACCATCCATCCTCCATCATTTTCGATCGCTCTTCATGCTTACTTGCAAATCTCAAAAAGCCCTCTTCTCCAATTTCACAGACGAAGATGACTCCATATGCAGAGTGTTCTCCAAAACAGAAAATGAAGGGCAAGCAAAAAGGTGCAAAAAAACAAGAAAAAAAGAGGTTGAAGGGTACACAGGGAGCAAAAGGCAAGATGGAGAAACTGTGAATATGAGAAAGTGTGGCCTCACTTTTTCCGTTTCCTCATCATCAAGACAGCAACTGGTACCCGTTAAAGCTAATTCTCTCTCTGCTGCACAGGGAAAAAAAACAATAATAAAGCGGCGTACTTTTGACCCAACTAAGGCAGGCTGTGGAAAATAACCACACAGGCCAATGATATGAAGTTTTGCTTTCACTCTTGATTAAAGAAAAATAACTCGGTTGTGTTTTGGTGACGTCCTGAACAAAAAAGAAACATGTTCATTTCATTCGCACAGGAAAGCGTAAGGAAAAAACACAAACAGAGAAGCATTTTTGGTATTTGTTTTTGAATGTTACTATAGCAGGAATATAATAGGATTACACTCCTTAAACTCATAATTTACATAGAGGCTTGTTGAGTGGCATCCCACAGGGATGACAACTAATATCCCCTGTCATTGAGGTTTCAAAGAAGCCCATTCGGGTTTGTGATAGGTAAACTATTCCTTCACTATGTCCACCAGGGATCACTATTAGATGAGATTGGATTAGATTATATTAGATTAGCCTTTATTAGGCTCACGCAGGAGAAATTTGCATTTCACAGCAGCAAAGTGATGAAAGGAAGAGTAAAGGAAAAGAATCAGAATCAGAATCATCCTTATTGCCAAGTATGTAGAACACACAAGGAATTTGTTTCCGGTAGAAGAAGTAGAAAAATAAAATACAGGAGCTGCTGTCAAGGCAGCCACTCTTGAAGTCAAAAGAACACACACAAAAAAACCAAAATAAATAACATGACAACACAAACACACACAACACAACACAAAGCAGTTCTAGATGAAAGAGGAGAGGATCAAAGTGTCCTTTTCACCAGTGGATCAAGGACATCATGATGGAATCTGCACTTCTACTACAAGCTAAATGTTCGAAGCAAACACCAAGCTGTAGCATCCATTGACGAGAAGAGATTGTCTCACGTCTCCTGTCCAATGTAAATCCGCTTCAATTCCAAGCTGCGACAGTTTCTTTCTGAATTTACCTTGATTAGTCTCACAGTGGAGGAATTTACATTTCACAACAGCAAAGTTATGAAAGGAAGATGAAAGGAATGAAAGAAGTAGAAAAAAAGTGACTCTCGCAGCATTTTAACATAAGATACAATATACACACACGCAACTCAAGTGATTATCTTCTTCCAAAACTAAAATACATGAATTCACTTTGCCATTCCCATTGAAGAAAGAGCCTGGTGTTTGTAATGGCCGCGAGCCACTTTGACTGACGCAGAGATGTTGTTCCCTGTTGCGTCTACGCTGTTTACTAATGTTCAATGTTTGCGCATGGTGTCAGTCACATTAGTCGCTGGGATTAAGGGAGGAGATATATATATATTTTTAAAGTTTTCCTACCGCTGGAGCAGTCATCGCCTCGCCAACCTCCCTCACATTGACAGCGATCCGGTGCCAGGCAGCGGCCATGAACGCACTCCTTGGTGCAGCGAGCTGCGCAGACGAAACGCAGACGAAGGCAAATAACGACACCGCGGGAGGAAATGTATCACAACATGTCATCACATGGACACAACATGTCGTTATGCATAATGATATGTTTATTAGCTGGTTTAAAAAAACGCCCTTGTTTAGAAAGAAGGATCTTTTAGAAGTCGTGACCAGACTTCAGACCAGTTATACAAGTCTCGCCTTTGTGACATGTTACATGAGAGGGTTCCGGTCAATGAAGGTACTGTTTTCTTTGCCAATTTTTGATTGTGTGTTGCACTTTTTTATAGAAGTCACCACAGGAGTTATATGAGGTAATACGTACTATAATCACACAAAATGCAACCAATATAAAAAATGTATTTTTACTTACGAACGCATTTGTTGCGGCTTTCATAATAGCCCGGGCAGCACTGGTAGCGTTTGCGGTAGTCTGTCTTGACGGCCTGCCTGTAAGCAGTCTTGTAGGTGATTCTGAATAAAAAACAACAACAGATCAAAATCAGTGTATCATTAATGTCAATGAGTCCTTCCCTACTGACCTGAACACGATCGCAAGTTTGTACCCACATTGCCCAGGTCAATTGTGACATTTCATAGTCCACTGCCATTAGTCGTTTAGTGATAGAAAATAGACAGAATAGAAGTTTATTCAAAAGTTTCACGCCACCGAACACAAGGCCCACAATGGAAGCACAGAAAATCCGGGGTCAATCTGAGGTGAACGGGCACAGCCTGTTAAACTGTCATCCTCAGGTAGGAGATCTGGCCTTGGGCAGAATTTAGGACTTGGTAACTCCTTCACAGGAAGAGCTCATTAGCAATGTTACAAATCTATCAGTTCATGGAAAGACAACCCATTAAAATGGCTACGTTCTGTTGGTTTATGGATGTTGGTGCTTGTACCATGAGATGTCCAGGAGCATGGTATTCAAATCGTGAAGAATGTATTTTACTAATGTATCGCTTAAAGGACAACCGACCTCTCCGGACAAGTTGTGTCCATAATTTGTAAAATGGCTTCAAACGACTTCTACTGAGCGTATTTTACAAAGATTCCACCGCATATAGCTATATTTTACGTTTTAAAACTCGTGCTGAATATTCGGGAAGTCTTGTTTTTGAGTTGGCGACGAGTCCGTACGTGACGTCACTGAAGGAACGAACTTGACCAATAAAAAGAACACATTGTAGCAGTCCTTCCATCACGTCAATACTTGTTTGGTCTGAAAACCTCATGTTGCAGCAGAAAGAGCCACAAGAGGGCGTCCAAGCTCCATGGAAGGAATTTATCAGCCTGTGGAAACGGGCTGATTGATTCCACACAACAGCTCGGTGGCCATTTTCTGCCTCTTTTTGGGTGAGATTTCCCCCCAATGTTGTCTCAAAATGGCACGGAATAAATTCTTTAATCGATTGCAAACCTGTATGCTTTCCTCTTCAGAACTATTTGAATCATATTCATAACTGGATGTGTAACAAGAAAGCATATTCTCCGAATCTGAAGCCATTGTATTGATTCTCCAGCAATGCAAGACGTCTTAGCGTGACGTCACGAACTGCGGGCGGGACTTTCTGAAAATGGCCAATTCGCAGCTCAATTTTTTGGGACACTTTAAGTCCTTTTTATTGGTGTTTTGCATTTGAATAAAAATATCATAATGCGTGTTTTGGGTATTTTAGATGCTATAAAACGTTTTTCTGATGTCAGTTATAGGAAACAAAAAAGTGACGTCGGTTGTCCTTTAAATGTGCATATACTTTCAATAAACAGCTTGGCAGAGGGCTGCAAAGGTTGGGCGTTGGTCAAAGAAGTACACACGAAGTGGCTTCATGAAAACTGCGCCCCCTGCCGGAAGTAAAAGACAATCTTCCTGTGTTCAAGCCTTTGTTCACACTGTCCTAACAAATCTCTGACATTACATCACCTGTGTCGGGGGCATCTGTAGTTGTTCCGGGGGTCCGAACAAGGTTCCTCAGTCACATGGTCGTAAGGATGCGAGTAAGACTCCTTGACGGAGGTTGTGAAGCTGAACAGAAGCAAGAAACACAAAATGAAGCAGCTCAGAGTTGAAACTCTGAAAAAGTCAATTGAAGTAGGCATGAATCATTTTAAAGGGACTCATGGAAATTTGTCAAATACGTACATACATCATGATGCTAAGCTAACAGCATACTGTACAGATCGGACAGCAAAACACAGATACGTCTCCTATTTGTCTCATTAAATTACCATTTTGGGTTAATATTGGCATGGCACAATTTTCCAGAAGCTTTTCTTGACAGATAACACTGGCGATGAGGATGACTTCATATTAGCGCTAGCTAGAGCCACGAATCTGATAGTCCCCTTGTGTTAGGGGCATAATATTAGCATTAGTACTTTGAGCTAACAACATCATGAGCATATTTTTGAATATAAGAACGCTTTGATAAAAATGGACAAAATATGTTTGGTATTAATTAATTTTATTAATTCATTTTTAGACTGATTGAAAGTATGTGGGACAAAGTCTAGCTTCATCCAGAGCCATGATTAGTAACTAGGCCTCACGTTAGCATTTCAGCTAGCTAGCATAGCAGTATTTTATGTAATATATTAATATAATATATTTCTTAGCTTGGAGCAAACAAGGATGGTATTGATTTTGAACTATATTTATTTAGTTCATAAATACGGGGCTTTATTAATTGTTAACTCATTCACTGCCATTCACAAATTTATTCGCGAATTGAAGATATGACATAGAGCGTCATTCCCAAATTTGTTCGGGTTTTGTTTTTTCTTGTTTGGGTGCCCATAAAGCGCTGGCCATAGCCTATGGCAATGTTTTTTCCCTTCCATGAGGGAGCAGCATTTCCCTTTTTTTCCATATAATTTAGGAATTAACTCTTTTTCTGATGAAAAAAGAGAGTGTAACGTTTATAACGCCGTATTGAATGTTTATGTAGTCCTAAAACTCTATATAAATATTCTGTGGGTCCTAGAATTCGAGTGACAATGACAAAAACCCTGGCACTGGAGTGGGCACATTTTGAGTGAATGTGAAGCATAATAAATTAAGCTTGTGTATGAAATGCGATACATCAATAAAGCTGCCTATCTTTAACCCCCGCCTCAAAACTAACTTGTACTCTTTGGCATTTGACTCAGCATGATTCAAACTTGATATTAGTTTGATTCCATGGTGCTTTGTACTATCTTTGTGACTGTTTTATTTCCTGTATATAATAGTTGTCCATGTTAAGCGCTTTGTTACAGCTTCAGCTGTTGTTAAAGCGTTATATAAATCAATATGCAGTGCATTGTATTGTATTGTATTGCCTTATCTTCTCTAAATTGTTCCTTTTATGTTATATCTCTTTATCGCAGAACATATCACCCCGCAATAATGTCTCTTCATTTCTTGGCTTGGAATTCACCAAACAAGGATCTAAAAAGCCAGAGAAAGTGATATAACATTCTAAGTGCTGCGCTTTGCTCCCCTGTCCTCTCCATCATGTCAAATGCCGGGTGAGAAACTATGCGTTCACCTCGTGACACCGGCAGTAGCGGCAATTGGTTTGTTTGAGCCAAGCGGGCCTCACCTCTCCCATAGGCTGCACACATTGGGGTCCCTCGGATTGAGCGAGTAGGCCAGGCTAAGCAGGAAGCAGAGAAGAAGTAGGACGTCCACGCTGTGCGCGGTCGACATGATCCTGAATGCATTAGAAGGGAAAAGCAAATATTTAGATAATTATCTAAAAATGAAAAAAAAAAAACATTACAAACAGTCAGTTCAATCTGTAATATAACAGGAGGGGCGGTGGGGTGGAGGGTTGAGGGGTTAATATGCAATATACTGTATCGATGGTTGCTCTAAAAACACACACACACAATATTTAAAAAGAACATGATTTTTTGCAACAATTTTGATGTTGATTCTTTTACTTTTAATTCAATTTACATACACCACATGTTGCTGTGTTCAAATTACAAAAATAACACAAATATGCATATTAAATTGAAAAAAAAAACTAATTTTGCATTGTATCCCCCCCTCCCAAACAACCAAAAACATCTTCCACATTACACCTACATTCTAAAACATTTTACTTTTATTTTTGTCCAAGATTAACCCATTCACTGCCAGGCGATGTGCAAAAATGTGTCCAATCCAGTGCTAGGGTTTTTGTCATTTTCACTCAAATTCCTGGACCCGCAGAATATTGAGTTTTAGGACTACATAAACATTCAATGCAGCGTAAAAAACATTAGACTCTTTTCTTTCATCAGAAAAAAGTCAGTTAATTCCTAAATTATATGGGTATGGAGTTATTTCAGCCTGAAATAGGGGCGGCTGTACAAAATACAATACAGAACATAGCAATTGCCGTACAAAAGGCAAAAGCTGTCCCCTAGCGGAAGGTAAAAAAACATAGCCAGAGGTCTGACCAGCGCTTTATCTGGACCCCTTGCAAGAATAACCAAAACCTGAACAAATTCAAAGAATAGCGCTCCACATCATATTTTCAATTCCCGAAAACATTCGGGAATGGCAGTGAATGAGTTAAAATAGGTCTATATGATGTATTAGACAGCATCATGTATGAATATGTGCAAAATACAACCAAGAAAATGTACAAATTGAAGAAGCTAAAAATTGTGCTTGATTTTTTTTTCTTCTCCAACAATGGGCCAATTTTAAGCCATGACAAAATAGGTTTAAGCTTTGTAATTCATGAGTTTTGCAGAAACTGTAAAACTGGCCACCAGAATCCACCCCACAAAACGCTAACAGCCTGACACAGCAGATGAAGACGAGTCAAAAAGGAAAAGGGAGGCGAGGTCAGGAAACGTGACTCCCAACTTCATTCTGACCTCAATCCATCAGAAGCTCATCTCCCTTCTCTCTCCTTGCTTTTGGTCTTGCTGTCCCGGTGCTCGATCCAGCAGCATCTGGATTTCATCACACGTCGTCATCAACCCGAGAGAGAGCAAGAGCAACACGGGGACCCTATTAGGTTCTCAGGGAACGAGAGGGAGACGTTACCTCCCCCTGCTCCCCCTCATACCTTCCTTCATTCTCACTACTGAAAATAAAAAAATCGCTGAGGTGTTAAGACTTATGGGGGGGGGGGGAGTTAAAGTAATATCACAACAGCTCTGTGCATTGCTGTGTTGACATGAGATTTGTGGGGCCGGTTGTTGTGTACTGATTTATGTCGCGATTGATCAAAAGAACTCTCTCAGTAGCCAAAATAGATCAAGTACACGAGTACAGTACAGTACATAAAGTATGAGCAGCGAGAACAAAGTTCGTCCATGTAAAAATAAATCAATAAACAAACAAATAAATAAATACATAGATAAATACATAATAATGCAGATGAATAAAGCAAATGAATGAATAAGTAAATCAATAAATAGAGCTGACAAATAAATGAATAAATAAACTAAACAAACAACTAAATAAAGAAATAAATACATACATACAGCAAATAAATCAATAAATAAACAAATAAACAAATAAATAAATAATCAAGCAAATGAATAAATAATGCAAATAAATAAGTACATAAATAAATAAAGCAGAGAAGTAAATACATAAATACATAAATAAAGCTGGCAAAAAAATGAATAAATAAATAAACCAATCTTTTCATTTCGGTTTTTCCCACAAATAAACTAATAAAGAAATAAATAAACAACGCTGACAAATAAATAATAAGCACAGATAAAACATAAGTAAACAAACATAAATAAATACATAAATACACAAGTACAGTACATAAAGTATGAGCAGCGAGAAGAATGTTAGTCCACGTGTAAATAAATAAATAAATAAGTACAAATACATAAATAAATAATAGTTTGTATTACTACTCTTAAAAAGTATCAATAATAATAATAATAATAATAATAATAATAATAATAATAATAATAATAATAATACGTTTGATTTATAAGCGCCTTTCAAAACTGTTACAGTCACAGGATATTTTTTCTGAGGGTGAGCAGCGATAGCCACATGCGCCAGCCCCAAATTTACTTCAGCAAAAGGACAGTAAATGTAATTCCAAAAGTCTTCTGCTTCAAACAAAATGTCTGACTTCTTTGTCGAGGTTTTTTCATGCATCCGACAATGAGATGCGCACCTAATTCCGTGTTGATGAATAAAACATATGTCAGGAGCAAAATGTTTTGAACAAACGTTGAAACTGCTGCTTCAAACTCAAGTGGCAGACATTCTGTTCAAATCCAGGCAGTGTCAAGTTTTGTGTTTTTTCTCAATTGTGTTGCCCTACCATCTCTCTCGGCCACTCGTGTCTTGTCCAGGTGCTCCTCATTGTCTAGTCGCTTTGTTTGTATTTAGTTGCCTGTATACTTTCAGTGTTTGTCCGGTCATTGTACAATGTGCAAAACATATGTTTAAAAAAAAATGCATGAGTGTACGCATGAATCAGAGCAGATTACTTTTGTACGTCTCAATCAATGCAAAAATGTTGGGAGTAACAAATGACTTGCTCTCCACGGCATTCTATAAATATACAAATAAGTATAAACAAGAGCTGCTGTTGGAAAAAGATCACCCTCCCTGATCAACAAATCTGATGATCAGAATCAGAATCAGTAAGCCTTTAATAGTCTCACCATGGGGAAATTGGACATTTCTGATAATCAGGCCATGACTCAACAATCAGAAGAACTTCATGAAAAGTGAGCTGCATATACTCGGCAACAAAGACAAAGCCCAAAAAATGTTAAAGCAGTGTTAAAAAAAAAGGTTCTAGGGTGGCCTGGTGCATCGATGCCCATTTGCTACTGTGCTTTGCATGCCACTGTATCTGTCACTGCCCGGCATCCAAGTAGTTGCTGTTGAATAGGGGTGTCAAATTCATTTTTTGCCGCGGGCTACATTGTAGTAACAGTTTCCTTTCAAGGGCCGTTATGAATTTGGGGAAGCCATACGAATGTTTAATCCCCTCCACATATTACATATAGAACGCACCGTCAAGGCCTGCAAATCCTTCTCTGCTGGCTTAAAAATATCTGAATCAGGGACTGGTGTAAATACATTTTGTCCATAAATTCTTATTAAATAATTCCAAATTGTCATTCAGCTTGCTCCTATTACTGTTCCCCTGTTGCGCTGCTTCAAGATGTGTGTTTTAATATTTAAGCCTTTAACCAATCACATTTCAGCCATCATTTGTTACCAAGGTCAGAAATTTACCTGGATGCCTTCACAATCAGTTCTGCAGGCCCTGGAGCATCAAATATGTCAATCAAACTGTTGCTCTAACCAATCAGATTTTGAGTTACAAAAGGGGTACCAAAGCCTTTTTGAAGGTGCTGGTCAACACCAGAGTTTTTGCAAACTGATTGGCTCACCATTAGCCAATCATAGTTTGCGAAAACTGTTCTGATCGCAAATCGCGAGTGACAAGAGCATACTGGCCAGAGCTAGCACACTGTATCGGTAGCAAGCTGTGTAAGTAACTATAACGTGTTGATTCAATAGCAGTTTTGTCAACCCACAATGGCTGAGGGAGGAGAAATTGATTTGGTTGGAGATTTACTGTTAGTTATTTTTAAGACGGACTTTTCAAGAAAGGTCGGTCAGTTATTTCCTGGCTAATGGTACCATCTAGTTGACTTGTAATAAATCAAACCACATCTTTTCAGCCTGGATTGATTCAGACAGCACTACTGAAGGGCTAGCGATGAAATCCATGGCCCGCCACTGTGAATAACTAGTTTTCAATTTTAAAGTCCAGAATAATGACTGTTATTGTGGTTTACATGTGACAATTTGAAATATTGGTTCAGACTTTTGCAAGTACCATGGCGCTAGACATGCTTGATTTGCTTTCGCGGGCTGAATATAATGATATGGCGGACTAGATTTGGCCCCCGGACCTTGACTTTGACACCAGTGGCGTAGAGCACCCCACGTTCCAAAGTTTGTTTTACTCTTGCATACAACCAATTGTGAGCAAAGAAAAAGGTGTCACGCCACCTTTTCAGGCGTAATCCCCAGGTCCTTAGTCTCTTCACTGTTGCGCCTCACCACTATTGTTTAGTTGCCGATGTCGCTAAAAAGCGTAAGATAATGTGTACTGCGGTCCGTTTGATGTGTTGGTGCGCAATAAACACACGCATGAGCGCCTCGTGTCAGTGATTTGCACGTGCGAGATTGACGGATATCACAGATGAAAGAATCTTACTCTCGCAGAGGAGTTAATTGACTCTGGGTCGACAAAAAGAGATTTGAGAGAAAAGTGAGGGGAAGCATATGGCTCCTATTAGTGGACTCGTCAACTCAACGGGTTGTATTTTTCATTCGCTTTACTTCTTAATTGCGTTTCATTCGAGAAAAGGTTCCAAACCGCACGTGAGATTCTTGAATGCTGACAAACTTGAAAGACAAGTTGTTTTGGAGTTCGAAAGGAAATCTGGGTAGGGAGCGGTTGGGGGTTGTGGTAGTTGCAGGTAGACAAGCTGAACTCCAGGTGGTGTTGTCATCATGTGGAGGAAAGTTGAGCTCTTGGAGCAGACGACTTTGATTCTTCTTGGAAAAGAAGGTTTTTCTCCTGGACTGTTTTTCCAATTATATTCTTCGGGGTAGCAGCTAACGGGCGTTGTGAACTGCTTTTCTGCTGCTTTTCACACGGGACATCGGAGGCACGATAATCGGCCTTCGTTTGTACATGACTCCCACAGCCGACAGGGTTCACACAGTCACCGCGACTTGCCACGTTCAGATAATTACATGTGACATTTGCCTTTAACACGAAGCTCCCTGGGTAGGGAATATTGGGTTTTAGATTTCAGTTTCTCTGCACAATTAGTTGTCTGCTGACGTCTGCACGATGACTGCTTGTTGGAAAAAGCATGGAAAAATGTCACATTGATAGCCAGCGTAAAAGCCATATTCTCTCCATTCATCAATCCATCTACGTTTGAATCCGCTTATCCTTAACTCATTCACTGACAGACATGTGCAAAAATGTGTCCACTCCAATGCCAGGGTTTTTGTCATTGTCAATCCAATTCCAGGACACACAGAATATTGAGTTTTAGGACTAAATAACCATTCCATGCAGCGTAAGAAACGTTAGACTATGTTCTTTCATCAGAAAAAATGAGTTAATTCCTAAATTATATGGGTCTGGAGTTATATGAGCTTGAAATGAGGGCGGATGTCCAAAATACAAAACATTACATACATATTGGTCTATATAGCGCTATAACACTTGAATCTGGAAAAAAGCGCTAACATGGAAAAGAAGGAAATGCTGCCCCCCTTGTGGCAAGAAAAACATTGCCAGAGGCCATGTCCACCGCTTTATCGGCAACCAAGCATGAAAAAAAAACATCCTGAACTAGTTGCCATCAAATCTTGCAACCACATCTTGGGAAAATTTTGAGTGTTCCATTAAGCTACAGTACCATGTATGTTCTTGGAATATGAGAGAAAAGTACCCAGAAAAAAAACCCACGTAGGCACAGAGAGAAGACACAAAATCTACAGAGTACAGTATTGGAATGGACCCCTGAAATTCGGCACGCTTGTGCAGCAAAATGAGAACCAGGCAAATGAAAAAAGTCTATTTCCGAAAACCACAAACTGTAGCTCAATACGCATAAACATTAAATTCAATAACAAATGTTTTTGGAGAGGAAAAAAATCAATTCAAATTGTATCAAGACAGGTTTAATCCAAGCCAGATGCTCCTACCATATGAACCCTGGTTCTTTCCTTCAAAAGGGCATGATGTAAATCACCAGTCGATTTACGTCGATGAAATATACAATAGTAACCAATGGTAGCCAATAGAATGCTTTTAGTGGTGTGATGCAATAAGATTTGACGATGGGCGGCTCAGAGTACAGAGGATGCCCATTGGTATCCCACAGGGGTCAATTTTAGGTCCCTCAAAATATTCATTT